>NC_081266.1:11188995-11488995 GCF_030490865.1 Poecile atricapillus
ATGTAGAAAATCAAGAAAAGTGGAGGGGGAAAATGGTGGGACTCTGGCTCTGTTCTAACTGGCGAAGATTTTCTTTTCATCTTTTCTGTCGTGCTGCCCCAAGTTTTGTTGTTTGAAAGGAGGTTTGGCAAGATATCCATTGTCTTCTCCATTGGTGAAACACTGAACAACATCTGGGCAGGCTGATGATGCAGAGCAAAATCTGCAAATATCAACTGGGGATCCTGATCCTAGGGAATGCCGCTAAAGCCAGCCGAAAGCAATTTCTGGAAAGTCAAGCCTGGTTGACGTCTCCTGGAGTTGGGCTGTGCCAAATTCACCTGTCATTTATGAAGAAGGAAAAAAACTCAAACCAAAAGAGAAAAAAACACAAAGAAACAAACCCAAAGAAACCAATCAAACAAACAGATAAAAAACCCCAAATAAAACCAAAGGCAATGAGAAGTTAGGATTAGTTGTAAGGATATCACAGCAGGTGAATGGCTGCTTCCTACAGGATCTCCATCCAAAGCCACCTAGAGAACTTCTCCAAAATATATCCAGCAGGAGAAATCTAAAAAGTGATCCATGGCCGCTTTGGGGGCAGCTCTGCATTACGGTGAAGGACGAGCATGCAGTGGTACAGATGCAGCATTGCCCACCCTCCAGGCTGCTGTTTGCTCTGCTGAAAGACTCTTGCAGGACTGTGGCCCCTCTCCATGCAATGGAAATCATTGCCACAGCTCTCAGTTGAGGCACTGGCATTTCCAGAGCCAGATTCAGGCACAATCCTACTGCCTGCTGAGCATCTGGGAAAGATCCTGAGCATCTTCAGGCCTAGAAGCACAAAAGAGCTCAGGCTCTCCCTGAACTGGGTTTTCAGGGCAGGTTTCCATAGCTCTGCAAGATTTCTTCATCCCTCAACACGTCTGACTTTATGTCCAATGATGCATTTGGCTTCCTTCCTTCCTCCTGTGTGCCCCTGAGTAACCTTCCACGTGGATGGAGGAGATTGTGTACAGGACGATTGATTCCTGGATTGCCATTTGGCTTCACTGTCACTCAGTTGAACATGGTCCTTATCTAAGAAAGACTTCCAGGAAATGGGTAGGAGTTTTGGCTCTGAGAGGAGCAGAAAGCACATTTTCTACACCAAATTGCCAGCTGATGCAGTTTCCCTGCCAAAATAGTGATTCTCATTCATCTTCCTGGGAAGAATGTGAAGACCCATTCAGAGATCCCAGGTTCAGCTGGCCTGTGGCTTTGTGTACCTCATTTCACATGTCCAATTTCAAGGGCCACTAAAAGAGGCTTATGTTTGCCTTGCTAGCCAGAAGTGCTGTAGGTATTTCCAGGAGAAAAGGAAAAACATCGCTGTCCTGTGGTGTGGTAGAAATGCCACCACAATTGTGACTCTGTGAGCAAAGCCAGCCAGTGCTTTTTGGCACCGCAAGAGCTGAGAGTGTGGCAGAGCGGTTTTGATACTCTTTTTAAGAGTCCTGAAAACATTGTTCCCAAAACAATCCACAACTTTGCAAATGTGCCCGAAGCAAATGCAGAGAGAACTGGGGTGTGAAAAGCAAAGAATGTTTATTTGTAGAAGAAAAGGAACAAAAATGAACTACACGACATATTTACATTGTAAGAATATTGGTAACAACAATAACAACAACAAAGTATAGAACCTATGTACCTAAGAACTTATCTAACCAAACTATAGGAAACGTATTTACAGAAGACTTAATCAAATCCTAAAACCTCTATGGTGAGCACAACAAGTCTAAAACGTATATACAGAAGGGTGGCATCTGTGTCTGGGATGTGCCGCAGTCCTGGAAGAAAAACAAGTAGCACGGTCAGTGCAGTCAGGCATGGAGGGGTGTTCCATGTGCTCCCGGGCTGGGACACTGGCACAGGGGGACTCTGCTGCCAGAAGTGAGCCTGGCTGGGGCTGGGGGCTGTGGCCCAGGCACTGGAACAGGGCTTGTGTGGCCCAAAGCAAGGCCAGGCCAGGCCAGGGATGGCCAGCAGAATCCAGTGCATGGGCTAGCGTGTCCCTGAGCAGGGAGTGCCCAGCCCCAGCCTGGCAGCAGGGGACCCGCTCTGCCCGTGGGGAGCACCTGCCTGTTCTGCTGCTGGCATCGGTCTTCATCCCAAGACCATGTCCTCCGCCTCGTCTTCTAGATCAATATCCATCTCCTCAATGGAGTCTTCTGTTTCCACCTCCATTTCTTCCTCTGTCTCATCCACATCCATGTCCATCTCTTCTTCACCAGTATCCTCTCCATCCACTTCCATTTTTTCTTCTGTGATAATTTGTGTATCCACCTCCGTCTCCTCCTCTCGGTCTGGGACAGCCTGCAGAGGTAGCGAAATCTCAGAGTGGGGTCCCTTTCCCACACTATCCCACACAGCTCCAGCCCACCCAGGCAGCTGCGGGGTGTTCTCCTCCGTGGAATAGTACCATACCTTCTTTGGAACAAATGTAGACATCCTGCAGGGATGGATAGACAACTCCAGACAATGGCAAGGTTTCAGGACTGCTGGGGGTATCAGGGAGCAGGTGGCAACAAGGTGACAGGGGTAGCTGTGGAGCAGGCTGAAGAGCGTGCTGACACAAGGAGCCAAGGGTTGTGTTGTGGCCGTTGCTGGATGCTGGAAGTTCTAGCTGGAGCGTGCACTGTGACATCAGTGCCAGGAGCCCAGGCCCAGGCTGAAGAGGACAACGGAGACCATAGAATGATAGAATCCTTGGGTGGCTGGGCTTGGAAGGGACCCTAAAGACCATCTTGTTCCAAGCGGAGCAATCTTCCCCCAGAATATGTTGCTCAGAGCCCTGCTCCCAGCTGGCCTTGGATGTTGCCAAGGATGGAGCATCTGCAGCCTGTGTGCACAGCCTGGGCCAGTGCCCCAGCAGCCTGAGTGGAAAAGAGCAGCTTCATTAGATGCAACCTCAATCTCACTCCTGCAGTTGAAAGGCTTCTCCTCTCTGTGCCCATCTTTCCTAGAGCTGCAGGGAGGCCTCGCCAGCACCTTCTCTTTCCAGGCTGAGCATCCCCAGCCCCACATGGACAGCAGTACGATGCGTGGGGGTGAAGGCTAAAGGGTAGCAAAGAGCATCAGGAAGTGAGAGATGGAAGCTTCTGGAGATGGAAGCTTTGCCTCTAAATGTAGAAAATCAAGAAAAGTGGAGGGGGAAAATGGTGGGACTCTGGCTCTGTTCTAACTGGCGAAGATTTTCTTTTCATCTTTTCTGTCGTGCTGCCCCAAGTTTTGTTGTTTGAAAGGAGGTTTGGCAAGATATCCATTGTCTTCTCCATTGGTGAAACACTGAACAACATCTGGGCAGGCTGATGATGCAGAGCAAAATCTGCAAATATCAACTGGGCATCCTGATCCTAGGGAATGCCGCTAAAGCCAGCCGAAAGCAATTTCTGGAAAGTCAAGCCTGGTTGACGTCTCCTGGGGTTGGGCTGTGCCAAATTCACCTGTCATTTATGAAGAAGGAAAAAAACTCAAACCAAAAGAGAAAAAAACACAAAGAAACAAACCCAAAGAAACCAATCAAACAAACAGATAAAAAACCCCAAATAAAACCAAAGGCAATGAGAAGTTAGGATTAGTTGTAAGGATATCACAGCAGGTGAATGGCTGCTTCCTACAGGATCTCCATCCAAAGCCACCTAGAGAACTTCTCCAAAATATATCCAGCAGGAGAAATCTAAAAAGTGATCCATGGCCGCTTTGGGGGCAGCTCTGCATTACGGTGAAGGACGAGCATGCAGTGGTACAGATGCAGCATTGCCCACCCTCCAGGCTGCTGTTTGCTCTGCTGAAAGACTCTTGCAGGACTGTGGCCCCTCTCCATGCAATGGAAATCATTGCCACAGCTCTCAGTTGAGGCACTGGCATTTCCAGAGCCAGATTCAGGCACAATCCTACTGCCTGCTGAGCATCTGGGAAAGATCCTGAGCATCTTCAGGCCTAGAAGCACAAAAGAGCTCAGGCTCTCCCTGAACTGGGTTTTCAGGGCAGGTTTCCATAGCTCTGCAAGATTTCTTCATCCCTCAACACGTCTGACTTTATGTCCAATGATGCATTTGGCTTCCTTCCTTCCTCCTGTGTGCCCCTGAGTAACCTTCCACGTGGATGGAGGAGATTGTGTACAGGACGATTGATTCCTGGATTGCCATTTGGCTTCACTGTCACTCAGTTGAACATGGTCCTTATCTAAGAAAGACTTCCAGGAAATGGGTAGGAGATTTGGCTCTGAGAGGAGCAGAAAGCACATTTTCTACACCAAATTGCCAGCTGATGCAGTTTCCCTGCCAAAATAGTGATTCTCATTCATCTTCCTGGGAAGAATGTGAAGACCCATTCAGAGATCCCAGGTTCAGCTGGCCTGTGGCTTTGTGTACCTCATTTCGCATGTCCAATTTCAAGGGCCACTAAAAGAGGCTTATGTTTGCCTTGCTAGCCAGAAGTGCTGTAGGTATTTCCAGGAGAAAAAGAAAAACATCGCTGTCCTGTGGTGTGGTAGAAATGCCACCACAATTGTGACTCTGTGAGCAAAGCCAGCCAGTGCTTTTTGGCACCGCAAGAGCTGAGAGTGTGGCAGAGCGGTTTTGATACTCTTTTTAAGAGTCCTGAAAACATTGTTCCCAAAACAATCCACAACTTTGCAAATGTGCCCGAAGCAAATGCAGAGAGAACTGGGGTGTGAAAAGCAAAGAATGTTTATTTGTAGAAGAAAAGGAACAAAAATGAACTACACGACATATTTACATTGTAAGAATATTGGTAACAACAATAACAACAACAAAGTATAGAACCTATGTACCTAAGAACTTATCTAACCAAACTATAGGAAACGTATTTACAGAAGACTTAATCAAATCCTAAAACCTCTATGGTGAGCACAACAAGTCTAAAACGTATATACAGAAGGGTGGCATCTGTGTCTGGGATGTGCCGCAGTCCTGGAAGAAAAACAAGTAGCACGGTCAGTGCAGTCAGGCATGGAGGGGTGTTCCATGTGCTCCCGGGCTGGGACACTGGCACAGGGGGACTCTGCTGCCAGAAGTGAGCCTGGCTGGGGCTGGGGGCTGTGGCCCAGGCACTGGAACAGGGCTTGTGTGGCCCAAAGCAAGGCCAGGCCAGGCCAGGGATGGCCAGCAGAATCCAGTGCATGGGCTAGCGTGTCCCTGAGCAGGGAGTGCCCAGCCCCAGCCTGGCAGCAGGGGACCCGCTCTGCCCGTGGGGAGCACCTGCCTGTTCTGCTGCTGGCATCGGTCTTCATCCCAAGACCATGTCCTCCGCCTCGTCTTCTAGATCAATATCCATCTCCTCAATGGAGTCTTCTGTTTCCACCTCCATTTCTTCCTCTGTCTCATCCACATCCATGTCCATCTCTTCTTCACCAGTATCCTCTCCATCCACTTCCATTTTTTCTTCTGTGATAATTTGTGTATCCACCTCCGTCTCCTCCTCTCGGTCTGGGACAGCCTGCAGAGGTAGCGAAATCTCAGAGTGGGGTCCCTTTCCCACACTATCCCACACAGCTCCAGCCCACCCAGGCAGCTGCGGGGTGTTCTCCTCCGTGGAATAGTACCATACCTTCTTTGGAACAAATGTAGACATCCTGCAGGGATGGATAGACAACTCCAGACAATGGCAAGGTTTCAGGACTGCTGGGGGTATCAGGGAGCAGGTGGCAACAAGGTGACAGGGGTAGCTGTGGAGCAGGCTGAAGAGCGTGCTGACACAAGGAGCCAAGGGTTGTGTTGTGGCCGTTGCTGGATGCTGGAAGTTCTAGCTGGAGCGTGCACTGTGACATCAGTGCCAGGAGCCCAGGCCCAGGCTGAAGAGGACAACGGAGACCATAGAATGATAGAATCCTTGGGTGGCTGGGCTTGGAAGGGACCCTAAAGACCATCTTGTTCCAAGCGGAGCAATCTTCCCCCAGAATATGTTGCTCAGAGCCCTGCTCCCAGCTGGCCTTGGATGTTGCCAAGGATGGAGCATCTGCAGCCTGTGTGCACAGCCTGGGCCAGTGCCCCAGCAGCCTGAGTGGAAAAGAGCAGCTTCATTAGATGCAACCTCAATCTCACTCCTGCAGTTGAAAGGCTTCTCCTCTCTGTGCCCATCTTTCCTAGAGCTGCAGGGAGGCCTCGCCAGCACCTTCTCTTTCCAGGCTGAGCATCCCCAGCCCCACATGGACAGCAGTACGATGCGTGGGGGTGAAGGCTAAAGGGTAGCAAAGAGCATCAGGAAGTGAGAGATGGAAGCTTCTGGAGATGGAAGCTTTGCCTCTAAATGTAGAAAATCAAGAAAAGTGGAGGGGGAAAATGGTGGGACTCTGGCTCTGTTCTAACTGGCGAAGATTTTCTTTTCATCTTTTCTGTCGTGCTGCCCCAAGTTTTGTTGTTTGAAAGGAGGTTTGGCAAGATATCCATTGTCTTCTCCATTGGTGAAACACTGAACAACATCTGGGCAGGCTGATGATGCAGAGCAAAATCTGCAAATATCAACTGGGCATCCTGATCCTAGGGAATGCCGCTAAAGCCAGCCGAAAGCAATTTCTGGAAAGTCAAGCCTGGTTGACGTCTCCTGGAGTTGGGCTGTGCCAAATTCACCTGTCATTTATGAAGAAGGAAAAAAACTCAAACCAAAAGAGAAAAAAACACAAAGAAACAAACCCAAAGAAACCAATCAAACAAACAGATAAAAAACCCCAAATAAAACCAAAGGCAATGAGAAGTTAGGATTAGTTGTAAGGATATCACAGCAGGTGAATGGCTGCTTCCTACAGGATCTCCATCCAAAGCCACCTAGAGAACTTCTCCAAAATATATCCAGCAGGAGAAATCTAAAAAGTGATCCATGGCCGCTTTGGGGGCAGCTCTGCATTACGGTGAAGGACGAGCATGCAGTGGTACAGATGCAGCATTGCCCACCCTCCAGGCTGCTGTTTGCTCTGCTGAAAGACTCTTGCAGGACTGTGGCCCCTCTCCATGCAATGGAAATCATTGCCACAGCTCTCAGTTGAGGCACTGGCATTTCCAGAGCCAGATTCAGGCACAATCCTACTGCCTGCTGAGCATCTGGGAAAGATCCTGAGCATCTTCAGGCCTAGAAGCACAAAAGAGCTCAGGCTCTCCCTGAACTGGGTTTTCAGGGCAGGTTTCCATAGCTCTGCAAGATTTCTTCATCCCTCAACACGTCTGACTTTATGTCCAATGATGCATTTGGCTTCCTTCCTTCCTCCTGTGTGCCCCTGAGTAACCTTCCACGTGGATGGAGGAGATTGTGTACAGGACGATTGATTCCTGGATTGCCATTTGGCTTCACTGTCACTCAGTTGAACATGGTCCTTATCTAAGAAAGACTTCCAGGAAATGGGTAGGAGATTTGGCTCTGAGAGGAGCAGAAAGCACATTTTCTACACCAAATTGCCAGCTGATGCAGTTTCCCTGCCAAAATAGTGATTCTCATTCATCTTCCTGGGAAGAATGTGAAGACCCATTCAGAGATCCCAGGTTCAGCTGGCCTGTGGCTTTGTGTACCTCATTTCGCATGTCCAATTTCAAGGGCCACTAAAAGAGGCTTATGTTTGCCTTGCTAGCCAGAAGTGCTGTAGGTATTTCCAGGAGAAAAAGAAAAACATCGCTGTCCTGTGGTGTGGTAGAAATGCCACCACAATTGTGACTCTGTGAGCAAAGCCAGCCAGTGCTTTTTGGCACCGCAAGAGCTGAGAGTGTGGCAGAGCGGTTTTGATACTCTTTTTAAGAGTCCTGAAAACATTGTTCCCAAAACAATCCACAACTTTGCAAATGTGCCCGAAGCAAATGCAGAGAGAACTGGGGTGTGAAAAGCAAAGAATGTTTATTTGTAGAAGAAAAGGAACAAAAATGAACTACACGACATATTTACATTGTAAGAATATTGGTAACAACAATAACAACAACAAAGTATAGAACCTATGTACCTAAGAACTTATCTAACCAAACTATAGGAAACGTATTTACAGAAGACTTAATCAAATCCTAAAACCTCTATGGTGAGCACAACAAGTCTAAAACGTATATACAGAAGGGTGGCATCTGTGTCTGGGATGTGCCGCAGTCCTGGAAGAAAAACAAGTAGCACGGTCAGTGCAGTCAGGCATGGAGGGGTGTTCCATGTGCTCCCGGGCTGGGACACTGGCACAGGGGGACTCTGCTGCCAGAAGTGAGCCTGGCTGGGGCTGGGGGCTGTGGCCCAGGCACTGGAACAGGGCTTGTGTGGCCCAAAGCAAGGCCAGGCCAGGCCAGGGATGGCCAGCAGAATCCAGTGCATGGGCTAGCGTGTCCCTGAGCAGGGAGTGCCCAGCCCCAGCCTGGCAGCAGGGGACCCGCTCTGCCCGTGGGGAGCACCTGCCTGTTCTGCTGCTGGCATCGGTCTTCATCCCAAGACCATGTCCTCCGCCTCGTCTTCTAGATCAATATCCATCTCCTCAATGGAGTCTTCTGTTTCCACCTCCATTTCTTCCTCTGTCTCATCCACATCCATGTCCATCTCTTCTTCACCAGTATCCTCTCCATCCACTTCCATTTTTTCTTCTGTGATAATTTGTGTATCCACCTCCGTCTCCTCCTCTCGGTCTGGGACAGCCTGCAGAGGTAGCGAAATCTCAGAGTGGGGTCCCTTTCCCACACTATCCCACACAGCTCCAGCCCACCCAGGCAGCTGCGGGGTGTTCTCCTCCGTGGAATAGTACCATACCTTCTTTGGAACAAATGTAGACATCCTGCAGGGATGGATAGACAACTCCAGACAATGGCAAGGTTTCAGGACTGCTGGGGGTATCAGGGAGCAGGTGGCAACAAGGTGACAGGGGTAGCTGTGGAGCAGGGTGAAGAGCGTGCTGACACAAGGAGCCAAGGGTTGTGTTGTGGCCGTTGCTGGATGCTGGAAGTTCTAGCTGGAGCGTGCACTGTGACATCAGTGCCAGGAGCCCAGGCCCAGGCTGAAGAGGACAACGGAGACCATAGAATGATAGAATCCTTGGGTGGCTGGGCTTGGAAGGGACCCTAAAGACCATCTTGTTCCAAGCGGAGCAATCTTCCCCCAGAATATGTTGCTCAGAGCCCTGCTCCCAGCTGGCCTTGGATGTTGCCAAGGATGGAGCATCTGCAGCCTGTGTGCACAGCCTGGGCCAGTGCCCCAGCAGCCTGAGTGGAAAAGAGCAGCTTCATTAGATGCAACCTCAATCTCACTCCTGCAGTTGAAAGGCTTCTCCTCTCTGTGCCCATCTTTCCTAGAGCTGCAGGGAGGCCTCGCCAGCACCTTCTCTTTCCAGGCTGAGCATCCCCAGCCCCACATGGACAGCAGTACGATGCGTGGGGGTGAAGGCTAAAGGGTAGCAAAGAGCATCAGGAAGTGAGAGATGGAAGCTTCTGGAGATGGAAGCTTTGCCTCTAAATGTAGAAAATCAAGAAAAGTGGAGGGGGAAAATGGTGGGACTCTGGCTCTGTTCTAACTGGCGAAGATTTTCTTTTCATCTTTTCTGTCGTGCTGCCCCAAGTTTTGTTGTTTGAAAGGAGGTTTGGCAAGATATCCATTGTCTTCTCCATTGGTGAAACACTGAACAACATCTGGGCAGGCTGATGATGCAGAGCAAAATCTGCAAATATCAACTGGGGATCCTGATCCTAGGGAATGCCGCTAAAGCCAGCCGAAAGCAATTTCTGGAAAGTCAAGCCTGGTTGACGTCTCCTGGGGTTGGGCTGTGCCAAATTCACCTGTCATTTATAAAGAAGGAAAAAAACTCAAACCAAAAGAGAAAAAAACACAAAGAAACAAACCCAAAGAAACCAATCAAACAAACAGATAAAAAACCCCAAATAAAACCAAAGGCAATGAGAAGTTAGGATTAGTTGTAAGGATATCACAGCAGGTGAATGGCTGCTTCCTACAGGATCTCCATCCAAAGCCACCTAGAGAACTTCTCCAAAATATATCCAGCAGGAGAAATCTAAAAAGTGATCCATGGCCGCTTTGGGGGCAGCTCTGCATTACGGTGAAGGACGAGCATGCAGTGGTACAGATGCAGCATTGCCCACCCTCCAGGCTGCTGTTTGCTCTGCTGAAAGACTCTTGCAGGACTGTGGCCCCTCTCCATGCAATGGAAATCATTGCCACAGCTCTCAGTTGAGGCACTGGCATTTCCAGAGCCAGATTCAGGCACAATCCTACTGCCTGCTGAGCATCTGGGAAAGATCCTGAGCATCTTCAGGCCTAGAAGCACAAAAGAGCTCAGGCTCTCCCTGAACTGGGTTTTCAGGGCAGGTTTCCATAGCTCTGCAAGATTTCTTCATCCCTCAACACGTCTGACTTTATGTCCAATGATGCATTTGGCTTCCTTCCTTCCTCCTGTGTGCCCCTGAGTAACCTTCCACGTGGATGGAGGAAATTGTGTACAGGACGATTGATTCCTGGATTGCCATTTGGCTTCACTGTCACTCAGTTGAACATGGTCCTTATCTAAGAAAGACTTCCAGGAAATGGGTAGGAGATTTGGCTCTGAGAGGAGCAGAAAGCACATTTTCTACACCAAATTGCCAGCTGATGCAGTTTCCCTGCCAAAATAGTGATTCTCATTCATCTTCCTGGGAAGAATGTGAAGACCCATTCAGAGATCCCAGGTTCAGCTGGCCTGTGGCTTTGTGTACCTCATTTCGCATGTCCAATTTCAAGGGCCACTAAAAGAGGCTTATGTTTGCCTTGCTAGCCAGAAGTGCTGTAGGTATTTCCAGGAGAAAAAGAAAAACATCGCTGTCCTGTGGTGTGGTAGAAATGCCACCACAATTGTGACTCTGTGAGCAAAGCCAGCCAGTGCTTTTTGGCACCGCAAGAGCTGAGAGTGTGGCAGAGCGGTTTTGATACTCTTTTTAAGAGTCCTGAAAACATTGTTCCCAAAACAATCCACAACTTTGCAAATGTGCCCGAAGCAAATGCAGAGAGAACTGGGGTGTGAAAAGCAAAGAATGTTTATTTGTAGAAGAAAAGGAACAAAAATGAACTACACGACATATTTACATTGTAAGAATATTGGTAACAACAATAACAACAACAAACTATAGAACCTATGTACCTAAGAACTTATCTAACCAAACTATAGGAAACGTATTTACAGAAGACTTAATCAAATCCTAAAACCTCTATGGTGAGCACAACAAGTCTAAAACGTATATACAGAAGGGTGGCATCTGTGTCTGGGATGTGCCGCAGTCCTGGAAGAAAAACAAGTAGCACGGTCAGTGCAGTCAGGCATGGAGGGGTGTTCCATGTGCTCCCGGGCTGGGACACTGGCACAGGGGGACTCTGCTGCCAGAAGTGAGCCTGGCTGGGGCTGGGGGCTGTGGCCCAGGCACTGGAACAGGGCTTGTGTGGCCCAAAGCAAGGCCAGGCCAGGCCAGGGATGGCCAGCAGAATCCAGTGCATGGGCTAGCGTGTCCCTGAGCAGGGAGTGCCCAGCCCCAGCCTGGCAGCAGGGGACCCGCTCTGCCCGTGGGGAGCACCTGCCTGTTCTGCTGCTGGCATCGGTCTTCATCCCAAGACCATGTCCTCCGCCTCGTCTTCTAGATCAATATCCATCTCCTCAATGGAGTCTTCTGTTTCCACCTCCATTTCTTCCTCTGTCTCATCCACATCCATGTCCATCTCTTCTTCACCAGTATCCTCTCCATCCACTTCCATTTTTTCTTCTGTGATAATTTGTGTATCCACCTCCGTCTCCTCCTCTCGGTCTGGGACAGCCTGCAGAGGTAGCGAAATCGCAGAGTGGGGTCCCTTTCCCACACTATCCCACACAGCTCCAGCCCACCCAGGCAGCTGCGGGGTGTTCTCCTCCGTGGAATAGTACCATACCTTCTTTGGAACAAATGTAGACATCCTGCAGGGATGGATAGACAACTCCAGACAATGGCAAGGTTTCAGGACTGCTGGGGGTATCAGGGAGCAGGTGGCAACAAGGTGACAGGGGTAGCTGTGGAGCAGGGTGAAGAGCGTGCTGACACAAGGAGCCAAGGGTTGTGTTGTGGCCGTTGCTGGATGCTGGAAGTTCTAGCTGGAGCGTGCACTGTGACATCAGTGCCAGGAGCCCAGGCCCAGGCTGAAGAGGACAACGGAGACCATAGAATGATAGAATCCTTGGGTGGCTGGGCTTGGAAGGGACCCTAAAGACCATCTTGTTCCAAGCGGAGCAATCTTCCCCCAGAATATGTTGCTCAGAGCCCTGCTCCCAGCTGGCCTTGGATGTTGCCAAGGATGGAGCATCTGCAGCCTGTGTGCACAGCCTGGGCCAGTGCCCCAGCAGCCTGAGTGGAAAAGAGCAGCTTCATTAGATGCAACCTCAATCTCACTCCTGCAGTTGAAAGGCTTCTCCTCTCTGTGCCCATCTTTCCTAGAGCTGCAGGGAGGCCTCGCCAGCACCTTCTCTTTCCAGGCTGAGCATCCCCAGCCCCACATGGACAGCAGTACGATGCGTGGGGGTGAAGGCTAAAGGGTAGCAAAGAGCATCAGGAAGTGAGAGATGGAAGCTTCTGGAGATGGAAGCTTTGCCTCTAAATGTAGAAAATCAAGAAAAGTGGAGGGGGAAAATGGTGGGACTCTGGCTCTGTTCTAACTGGCGAAGATTTTCTTTTCATCTTTTCTGTCGTGCTGCCCCAAGTTTTGTTGTTTGAAAGGAGGTTTGGCAAGATATCCATTGTCTTCTCCATTGGTGAAACACTGAACAACATCTGGGCAGGCTGATGATGCAGAGCAAAATCTGCAAATATCAACTGGGCATCCTGATCCTAGGGAATGCCGCTAAAGCCAGCCGAAAGCAATTTCTGGAAAGTCAAGCCTGGTTGACGTCTCCTGGAGTTGGGCTGTGCCAAATTCACCTGTCATTTATGAAGAAGGAAAAAAACTCAAACCAAAAGAGAAAAAAACACAAAGAAACAAACCCAAAGAAACCAATCAAACAAACAGATAAAAAACCCCAAATAAAACCAAAGGCAATGAGAAGTTAGGATTAGTTGTAAGGATATCACAGCAGGTGAATGGCTGCTTCCTACAGGATCTCCATCCAAAGCCACCTAGAGAACTTCTCCAAAATATATCCAGCAGGAGAAATCTAAAAAGTGATCCATGGCCGCTTTGGGGGCAGCTCTGCATTACGGTGAAGGACGAGCATGCAGTGGTACAGATGCAGCATTGCCCACCCTCCAGGCTGCTGTTTGCTCTGCTGAAAGACTCTTGCAGGACTGTGGCCCCTCTCCATGCAATGGAAATCATTGCCACAGCTCTCAGTTGAGGCACTGGCATTTCCAGAGCCAGATTCAGGCACAATCCTACTGCCTGCTGAGCATCTGGGAAAGATCCTGAGCATCTTCAGGCCTAGAAGCACAAAAGAGCTCAGGCTCTCCCTGAACTGGGTTTTCAGGGCAGGTTTCCATAGCTCTGCAAGATTTCTTCATCCCTCAACACGTCTGACTTTATGTCCAATGATGCATTTGGCTTCCTTCCTTCCTCCTGTGTGCCCCTGAGTAACCTTCCACGTGGATGGAGGAGATTGTGTACAGGACGATTGATTCCTGGATTGCCATTTGGCTTCACTGTCACTCAGTTGAACATGGTCCTTATCTAAGAAAGACTTCCAGGAAATGGGTAGGAGATTTGGCTCTGAGAGGAGCAGAAAGCACATTTTCTACACCAAATTGCCAGCTGATGCAGTTTCCCTGCCAAAATAGTGATTCTCATTCATCTTCCTGGGAAGAATGTGAAGACCCATTCAGAGATCCCAGGTTCAGCTGGCCTGTGGCTTTGTGTACCTCATTTCGCATGTCCAATTTCAAGGGCCACTAAAAGAGGCTTATGTTTGCCTTGCTAGCCAGAAGTGCTGTAGGTATTTCCAGGAGAAAAAGAAAAACATCGCTGTCCTGTGGTGTGGTAGAAATGCCACCACAATTGTGACTCTGTGAGCAAAGCCAGCCAGTGCTTTTTGGCACCGCAAGAGCTGAGAGTGTGGCAGAGCGGTTTTGATACTCTTTTTAAGAGTCCTGAAAACATTGTTCCCAAAACAATCCACAACTTTGCAAATGTGCCCGAAGCAAATGCAGAGAGAACTGGGGTGTGAAAAGCAAAGAATGTTTATTTGTAGAAGAAAAGGAACAAAAATGAACTACACGACATATTTACATTGTAAGAATATTGGTAACAACAATAACAACAACAAACTATAGAACCTATGTACCTAAGAACTTATCTAACCAAACTATAGGAAACGTATTTACAGAAGACTTAATCAAATCCTAAAACCTCTATGGTGAGCACAACAAGTCTAAAACTTATATACAGAAGGGTGGCATCTGTGTCTGGGATGTGCCGCAGTCCTGGAAGAAAAACAAGTAGCACGGTCAGTGCAGTCAGGCATGGAGGGGTGTTCCATGTGCTCCCGGGCTGGGACACTGGCACAGGGGGACTCTGCTGCCAGAAGTGAGCCTGGCTGGGGCTGGGGGCTGTGGCCCAGGCACTGGAACAGGGCTTGTGTGGCCCAAAGCAAGGCCAGGCCAGGCCAGGGATGGCCAGCAGAATCCAGTGCATGGGCTAGCGTGTCCCTGAGCAGGGAGTGCCCAGCCCCAGCCTGGCAGCAGGGGACCCGCTCTGCCCGTGGGGAGCACCTGCCTGTTCTGCTGCTGGCATCGGTCTTCATCCCAAGACCATGTCCTCCGCCTCGTCTTCTAGATCAATATCCATCTCCTCAATGGAGTCTTCTGTTTCCACCTCCATTTCTTCCTCTGTCTCATCCACATCCATGTCCATCTCTTCTTCACCAGTATCCTCTCCATCCACTTCCATTTTTTCTTCTGTGATAATTTGTGTATCCACCTCCGTCTCCTCCTCTCGGTCTGGGACAGCCTGCAGAGGTAGCGAAATCTCAGAGTGGGGTCCCTTTCCCACACTATCCCACACAGCTCCAGCCCACCCAGGCAGCTGCGGGGTGTTCTCCTCCGTGGAATAGTACCATACCTTCTTTGGAACAAATGTAGACATCCTGCAGGGATGGATAGACAACTCCAGACAATGGCAAGGTTTCAGGACTGCTGGGGGTATCAGGGAGCAGGTGGCAACAAGGTGACAGGGGTAGCTGTGGAGCAGGGTGAAGAGCGTGCTGACACAAGGAGCCAAGGGTTGTGTTGTGGCCGTTGCTGGATGCTGGAAGTTCTAGCTGGAGCGTGCACTGTGACATCAGTGCCAGGAGCCCAGGCCCAGGCTGAAGAGGACAACGGAGACCATAGAATGATAGAATCCTTGGGTGGCTGGGCTTGGAAGGGACCCTAAAGACCATCTTGTTCCAAGCGGAGCAATCTTCCCCCAGAATATGTTGCTCAGAGCCCTGCTCCCAGCTGGCCTTGGATGTTGCCAAGGATGGAGCATCTGCAGCCTGTGTGCACAGCCTGGGCCAGTGCCCCAGCAGCCTGAGTGGAAAAGAGCAGCTTCATTAGATGCAACCTCAATCTCACTCCTGCAGTTGAAAGGCTTCTCCTCTCTGTGCCCATCTTTCCTAGAGCTGCAGGGAGGCCTCGCCAGCACCTTCTCTTTCCAGGCTGAGCATCCCCAGCCCCACATGGACAGCAGTACGATGCGTGGGGGTGAAGGCTAAAGGGTAGCAAAGAGCATCAGGAAGTGAGAGATGGAAGCTTCTGGAGATGGAAGCTTTGCCTCTAAATGTAGAAAATCAAGAAAAGTGGAGGGGGAAAATGGTGGGACTCTGGCTCTGTTCTAACTGGCGAAGATTTTCTTTTCATCTTTTCTGTCGTGCTGCCCCAAGTTTTGTTGTTTGAAAGGAGGTTTGGCAAGATATCCATTGTCTTCTCCATTGGTGAAACACTGAACAACATCTGGGCAGGCTGATGATGCAGAGCAAAATCTGCAAATATCAACTGGGGATCCTGATCCTAGGGAATGCCGCTAAAGCCAGCCGAAAGCAATTTCTGGAAAGTCAAGCCTGGTTGACGTCTCCTGGGGTTGGGCTGTGCCAAATTCACCTGTCATTTATAAAGAAGGAAAAAAACTCAAACCAAAAGAGAAAAAAACACAAAGAAACAAACCCAAAGAAACCAATCAAACAAACAGATAAAAAACCCCAAATAAAACCAAAGGCAATGAGAAGTTAGGATTAGTTGTAAGGATATCACAGCAGGTGAATGGCTGCTTCCTACAGGATCTCCATCCAAAGCCACCTAGAGAACTTCTCCAAAATATATCCAGCAGGAGAAATCTAAAAAGTGATCCATGGCCGCTTTGGGGGCAGCTCTGCATTACGGTGAAGGACGAGCATGCAGTGGTACAGATGCAGCATTGCCCACCCTCCAGGCTGCTGTTTGCTCTGCTGAAAGACTCTTGCAGGACTGTGGCCCCTCTCCATGCAATGGAAATCATTGCCACAGCTCTCAGTTGAGGCACTGGCATTTCCAGAGCCAGATTCAGGCACAATCCTACTGCCTGCTGAGCATCTGGGAAAGATCCTGAGCATCTTCAGGCCTAGAAGCACAAAAGAGCTCAGGCTCTCCCTGAACTGGGTTTTCAGGGCAGGTTTCCATAGCTCTGCAAGATTTCTTCATCCCTCAACACGTTTGATTTTATGTCCAATGATGCATTTGGCTTCCTTCCTTCCTCCTGTGTGCCCCTGAGTAACCTTCCACGTGGATGGAGGAGATTGTGTACAGGACGATTGATTCCTGGATTGCCATTTGGCTTCACTGTCACTCAGTTGAACATGGTCCTTATCTAAGAAAGACTTCCAGGAAATGGGTAGGAGATTTGGCTCTGAGAGGAGCAGAAAGCACATTTTCTACACCAAATTGCCAGCTGATGCAGTTTCCCTGCCAAAATAGTGATTCTCATTCATCTTCCTGGGAAGAATGTGAAGACCCATTCAGAGATCCCAGGTTCAGCTGGCCTGTGGCTTTGTGTACCTCATTTCGCATGTCCAATTTCAAGGGCCACTAAAAGAGGCTTATGTTTGCCTTGCTAGCCAGAAGTGCTGTAGGTATTTCCAGGAGAAAAGGAAAAACATCGCTGTCCTGTGGTGTGGTAGAAATGCCACCACAATTGTGACTCTGTGAGCAAAGCCAGCCAGTGCTTTTTGGCACCGCAAGAGCTGAGAGTGTGGCAGAGCGGTTTTGATACTCTTTTTAAGAGTCCTGAAAACATTGTTCCCAAAACAATCCACAACTTTGCAAATGTGCCCGAAGCAAATGCAGAGAGAACTGGGGTGTGAAAAGCAAAGAATGTTTATTTGTAGAAGAAAAGGAACAAAAATGAACTACACGACATATTTACATTGTAAGAATATTGGTAACAACAATAACAACAACAAACTATAGAACCTATGTACCTAAGAACTTATCTAACCAAACTATAGGAAACGTATTTACAGAAGACTTAATCAAATCCTAAAACCTCTATGGTGAGCACAACAAGTCTAAAACGTATATACAGAAGGGTGGCATCTGTGTCTGGGATGTGCCGCAGTCCTGGAAGAAAAACAAGTAGCACGGTCAGTGCAGTCAGGCATGGAGGGGTGTTCCATGTGCTCCCGGGCTGGGACACTGGCACAGGGGGACTCTGCTGCCAGAAGTGAGCCTGGCTGGGGCTGGGGGCTGTGGCCCAGGCACTGGAACAGGGCTTGTGTGGCCCAAAGCAAGGCCAGGCCAGGCCAGGGATGGCCAGCAGAATCCAGTGCATGGGCTAGCGTGTCCCTGAGCAGGGAGTGCCCAGCCCCAGCCTGGCAGCAGGGGACCCGCTCTGCCCGTGGGGAGCACCTGCCTGTTCTGCTGCTGGCATCGGTCTTCATCCCAAGACCATGTCCTCCGCCTCGTCTTCTAGATCAATATCCATCTCCTCAATGGAGTCTTCTGTTTCCACCTCCATTTCTTCCTCTGTCTCATCCACATCCATGTCCATCTCTTCTTCACCAGTATCCTCTCCATCCACTTCCATTTTTTCTTCTGTGATAATTTGTGTATCCACCTCCGTCTCCTCCTCTCGGTCTGGGACAGCCTGCAGAGGTAGCGAAATCTCAGAGTGGGGTCCCTTTCCCACACTATCCCACACAGCTCCAGCCCACCCAGGCAGCTGCGGGGTGTTCTCCTCCGTGGAATAGTACCATACCTTCTTTGGAACAAATGTAGACATCCTGCAGGGATGGATAGACAACTCCAGACAATGGCAAGGTTTCAGGACTGCTGGGGGTATCAGGGAGCAGGTGGCAACAAGGTGACAGGGGTAGCTGTGGAGCAGGGTGAAGAGCGTGCTGACACAAGGAGCCAAGGGTTGTGTTGTGGCCGTTGCTGGATGCTGGAAGTTCTAGCTGGAGCGTGCACTGTGACATCAGTGCCAGGAGCCCAGGCCCAGGCTGAAGAGGACAACGGAGACCATAGAATGATAGAATCCTTGGGTGGCTGGGCTTGGAAGGGACCCTAAAGACCATCTTGTTCCAAGCGGAGCAATCTTCCCCCAGAATATGTTGCTCAGAGCCCTGCTCCCAGCTGGCCTTGGATGTTGCCAAGGATGGAGCATCTGCAGCCTGTGTGCACAGCCTGGGCCAGTGCCCCAGCAGCCTGAGTGGAAAAGAGCAGCTTCATTAGATGCAACCTCAATCTCACTCCTGCAGTTGAAAGGCTTCTCCTCTCTGTGCCCATCTTTCCTAGAGCTGCAGGGAGGCCTCGCCAGCACCTTCTCTTTCCAGGCTGAGCATCCCCAGCCCCACATGGACAGCAGTACGATGCGTGGGGGTGAAGGCTAAAGGGTAGCAAAGAGCATCAGGAAGTGAGAGATGGAAGCTTCTGGAGATGGAAGCTTTGCCTCTAAATGTAGAAAATCAAGAAAAGTGGAGGGGGAAAATGGTGGGACTCTGGCTCTGTTCTAACTGGCGAAGATTTTCTTTTCATCTTTTCTGTCGTGCTGCCCCAAGTTTTGTTGTTTGAAAGGAGGTTTGGCAAGATATCCATTGTCTTCTCCATTGGTGAAACACTGAACAACATCTGGGCAGGCTGATGATGCAGAGCAAAATCTGCAAATATCAACTGGGGATCCTGATCCTAGGGAATGCCGCTAAAGCCAGCCGAAAGCAATTTCTGGAAAGTCAAGCCTGGTTGACGTCTCCTGGAGTTGGGCTGTGCCAAATTCACCTGTCATTTATGAAGAAGGAAAAAAACTCAAACCAAAAGAGAAAAAAACACAAAGAAACAAACCCAAAGAAACCAATCAAACAAACAGATAAAAAACCCCAAATAAAACCAAAGGCAATGAGAAGTTAGGATTAGTTGTAAGGATATCACAGCAGGTGAATGGCTGCTTCCTACAGGATCTCCATCCAAAGCCACCTAGAGAACTTCTCCAAAATATATCCAGCAGGAGAAATCTAAAAAGTGATCCATGGCCGCTTTGGGGGCAGCTCTGCATTACGGTGAAGGACGAGCATGCAGTGGTACAGATGCAGCATTGCCCACCCTCCAGGCTGCTGTTTGCTCTGCTGAAAGACTCTTGCAGGACTGTGGCCCCTCTCCATGCAATGGAAATCATTGCCACAGCTCTCAGTTGAGGCACTGGCATTTCCAGAGCCAGATTCAGGCACAATCCTACTGCCTGCTGAGCATCTGGGAAAGATCCTGAGCATCTTCAGGCCTAGAAGCACAAAAGAGCTCAGGCTCTCCCTGAACTGGGTTTTCAGGGCAGGTTTCCATAGCTCTGCAAGATTTCTTCATCCCTCAACACGTTTGATTTTATGTCCAATGATGCATTTGGCTTCCTTCCTTCCTCCTGTGTGCCCCTGAGTAACCTTCCACGTGGATGGAGGAGATTGTGTACAGGACGATTGATTCCTGGATTGCCATTTGGCTTCACTGTCACTCAGTTGAACATGGTCCTTATCTAAGAAAGACTTCCAGGAAATGGGTAGGAGATTTGGCTCTGAGAGGAGCAGAAAGCACATTTTCTACACCAAATTGCCAGCTGATGCAGTTTCCCTGCCAAAATAGTGATTCTCATTCATCTTCCTGGGAAGAATGTGAAGACCCATTCAGAGATCCCAGGTTCAGCTGGCCTGTGGCTTTGTGTACCTCATTTCGCATGTCCAATTTCAAGGGCCACTAAAAGAGGCTTATGTTTGCCTTGCTAGCCAGAAGTGCTGTAGGTATTTCCAGGAGAAAAGGAAAAACATCGCTGTCCTGTGGTGTGGTAGAAATGCCACCACAATTGTGACTCTGTGAGCAAAGCCAGCCAGTGCTTTTTGGCACCGCAAGAGCTGAGAGTGTGGCAGAGCGGTTTTGATACTCTTTTTAAGAGTCCTGAAAACATTGTTCCCAAAACAATCCACAACTTTGCAAATGTGCCCGAAGCAAATGCAGAGAGAACTGGGGTGTGAAAAGCAAAGAATGTTTATTTGTAGAAGAAAAGGAACAAAAATGAACTACACGACATATTTACATTGTAAGAATATTGGTAACAACAATAACAACAACAAACTATAGAACCTATGTACCTAAGAACTTATCTAACCAAACTATAGGAAACGTATTTACAGAAGACTTAATCAAATCCTAAAACCTCTATGGTGAGCACAACAAGTCTAAAACGTATATACAGAAGGGTGGCATCTGTGTCTGGGATGTGCCGCAGTCCTGGAAGAAAAACAAGTAGCACGGTCAGTGCAGTCAGGCATGGAGGGGTGTTCCATGTGCTCCCGGGCTGGGACACTGGCACAGGGGGACTCTGCTGCCAGAAGTGAGCCTGGCTGGGGCTGGGGGCTGTGGCCCAGGCACTGGAACAGGGCTTGTGTGGCCCAAAGCAAGGCCAGGCCAGGCCAGGGATGGCCAGCAGAATCCAGTGCATGGGCTAGCGTGTCCCTGAGCAGGGAGTGCCCAGCCCCAGCCTGGCAGCAGGGGACCCGCTCTGCCCGTGGGGAGCACCTGCCTGTTCTGCTGCTGGCATCGGTCTTCATCCCAAGACCATGTCCTCCGCCTCGTCTTCTAGATCAATATCCATCTCCTCAATGGAGTCTTCTGTTTCCACCTCCATTTCTTCCTCTGTCTCATCCACATCCATGTCCATCTCTTCTTCACCAGTATCCTCTCCATCCACTTCCATTTTTTCTTCTGTGATAATTTGTGTATCCACCTCCGTCTCCTCCTCTCGGTCTGGGACAGCCTGCAGAGGTAGCGAAATCGCAGAGTGGGGTCCCTTTCCCACACTATCCCACACAGCTCCAGCCCACCCAGGCAGCTGCGGGGTGTTCTCCTCCGTGGAATAGTACCATACCTTCTTTGGAACAAATGTAGACATCCTGCAGGGATGGATAGACAACTCCAGACAATGGCAAGGTTTCAGGACTGCTGGGGGTATCAGGGAGCAGGTGGCAACAAGGTGACAGGGGTAGCTGTGGAGCAGGGTGAAGAGCGTGCTGACACAAGGAGCCAAGGGTTGTGTTGTGGCCGTTGCTGGATGCTGGAAGTTCTAGCTGGAGCGTGCACTGTGACATCAGTGCCAGGAGCCCAGGCCCAGGCTGAAGAGGACAACGGAGACCATAGAATGATAGAATCCTTGGGTGGCTGGGCTTGGAAGGGACCCTAAAGACCATCTTGTTCCAAGCGGAGCAATCTTCCCCCAGAATATGTTGCTCAGAGCCCTGCTCCCAGCTGGCCTTGGATGTTGCCAAGGATGGAGCATCTGCAGCCTGTGTGCACAGCCTGGGCCAGTGCCCCAGCAGCCTGAGTGGAAAAGAGCAGCTTCATTAGATGCAACCTCAATCTCACTCCTGCAGTTGAAAGGCTTCTCCTCTCTGTGCCCATCTTTCCTAGAGCTGCAGGGAGGCCTCGCCAGCACCTTCTCTTTCCAGGCTGAGCATCCCCAGCCCCACATGGACAGCAGTACGATGCGTGGGGGTGAAGGCTAAAGGGTAGCAAAGAGCATCAGGAAGTGAGAGATGGAAGCTTCTGGAGATGGAAGCTTTGCCTCTAAATGTAGAAAATCAAGAAAAGTGGAGGGGGAAAATGGTGGGACTCTGGCTCTGTTCTAACTGGCGAAGATTTTCTTTTCATCTTTTCTGTCGTGCTGCCCCAAGTTTTGTTGTTTGAAAGGAGGTTTGGCAAGATATCCATTGTCTTCTCCATTGGTGAAACACTGAACAACATCTGGGCAGGCTGATGATGCAGAGCAAAATCTGCAAATATCAACTGGGGATCCTGATCCTAGGGAATGCCGCTAAAGCCAGCCGAAAGCAATTTCTGGAAAGTCAAGCCTGGTTGACGTCTCCTGGAGTTGGGCTGTGCCAAATTCACCTGTCATTTATAAAGAAGGAAAAAAACTCAAACCAAAAGAGAAAAAAACACAAAGAAACAAACCCAAAGAAACCAATCAAACAAACAGATAAAAAACCCCAAATAAAACCAAAGGCAATGAGAAGTTAGGATTAGTTGTAAGGATATCACAGCAGGTGAATGGCTGCTTCCTACAGGATCTCCATCCAAAGCCACCTAGAGAACTTCTCCAAAATATATCCAGCAGGAGAAATCTAAAAAGTGATCCATGGCCGCTTTGGGGGCAGCTCTGCATTACGGTGAAGGACGAGCATGCAGTGGTACAGATGCAGCATTGCCCACCCTCCAGGCTGCTGTTTGCTCTGCTGAAAGACTCTTGCAGGACTGTGGCCCCTCTCCATGCAATGGAAATCATTGCCACAGCTCTCAGTTGAGGCACTGGCATTTCCAGAGCCAGATTCAGGCACAATCCTACTGCCTGCTGAGCATCTGGGAAAGATCCTGAGCATCTTCAGGCCTAGAAGCACAAAAGAGCTCAGGCTCTCCCTGAACTGGGTTTTCAGGGCAGGTTTCCATAGCTCTGCAAGATTTCTTCATCCCTCAACACGTCTGACTTTATGTCCAATGATGCATTTGGCTTCCTTCCTTCCTCCTGTGTGCCCCTGAGTAACCTTCCACGTGGATGGAGGAGATTGTGTACAGGACGATTGATTCCTGGATTGCCATTTGGCTTCACTGTCACTCAGTTGAACATGGTCCTTATCTAAGAAAGACTTCCAGGAAATGGGTAGGAGATTTGGCTCTGAGAGGAGCAGAAAGCACATTTTCTACACCAAATTGCCAGCTGATGCAGTTTCCCTGCCAAAATAGTGATTCTCATTCATCTTCCTGGGAAGAATGTGAAGACCCATTCAGAGATCCCAGGTTCAGCTGGCCTGTGGCTTTGTGTACCTCATTTCGCATGTCCAATTTCAAGGGCCACTAAAAGAGGCTTATGTTTGCCTTGCTAGCCAGAAGTGCTGTAGGTATTTCCAGGAGAAAAGGAAAAACATCGCTGTCCTGTGGTGTGGTAGAAATGCCACCACAATTGTGACTCTGTGAGCAAAGCCAGCCAGTGCTTTTTGGCACCGCAAGAGCTGAGAGTGTGGCAGAGCGGTTTTGATACTCTTTTTAAGAGTCCTGAAAACATTGTTCCCAAAACAATCCACAACTTTGCAAATGTGCCCGAAGCAAATGCAGAGAGAACTGGGGTGTGAAAAGCAAAGAATGTTTATTTGTAGAAGAAAAGGAACAAAAATGAACTACACGACATATTTACATTGTAAGAATATTGGTAACAACAATAACAACAACAAACTATAGAACCTATGTACCTAAGAACTTATCTAACCAAACTATAGGAAACGTATTTACAGAAGACTTAATCAAATCCTAAAACCTCTATGGTGAGCACAACAAGTCTAAAACGTATATACAGAAGGGTGGCATCTGTGTCTGGGATGTGCCGCAGTCCTGGAAGAAAAACAAGTAGCACGGTCAGTGCAGTCAGGCATGGAGGGGTGTTCCATGTGCTCCCGGGCTGGGACACTGGCACAGGGGGACTCTGCTGCCAGAAGTGAGCCTGGCTGGGGCTGGGGGCTGTGGCCCAGGCACTGGAACAGGGCTTGTGTGGCCCAAAGCAAGGCCAGGCCAGGCCAGGGATGGCCAGCAGAATCCAGTGCATGGGCTAGCGTGTCCCTGAGCAGGGAGTGCCCAGCCCCAGCCTGGCAGCAGGGGACCCGCTCTGCCCGTGGGGAGCACCTGCCTGTTCTGCTGCTGGCATCGGTCTTCATCCCAAGACCATGTCCTCCGCCTCGTCTTCTAGATCAATATCCATCTCCTCAATGGAGTCTTCTGTTTCCACCTCCATTTCTTCCTCTGTCTCATCCACATCCATGTCCATCTCTTCTTCACCAGTATCCTCTCCATCCACTTCCATTTTTTCTTCTGTGATAATTTGTGTATCCACCTCCGTCTCCTCCTCTCGGTCTGGGACAGCCTGCAGAGGTAGCGAAATCGCAGAGTGGGGTCCCTTTCCCACACTATCCCACACAGCTCCAGCCCACCCAGGCAGCTGCGGGGTGTTCTCCTCCGTGGAATAGTACCATACCTTCTTTGGAACAAATGTAGACATCCTGCAGGGATGGATAGACAACTCCAGACAATGGCAAGGTTTCAGGACTGCTGGGGGTATCAGGGAGCAGGTGGCAACAAGGTGACAGGGGTAGCTGTGGAGCAGGGTGAAGAGCGTGCTGACACAAGGAGCCAAGGGTTGTGTTGTGGCCGTTGCTGGATGCTGGAAGTTCTAGCTGGAGCGTGCACTGTGACATCAGTGCCAGGAGCCCAGGCCCAGGCTGAAGAGGACAACGGAGACCATAGAATGATAGAATCCTTGGGTGGCTGGGCTTGGAAGGGACCCTAAAGACCATCTTGTTCCAAGCGGAGCAATCTTCCCCCAGAATATGTTGCTCAGAGCCCTGCTCCCAGCTGGCCTTGGATGTTGCCAAGGATGGAGCATCTGCAGCCTGTGTGCACAGCCTGGGCCAGTGCCCCAGCAGCCTGAGTGGAAAAGAGCAGCTTCATTAGATGCAACCTCAATCTCACTCCTGCAGTTGAAAGGCTTCTCCTCTCTGTGCCCATCTTTCCTAGAGCTGCAGGGAGGCCTCGCCAGCACCTTCTCTTTCCAGGCTGAGCATCCCCAGCCCCACATGGACAGCAGTACGATGCGTGGGGGTGAAGGCTAAAGGGTAGCAAAGAGCATCAGGAAGTGAGAGATGGAAGCTTCTGGAGATGGAAGCTTTGCCTCTAAATGTAGAAAATCAAGAAAAGTGGAGGGGGAAAATGGTGGGACTCTGGCTCTGTTCTAACTGGCGAAGATTTTCTTTTCATCTTTTCTGTCGTGCTGCCCCAAGTTTTGTTGTTTGAAAGGAGGTTTGGCAAGATATCCATTGTCTTCTCCATTGGTGAAACACTGAACAACATCTGGGCAGGCTGATGATGCAGAGCAAAATCTGCAAATATCAACTGGGGATCCTGATCCTAGGGAATGCCGCTAAAGCCAGCCGAAAGCAATTTCTGGAAAGTCAAGCCTGGTTGACGTCTCCTGGAGTTGGGCTGTGCCAAATTCACCTGTCATTTATAAAGAAGGAAAAAAACTCAAACCAAAAGAGAAAAAAACACAAAGAAACAAACCCAAAGAAACCAATCAAACAAACAGATAAAAAACCCCAAATAAAACCAAAGGCAATGAGAAGTTAGGATTAGTTGTAAGGATATCACAGCAGGTGAATGGCTGCTTCCTACAGGATCTCCATCCAAAGCCACCTAGAGAACTTCTCCAAAATATATCCAGCAGGAGAAATCTAAAAAGTGATCCATGGCCGCTTTGGGGGCAGCTCTGCATTACGGTGAAGGACGAGCATGCAGTGGTACAGATGCAGCATTGCCCACCCTCCAGGCTGCTGTTTGCTCTGCTGAAAGACTCTTGCAGGACTGTGGCCCCTCTCCATGCAATGGAAATCATTGCCACAGCTCTCAGTTGAGGCACTGGCATTTCCAGAGCCAGATTCAGGCACAATCCTACTGCCTGCTGAGCATCTGGGAAAGATCCTGAGCATCTTCAGGCCTAGAAGCACAAAAGAGCTCAGGCTCTCCCTGAACTGGGTTTTCAGGGCAGGTTTCCATAGCTCTGCAAGATTTCTTCATCCCTCAACACGTCTGACTTTATGTCCAATGATGCATTTGGCTTCCTTCCTTCCTCCTGTGTGCCCCTGAGTAACCTTGCACGTGGATGGAGGAGATTGTGTACAGGACGATTGATTCCTGGATTGCCATTTGGCTTCACTGTCACTCAGTTGAACATGGTCCTTATCTAAGAAAGACTTCCAGGAAATGGGTAGGAGTTTTGGCTCTGAGAGGAGCAGAAAGCACATTTTCTACACCAAATTGCCAGCTGATGCAGTTTCCCTGCCAAAATAGTGATTCTCATTCATCTTCCTGGGAAGAATGTGAAGACCCATTCAGAGATCCCAGGTTCAGCTGGCCTGTGGCTTTGTGTACCTCATTTCGCATGTCCAATTTCAAGGGCCACTAAAAGAGGCTTATGTTTGCCTTGCTAGCCAGAAGTGCTGTAGGTATTTCCAGGAGAAAAGGAAAAACATCGCTGTCCTGTGGTGTGGTAGAAATGCCACCACAATTGTGACTCTGTGAGCAAAGCCAGCCAGTGCTTTTTGGCACCGCAAGAGCTGAGAGTGTGGCAGAGCGGTTTTGATACTCTTTTTAAGAGTCCTGAAAACATTGTTCCCAAAACAATCCACAACTTTGCAAATGTGCCCGAAGCAAATGCAGAGAGAACTGGGGTGTGAAAAGCAAAGAATGTTTATTTGTAGAAGAAAAGGAACAAAAATGAACTACACGACATATTTACATTGTAAGAATATTGGTAACAACAATAACAACAACAAAGTATAGAACCTATGTACCTAAGAACTTATCTAACCAAACTATAGGAAACGTATTTACAGAAGACTTAATCAAATCCTAAAACCTCTATGGTGAGCACAACAAGTCTAAAACGTATATACAGAAGGGTGGCATCTGTGTCTGGGATGTGCCGCAGTCCTGGAAGAAAAACAAGTAGCACGGTCAGTGCAGTCAGGCATGGAGGGGTGTTCCATGTGCTCCCGGGCTGGGACACTGGCACAGGGGGACTCTGCTGCCAGAAGTGAGCCTGGCTGGGGCTGGGGGCTGTGGCCCAGGCACTGGAACAGGGCTTGTGTGGCCCAAAGCAAGGCCAGGCCAGGCCAGGGATGGCCAGCAGAATCCAGTGCATGGGCTAGCGTGTCCCTGAGCAGGGAGTGCCCAGCCCCAGCCTGGCAGCAGGGGACCCGCTCTGCCCGTGGGGAGCACCTGCCTGTTCTGCTGCTGGCATCGGTCTTCATCCCAAGACCATGTCCTCCGCCTCGTCTTCTAGATCAATATCCATCTCCTCAATGGAGTCTTCTGTTTCCACCTCCATTTCTTCCTCTGTCTCATCCACATCCATGTCCATCTCTTCTTCACCAGTATCCTCTCCATCCACTTCCATTTTTTCTTCTGTGATAATTTGTGTATCCACCTCCGTCTCCTCCTCTCGGTCTGGGACAGCCTGCAGAGGTAGCGAAATCGCAGAGTGGGGTCCCTTTCCCACACTATCCCACACAGCTCCAGCCCACCCAGGCAGCTGCGGGGTGTTCTCCTCCGTGGAATAGTACCATACCTTCTTTGGAACAAATGTAGACATCCTGCAGGGATGGATAGACAACTCCAGACAATGGCAAGGTTTCAGGACTGCTGGGGGTATCAGGGAGCAGGTGGCAACAAGGTGACAGGGGTAGCTGTGGAGCAGGGTGAAGAGCGTGCTGACACAAGGAGCCAAGGGTTGTGTTGTGGCCGTTGCTGGATGCTGGAAGTTCTAGCTGGAGCGTGCACTGTGACATCAGTGCCAGGAGCCCAGGCCCAGGCTGAAGAGGACAACGGAGACCATAGAATGATAGAATCCTTGGGTGGCTGGGCTTGGAAGGGACCCTAAAGACCATCTTGTTCCAAGCGGAGCAATCTTCCCCCAGAATATGTTGCTCAGAGCCCTGCTCCCAGCTGGCCTTGGATGTTGCCAAGGATGGAGCATCTGCAGCCTGTGTGCACAGCCTGGGCCAGTGCCCCAGCAGCCTGAGTGGAAAAGAGCAGCTTCATTAGATGCAACCTCAATCTCACTCCTGCAGTTGAAAGGCTTCTCCTCTCTGTGCCCATCTTTCCTAGAGCTGCAGGGAGGCCTCGCCAGCACCTTCTCTTTCCAGGCTGAGCATCCCCAGCCCCACATGGACAGCAGTACGATGCGTGGGGGTGAAGGCTAAAGGGTAGCAAAGAGCATCAGGAAGTGAGAGATGGAAGCTTCTGGAGATGGAAGCTTTGCCTCTAAATGTAGAAAATCAAGAAAAGTGGAGGGGGAAAATGGTGGGACTCTGGCTCTGTTCTAACTGGCGAAGATTTTCTTTTCATCTTTTCTGTCGTGCTGCCCCAAGTTTTGTTGTTTGAAAGGAGGTTTGGCAAGATATCCATTGTCTTCTCCATTGGTGAAACACTGAACAACATCTGGGCAGGCTGATGATGCAGAGCAAAATCTGCAAATATCAACTGGGCATCCTGATCCTAGGGAATGCCGCTAAAGCCAGCCGAAAGCAATTTCTGGAAAGTCAAGCCTGGTTGACGTCTCCTGGAGTTGGGCTGTGCCAAATTCACCTGTCATTTATGAAGAAGGAAAAAAACTCAAACCAAAAGAGAAAAAAACACAAAGAAACAAACCCAAAGAAACCAATCAAACAAACAGATAAAAAACCCCAAATAAAACCAAAGGCAATGAGAAGTTAGGATTAGTTGTAAGGATATCACAGCAGGTGAATGGCTGCTTCCTACAGGATCTCCATCCAAAGCCACCTAGAGAACTTCTCCAAAATATATCCAGCAGGAGAAATCTAAAAAGTGATCCATGGCCGCTTTGGGGGCAGCTCTGCATTACGGTGAAGGACGAGCATGCAGTGGTACAGATGCAGCATTGCCCACCCTCCAGGCTGCTGTTTGCTCTGCTGAAAGACTCTTGCAGGACTGTGGCCCCTCTCCATGCAATGGAAATCATTGCCACAGCTCTCAGTTGAGGCACTGGCATTTCCAGAGCCAGATTCAGGCACAATCCTACTGCCTGCTGAGCATCTGGGAAAGATCCTGAGCATCTTCAGGCCTAGAAGCACAAAAGAGCTCAGGCTCTCCCTGAACTGGGTTTTCAGGGCAGGTTTCCATAGCTCTGCAAGATTTCTTCATCCCTCAACACGTCTGACTTTATGTCCAATGATGCATTTGGCTTCCTTCCTTCCTCCTGTGTGCCCCTGAGTAACCTTCCACGTGGATGGAGGAGATTGTGTACAGGACGATTGATTCCTGGATTGCCATTTGGCTTCACTGTCACTCAGTTGAACATGGTCCTTATCTAAGAAAGACTTCCAGGAAATGGGTAGGAGTTTTGGCTCTGAGAGGAGCAGAAAGCACATTTTCTACACCAAATTGCCAGCTGATGCAGTTTCCCTGCCAAAATAGTGATTCTCATTCATCTTCCTGGGAAGAATGTGAAGACCCATTCAGAGATCCCAGGTTCAGCTGGCCTGTGGCTTTGTGTACCTCATTTCGCATGTCCAATTTCAAGGGCCACTAAAAGAGGCTTATGTTTGCCTTGCTAGCCAGAAGTGCTGTAGGTATTTCCAGGAGAAAAGGAAAAACATCGCTGTCCTGTGGTGTGGTAGAAATGCCACCACAATTGTGACTCTGTGAGCAAAGCCAGCCAGTGCTTTTTGGCACCGCAAGAGCTGAGAGTGTGGCAGAGCGGTTTTGATACTCTTTTTAAGAGTCCTGAAAACATTGTTCCCAAAACAATCCACAACTTTGCAAATGTGCCCGAAGCAAATGCAGAGAGAACTGGGGTGTGAAAAGCAAAGAATGTTTATTTGTAGAAGAAAAGGAACAAAAATGAACTACACGACATATTTACATTGTAAGAATATTGGTAACAACAATAACAACAACAAACTATAGAACCTATGTACCTAAGAACTTATCTAACCAAACTATAGGAAACGTATTTACAGAAGACTTAATCAAATCCTAAAACCTCTATGGTGAGCACAACAAGTCTAAAACGTATATACAGAAGGGTGGCATCTGTGTCTGGGATGTGCCGCAGTCCTGGAAGAAAAACAAGTAGCACGGTCAGTGCAGTCAGGCATGGAGGGGTGTTCCATGTGCTCCCGGGCTGGGACACTGGCACAGGGGGACTCTGCTGCCAGAAGTGAGCCTGGCTGGGGCTGGGGGCTGTGGCCCAGGCACTGGAACAGGGCTTGTGTGGCCCAAAGCAAGGCCAGGCCAGGCCAGGGATGGCCAGCAGAATCCAGTGCATGGGCTAGCGTGTCCCTGAGCAGGGAGTGCCCAGCCCCAGCCTGGCAGCAGGGGACCCGCTCTGCCCGTGGGGAGCACCTGCCTGTTCTGCTGCTGGCATCGGTCTTCATCCCAAGACCATGTCCTCCGCCTCGTCTTCTAGATCAATATCCATCTCCTCAATGGAGTCTTCTGTTTCCACCTCCATTTCTTCCTCTGTCTCATCCACATCCATGTCCATCTCTTCTTCACCAGTATCCTCTCCATCCACTTCCATTTTTTCTTCTGTGATAATTTGTGTATCCACCTCCGTCTCCTCCTCTCGGTCTGGGACAGCCTGCAGAGGTAGCGAAATCGCAGAGTGGGGTCCCTTTCCCACACTATCCCACACAGCTCCAGCCCACCCAGGCAGCTGCGGGGTGTTCTCCTCCGTGGAATAGTACCATACCTTCTTTGGAACAAATGTAGACATCCTGCAGGGATGGATAGACAACTCCAGACAATGGCAAGGTTTCAGGACTGCTGGGGGTATCAGGGAGCAGGTGGCAACAAGGTGACAGGGGTAGCTGTGGAGCAGGGTGAAGAGCGTGCTGACACAAGGAGCCAAGGGTTGTGTTGTGGCCGTTGCTGGATGCTGGAAGTTCTAGCTGGAGCGTGCACTGTGACATCAGTGCCAGGAGCCCAGGCCCAGGCTGAAGAGGACAACGGAGACCATAGAATGATAGAATCCTTGGGTGGCTGGGCTTGGAAGGGACCCTAAAGACCATCTTGTTCCAAGCGGAGCAATCTTCCCCCAGAATATGTTGCTCAGAGCCCTGCTCCCAGCTGGCCTTGGATGTTGCCAAGGATGGAGCATCTGCAGCCTGTGTGCACAGCCTGGGCCAGTGCCCCAGCAGCCTGAGTGGAAAAGAGCAGCTTCATTAGATGCAACCTCAATCTCACTCCTGCAGTTGAAAGGCTTCTCCTCTCTGTGCCCATCTTTCCTAGAGCTGCAGGGAGGCCTCGCCAGCACCTTCTCTTTCCAGGCTGAGCATCCCCAGCCCCACATGGACAGCAGTACGATGCGTGGGGGTGAAGGCTAAAGGGTAGCAAAGAGCATCAGGAAGTGAGAGATGGAAGCTTCTGGAGATGGAAGCTTTGCCTCTAAATGTAGAAAATCAAGAAAAGTGGAGGGGGAAAATGGTGGGACTCTGGCTCTGTTCTAACTGGCGAAGATTTTCTTTTCATCTTTTCTGTCGTGCTGCCCCAAGTTTTGTTGTTTGAAAGGAGGTTTGGCAAGATATCCATTGTCTTCTCCATTGGTGAAACACTGAACAACATCTGGGCAGGCTGATGATGCAGAGCAAAATCTGCAAATATCAACTGGGGATCCTGATCCTAGGGAATGCCGCTAAAGCCAGCCGAAAGCAATTTCTGGAAAGTCAAGCCTGGTTGACGTCTCCTGGAGTTGGGCTGTGCCAAATTCACCTGTCATTTATGAAGAAGGAAAAAAACTCAAACCAAAAGAGAAAAAAACACAAAGAAACAAACCCAAAGAAACCAATCAAACAAACAGATAAAAAACCCCAAATAAAACCAAAGGCAATGAGAAGTTAGGATTAGTTGTAAGGATATCACAGCAGGTGAATGGCTGCTTCCTACAGGATCTCCATCCAAAGCCACCTAGAGAACTTCTCCAAAATATATCCAGCAGGAGAAATCTAAAAAGTGATCCATGGCCGCTTTGGGGGCAGCTCTGCATTACGGTGAAGGACGAGCATGCAGTGGTACAGATGCAGCATTGCCCACCCTCCAGGCTGCTGTTTGCTCTGCTGAAAGACTCTTGCAGGACTGTGGCCCCTCTCCATGCAATGGAAATCATTGCCACAGCTCTCAGTTGAGGCACTGGCATTTCCAGAGCCAGATTCAGGCACAATCCTACTGCCTGCTGAGCATCTGGGAAAGATCCTGAGCATCTTCAGGCCTAGAAGCACAAAAGAGCTCAGGCTCTCCCTGAACTGGGTTTTCAGGGCAGGTTTCCATAGCTCTGCAAGATTTCTTCATCCCTCAACACGTCTGACTTTATGTCCAATGATGCATTTGGCTTCCTTCCTTCCTCCTGTGTGCCCCTGAGTAACCTTCCACGTGGATGGAGGAGATTGTGTACAGGACGATTGATTCCTGGATTGCCATTTGGCTTCACTGTCACTCAGTTGAACATGGTCCTTATCTAAGAAAGACTTCCAGGAAATGGGTAGGAGTTTTGGCTCTGAGAGGAGCAGAAAGCACATTTTCTACACCAAATTGCCAGCTGATGCAGTTTCCCTGCCAAAATAGTGATTCTCATTCATCTTCCTGGGAAGAATGTGAAGACCCATTCAGAGATCCCAGGTTCAGCTGGCCTGTGGCTTTGTGTACCTCATTTCGCATGTCCAATTTCAAGGGCCACTAAAAGAGGCTTATGTTTGCCTTGCTAGCCAGAAGTGCTGTAGGTATTTCCAGGAGAAAAGGAAAAACATCGCTGTCCTGTGGTGTGGTAGAAATGCCACCACAATTGTGACTCTGTGAGCAAAGCCAGCCAGTGCTTTTTGGCACCGCAAGAGCTGAGAGTGTGGCAGAGCGGTTTTGATACTCTTTTTAAGAGTCCTGAAAACATTGTTCCCAAAACAATCCACAACTTTGCAAATGTGCCCGAAGCAAATGCAGAGAGAACTGGGGTGTGAAAAGCAAAGAATGTTTATTTGTAGAAGAAAAGGAACAAAAATGAACTACACGACATATTTACATTGTAAGAATATTGGTAACAACAATAACAACAACAAAGTATAGAACCTATGTACCTAAGAACTTATCTAACCAAACTATAGGAAACGTATTTACAGAAGACTTAATCAAATCCTAAAACCTCTATGGTGAGCACAACAAGTCTAAAACGTATATACAGAAGGGTGGCATCTGTGTCTGGGATGTGCCGCAGTCCTGGAAGAAAAACAAGTAGCACGGTCAGTGCAGTCAGGCATGGAGGGGTGTTCCATGTGCTCCCGGGCTGGGACACTGGCACAGGGGGACTCTGCTGCCAGAAGTGAGCCTGGCTGGGGCTGGGGGCTGTGGCCCAGGCACTGGAACAGGGCTTGTGTGGCCCAAAGCAAGGCCAGGCCAGGCCAGGGATGGCCAGCAGAATCCAGTGCATGGGCTAGCGTGTCCCTGAGCAGGGAGTGCCCAGCCCCAGCCTGGCAGCAGGGGACCCGCTCTGCCCGTGGGGAGCACCTGCCTGTTCTGCTGCTGGCATCGGTCTTCATCCCAAGACCATGTCCTCCGCCTCGTCTTCTAGATCAATATCCATCTCCTCAATGGAGTCTTCTGTTTCCACCTCCATTTCTTCCTCTGTCTCATCCACATCCATGTCCATCTCTTCTTCACCAGTATCCTCTCCATCAACTTCTATTTTTTCTTCTGTGATAATTTGTGTATCCACCTCCGTCTCCTCCTCTCGGTCTGGGACAGCCTGCAGAGGTAGCGAAATCGCAGAGTGGGGTCCCTTTCCCACACTATCCCACACAGCTCCAGCCCACCCAGGCAGCTGCAGGGTGTTCTCCTCCGTGGAATAGTACCATACCTTCTTTGGAACAAATGTAGACATCCTGCAGGGATGGATAGACAACTCCAGACAATGGCAAGGTTTCAGGACTGCTGGGGGTATCAGGGAGCAGGTGGCAACAAGGTGACAGGGGTAGCTGTGGAGCAGGGTGAAGAGCGTGCTGACACAAGGAGCCAAGGGTTGTGTTGTGGCCGTTGCTGGATGCTGGAAGTTCTAGCTGGAGCGTGCACTGTGACATCAGTGCCAGGAGCCCAGGCCCAGGCTGAAGAGGACAACGGAGACCATAGAATGATGGAATCCTTGGGTGGCTGGGCTTGGAAGGGACCCTAAAGACCATCTTGTTCCAAGCGGAGCAATCTTCCCCCAGAATATGTTGCTCAGAGCCCTGCTCCCAGCTGGCCTTGGATGTTGCCAAGGATGGAGCATCTGCAGCCTGTGTGCACAGCCTGGGCCAGTGCCCCAGCAGCCTGAGTGGAAAAGAGCAGCTTCATTAGATGCAACCTCAATCTCACTCCTGCAGTTGAAAGGCTTCTCCTCTCTGTGCCCATCTTTCCTAGAGCTGCAGGGAGGCCTCGCCAGCACCTTCTCTTTCCAGGCTGAGCATCCCCAGCCCCACATGGACAGCAGTACGATGCGTGGGGGTGAAGGCTAAAGGGTAGCAAAGAGCATCAGGAAGTGAGAGATGGAAGCTTCTGGAGATGGAAGCTTTGCCTCTAAATGTAGAAAATCAAGAAAAGTGGAGGGGGAAAATGGTGGGACTCTGGCTCTGTTCTAACTGGCGAAGATTTTCTTTTCATCTTTTCTGTCGTGCTGCCCCAAGTTTTGTTGTTTGAAAGGAGGTTTGGCAAGATATCCATTGTCTTCTCCATTGGTGAAACACTGAACAACATCTGGGCAGGCTGATGATGCAGAGCAAAATCTGCAAATATCAACTGGGGATCCTGATCCTAGGGAATGCCGCTAAAGCCAGCCGAAAGCAATTTCTGGAAAGTCAAGCCTGGTTGACGTCTCCTGGAGTTGGGCTGTGCCAAATTCACCTGTCATTTATGAAGAAGGAAAAAAACTCAAACCAAAAGAGAAAAAAACACAAAGAAACAAACCCAAAGAAACCAATCAAACAAACAGATAAAAAACCCCAAATAAAACCAAAGGCAATGAGAAGTTAGGATTAGTTGTAAGGATATCACAGCAGGTGAATGGCTGCTTCCTACAGGATCTCCATCCAAAGCCACCTAGAGAACTTCTCCAAAATATATCCAGCAGGAGAAATCTAAAAAGTGATCCATGGCCGCTTTGGGGGCAGCTCTGCATTACGGTGAAGGACGAGCATGCAGTGGTACAGATGCAGCATTGCCCACCCTCCAGGCTGCTGTTTGCTCTGCTGAAAGACTCTTGCAGGACTGTGGCCCCTCTCCATGCAATGGAAATCATTGCCACAGCTCTCAGTTGAGGCACTGGCATTTCCAGAGCCAGATTCAGGCACAATCCTACTGCCTGCTGAGCATCTGGGAAAGATCCTGAGCATCTTCAGGCCTAGAAGCACAAAAGAGCTCAGGCTCTCCCTGAACTGGGTTTTCAGGGCAGGTTTCCATAGCTCTGCAAGATTTCTTCATCCCTCAACACGTCTGACTTTATGTCCAATGATGCATTTGGCTTCCTTCCTTCCTCCTGTGTGCCCCTGAGTAACCTTCCACGTGGATGGAGGAGATTGTGTACAGGACGATTGATTCCTGGATTGCCATTTGGCTTCACTGTCACTCAGTTGAACATGGTCCTTATCTAAGAAAGACTTCCAGGAAATGGGTAGGAGTTTTGGCTCTGAGAGGAGCAGAAAGCACATTTTCTACACCAAATTGCCAGCTGATGCAGTTTCCCTGCCAAAATAGTGATTCTCATTCATCTTCCTGGGAAGAATGTGAAGACCCATTCAGAGATCCCAGGTTCAGCTGGCCTGTGGCTTTGTGTACCTCATTTCGCATGTCCAATTTCAAGGGCCACTAAAAGAGGCTTATGTTTGCCTTGCTAGCCAGAAGTGCTGTAGGTATTTCCAGGAGAAAAGGAAAAACATCGCTGTCCTGTGGTGTGGTAGAAATGCCACCACAATTGTGACTCTGTGAGCAAAGCCAGCCAGTGCTTTTTGGCACCGCAAGAGCTGAGAGTGTGGCAGAGCGGTTTTGATACTCTTTTTAAGAGTCCTGAAAACATTGTTCCCAAAACAATCCACAACTTTGCAAATGTGCCCGAAGCAAATGCAGAGAGAACTGGGGTGTGAAAAGCAAAGAATGTTTATTTGTAGAAGAAAAGGAACAAAAATGAACTACACGACATATTTACATTGTAAGAATATTGGTAACAACAATAACAACAACAAACTATAGAACCTATGTACCTAAGAACTTATCTAACCAAACTATAGGAAACGTATTTACAGAAGACTTAATCAAATCCTAAAACCTCTATGGTGAGCACAACAAGTCTAAAACGTATATACAGAAGGGTGGCATCTGTGTCTGGGATGTGCCGCAGTCCTGGAAGAAAAACAAGTAGCACGGTCAGTGCAGTCAGGCATGGAGGGGTGTTCCATGTGCTCCCGGGCTGGGACACTGGCACAGGGGGACTCTGCTGCCAGAAGTGAGCCTGGCTGGGGCTGGGGGCTGTGGCCCAGGCACTGGAACAGGGCTTGTGTGGCCCAAAGCAAGGCCAGGCCAGGCCAGGGATGGCCAGCAGAATCCAGTGCATGGGCTAGCGTGTCCCTGAGCAGGGAGTGCCCAGCCCCAGCCTGGCAGCAGGGGACCCGCTCTGCCCGTGGGGAGCACCTGCCTGTTCTGCTGCTGGCATCGGTCTTCATCCCAAGACCATGTCCTCCGCCTCGTCTTCTAGATCAATATCCATCTCCTCAATGGAGTCTTCTGTTTCCACCTCCATTTCTTCCTCTGTCTCATCCACATCCATGTCCATCTCTTCTTCACCAGTATCCTCTCCATCCACTTCCATTTTTTCTTCTGTGATAATTTGTGTATCCACCTCCGTCTCCTCCTCTCGGTCTGGGACAGCCTGCAGAGGTAGCGAAATCGCAGAGTGGGGTCCCTTTCCCACACTATCCCACACAGCTCCAGCCCACCCAGGCAGCTGCGGGGTGTTCTCCTCCGTGGAATAGTACCATACCTTCTTTGGAACAAATGTAGACATCCTGCAGGGATGGATAGACAACTCCAGACAATGGCAAGGTTTCAGGACTGCTGGGGGTATCAGGGAGCAGGTGGCAACAAGGTGACAGGGGTAGCTGTGGAGCAGGGTGAAGAGCGTGCTGACACAAGGAGCCAAGGGTTGTGTTGTGGCCGTTGCTGGATGCTGGAAGTTCTAGCTGGAGCGTGCACTGTGACATCAGTGCCAGGAGCCCAGGCCCAGGCTGAAGAGGACAACGGAGACCATAGAATGATAGAATCCTTGGGTGGCTGGGCTTGGAAGGGACCCTAAAGACCATCTTGTTCCAAGCGGAGCAATCTTCCCCCAGAATATGTTGCTCAGAGCCCTGCTCCCAGCTGGCCTTGGATGTTGCCAAGGATGGAGCATCTGCAGCCTGTGTGCACAGCCTGGGCCAGTGCCCCAGCAGCCTGAGTGGAAAAGAGCAGCTTCATTAGATGCAACCTCAATCTCACTCCTGCAGTTGAAAGGCTTCTCCTCTCTGTGCCCATCTTTCCTAGAGCTGCAGGGAGGCCTCGCCAGCACCTTCTCTTTCCAGGCTGAGCATCCCCAGCCCCACATGGACAGCAGTACGATGCGTGGGGGTGAAGGCTAAAGGGTAGCAAAGAGCATCAGGAAGTGAGAGATGGAAGCTTCTGGAGATGGAAGCTTTGCCTCTAAATGTAGAAAATCAAGAAAAGTGGAGGGGGAAAATGGTGGGACTCTGGCTCTGTTCTAACTGGCGAAGATTTTCTTTTCATCTTTTCTGTCGTGCTGCCCCAAGTTTTGTTGTTTGAAAGGAGGTTTGGCAAGATATCCATTGTCTTCTCCATTGGTGAAACACTGAACAACATCTGGGCAGGCTGATGATGCAGAGCAAAATCTGCAAATATCAACTGGGGATCCTGATCCTAGGGAATGCCGCTAAAGCCAGCCGAAAGCAATTTCTGGAAAGTCAAGCCTGGTTGACGTCTCCTGGAGTTGGGCTGTGCCAAATTCACCTGTCATTTATGAAGAAGGAAAAAAACTCAAACCAAAAGAGAAAAAAACACAAAGAAACAAACCCAAAGAAACCAATCAAACAAACAGATAAAAAACCCCAAATAAAACCAAAGGCAATGAGAAGTTAGGATTAGTTGTAAGGATATCACAGCAGGTGAATGGCTGCTTCCTACAGGATCTCCATCCAAAGCCACCTAGAGAACTTCTCCAAAATATATCCAGCAGGAGAAATCTAAAAAGTGATCCATGGCCGCTTTGGGGGCAGCTCTGCATTACGGTGAAGGACGAGCATGCAGTGGTACAGATGCAGCATTGCCCACCCTCCAGGCTGCTGTTTGCTCTGCTGAAAGACTCTTGCAGGACTGTGGCCCCTCTCCATGCAATGGAAATCATTGCCACAGCTCTCAGTTGAGGCACTGGCATTTCCAGAGCCAGATTCAGGCACAATCCTACTGCCTGCTGAGCATCTGGGAAAGATCCTGAGCATCTTCAGGCCTAGAAGCACAAAAGAGCTCAGGCTCTCCCTGAACTGGGTTTTCAGGGCAGGTTTCCATAGCTCTGCAAGATTTCTTCATCCCTCAACACGTCTGACTTTATGTCCAATGATGCATTTGGCTTCCTTCCTTCCTCCTGTGTGCCCCTGAGTAACCTTCCACGTGGATGGAGGAGATTGTGTACAGGACGATTGATTCCTGGATTGCCATTTGGCTTCACTGTCACTCAGTTGAACATGGTCCTTATCTAAGAAAGACTTCCAGGAAATGGGTAGGAGTTTTGGCTCTGAGAGGAGCAGAAAGCACATTTTCTACACCAAATTGCCAGCTGATGCAGTTTCCCTGCCAAAATAGTGATTCTCATTCATCTTCCTGGGAAGAATGTGAAGACCCATTCAGAGATCCCAGGTTCAGCTGGCCTGTGGCTTTGTGTACCTCATTTCGCATGTCCAATTTCAAGGGCCACTAAAAGAGGCTTATGTTTGCCTTGCTAGCCAGAAGTGCTGTAGGTATTTCCAGGAGAAAAGGAAAAACATCGCTGTCCTGTGGTGTGGTAGAAATGCCACCACAATTGTGACTCTGTGAGCAAAGCCAGCCAGTGCTTTTTGGCACCGCAAGAGCTGAGAGTGTGGCAGAGCGGTTTTGATACTCTTTTTAAGAGTCCTGAAAACATTGTTCCCAAAACAATCCACAACTTTGCAAATGTGCCCGAAGCAAATGCAGAGAGAACTGGGGTGTGAAAAGCAAAGAATGTTTATTTGTAGAAGAAAAGGAACAAAAATGAACTACACGACATATTTACATTGTAAGAATATTGGTAACAACAATAACAACAACAAAGTATAGAACCTATGTACCTAAGAACTTATCTAACCAAACTATAGGAAACGTATTTACAGAAGACTTAATCAAATCCTAAAACCTCTATGGTGAGCACAACAAGTCTAAAACGTATATACAGAAGGGTGGCATCTGTGTCTGGGATGTGCCGCAGTCCTGGAAGAAAAACAAGTAGCACGGTCAGTGCAGTCAGGCATGGAGGGGTGTTCCATGTGCTCCCGGGCTGGGACACTGGCACAGGGGGACTCTGCTGCCAGAAGTGAGCCTGGCTGGGGCTGGGGGCTGTGGCCCAGGCACTGGAACAGGGCTTGTGTGGCCCAAAGCAAGGCCAGGCCAGGCCAGGGATGGCCAGCAGAATCCAGTGCATGGGCTAGCGTGTCCCTGAGCAGGGAGTGCCCAGCCCCAGCCTGGCAGCAGGGGACCCGCTCTGCCCGTGGGGAGCACCTGCCTGTTCTGCTGCTGGCATCGGTCTTCATCCCAAGACCATGTCCTCCGCCTCGTCTTCTAGATCAATATCCATCTCCTCAATGGAGTCTTCTGTTTCCACCTCCATTTCTTCCTCTGTCTCATCCACATCCATGTCCATCTCTTCTTCACCAGTATCCTCTCCATCAACTTCTATTTTTTCTTCTGTGATAATTTGTGTATCCACCTCCGTCTCCTCCTCTCGGTCTGGGACAGCCTGCAGAGGTAGCGAAATCGCAGAGTGGGGTCCCTTTCCCACACTATCCCACACAGCTCCAGCCCACCCAGGCAGCTGCAGGGTGTTCTCCTCCGTGGAATAGTACCATACCTTCTTTGGAACAAATGTAGACATCCTGCAGGGATGGATAGACAACTCCAGACAATGGCAAGGTTTCAGGACTGCTGGGGGTATCAGGGAGCAGGTGGCAACAAGGTGACAGGGGTAGCTGTGGAGCAGGGTGAAGAGCGTGCTGACACAAGGAGCCAAGGGTTGTGTTGTGGCCGTTGCTGGATGCTGGAAGTTCTAGCTGGAGCGTGCACTGTGACATCAGTGCCAGGAGCCCAGGCCCAGGCTGAAGAGGACAACGGAGACCATAGAATGATGGAATCCTTGGGTGGCTGGGCTTGGAAGGGACCCTAAAGACCATCTTGTTCCAAGCGGAGCAATCTTCCCCCAGAATATGTTGCTCAGAGCCCTGCTCCCAGCTGGCCTTGGATGTTGCCAAGGATGGAGCATCTGCAGCCTGTGTGCACAGCCTGGGCCAGTGCCCCAGCAGCCTGAGTGGAAAAGAGCAGCTTCATTAGATGCAACCTCAATCTCACTCCTGCAGTTGAAAGGCTTCTCCTCTCTGTGCCCATCTTTCCTAGAGCTGCAGGGAGGCAGGCACAATCCTACTGCCTGCTGAGCATCTGGGAAAGATCCTGAGCATCTTCAGGCCTAGAAGCACAAAAGAGCTCAGGCTCTCCATGAACTGGGTTTTCAGGGCAGGTTTCCATAGCTCTGCAAGATTTCTTCATCCCTCAACACGTCTGACTTTATGTCCAATGATGCATTTGGCTTCCTTCCTTCCTTCTGTGTGCCCCTGAGTAACCTTCCACGTGGATGGAGGAGATTGTGTACAGGACGATTGATTCCTGGATTGCCATTTGGCTTCACTGTCACTCAGTTGAACATGGTCCTTATCTAAGAAAGACTTCCAGGAAATGGGTAGGAGTTTTGGCTCTGAGAGGAGCAGAAAGCACATTTTCTACACCAAATTGCCAGCTGATGCAGTTTCCCTGCCAAAATAGTGATTCTCATTCATCTTCCTGGGAAGAATGTGAAGACCCATTCAGAGATCCCAGGTTCAGCTGGCCTGTGGCTTTGTGTACCTCATTTCGCATGTCCAATTTCAAGGGCCACTAAAAGAGGCTTATGTTTGCCTTGCTAGCCAGAAGTGCTGTAGGTATTTCCAGGAGAAAAGGAAAAACATCGCTGTCCTGTGGTGTGGTAGAAATGCCACCACAATTGTGACTCTGTGAGCAAAGCCAGCCAGTGCTTTTTGGCACCGCAAGAGCTGAGAGTGTGGCAGAGCGGTTTTGATACTCTTTTTAAGAGTCCTGAAAACATTGTTCCCAAAACAATCCACAACTTTGCAAATGTGCCCGAAGCAAATGCAGAGAGAACTGGGGTGTGAAAAGCAAAGAATGTTTATTTGTAGAAGAAAAGGAACAAAAATGAACTACACGACATATTTACATTGTAAGAATATTGGTAACAACAATAACAACAACAAAGTATAGAACCTATGTACCTAAGAACTTATCTAACCAAACTATAGGAAACGTATTTACAGAAGACTTAATCAAATCCTAAAACCTCTATGGTGAGCACAACAAGTCTAAAACGTATATACAGAAGGGTGGCATCTGTGTCTGGGATGTGCCGCAGTCCTGGAAGAAAAACAAGTAGCACGGTCAGTGCAGTCAGGCATGGAGGGGTGTTCCATGTGCTCCCGGGCTGGGACACTGGCACAGGGGGACTCTGCTGCCAGAAGTGAGCCTGGCTGGGGCTGGGGGCTGTGGCCCAGGCACTGGAACAGGGCTTGTGTGGCCCAAAGCAAGGCCAGGCCAGGCCAGGGATGGCCAGCAGAATCCAGTGCATGGGCTAGCGTGTCCCTGAGCAGGGAGTGCCCAGCCCCAGCCTGGCAGCAGGGGACCCGCTCTGCCCGTGGGGAGCACCTGCCTGTTCTGCTGCTGGCATCGGTCTTCATCCCAAGACCATGTCCTCCGCCTCGTCTTCTAGATCAATATCCATCTCCTCAATGGAGTCTTCTGTTTCCACCTCCATTTCTTCCTCTGTCTCATCCACATCCATGTCCATCTCTTCTTCACCAGTATCCTCTCCATCAACTTCTATTTTTTCTTCTGTGATAATTTGTGTATCCACCTCCGTCTCCTCCTCTCGGTCTGGGACAGCCTGCAGAGGTAGCGAAATCGCAGAGTGGGGTCCCTTTCCCACACTATCCCACACAGCTCCAGCCCACCCAGGCAGCTGCAGGGTGTTCTCCTCCGTGGAATAGTACCATACCTTCTTTGGAACAAATGTAGACATCCTGCAGGGATGGATAGACAACTCCAGACAATGGCAAGGTTTCAGGACTGCTGGGGGTATCAGGGAGCAGGTGGCAACAAGGTGACAGGGGTAGCTGTGGAGCAGGGTGAAGAGCGTGCTGACACAAGGAGCCAAGGGTTGTGTTGTGGCCGTTGCTGGATGCTGGAAGTTCTAGCTGGAGCGTGCACTGTGACATCAGTGCCAGGAGCCCAGGCCCAGGCTGAAGAGGACAACGGAGACCATAGAATGATGGAATCCTTGGGTGGCTGGGCTTGGAAGGGACCCTAAAGACCATCTTGTTCCAAGCGGAGCAATCTTCCCCCAGAATATGTTGCTCAGAGCCCTGCTCCCAGCTGGCCTTGGATGTTGCCAAGGATGGAGCATCTGCAGCCTGTGTGCACAGCCTGGGCCAGTGCCCCAGCAGCCTGAGTGGAAAAGAGCAGCTTCATTAGATGCAACCTCAATCTCACTCCTGCAGTTGAAAGGCTTCTCCTCTCTGTGCCCATCTTTCCTAGAGCTGCAGGGAGGCCTCGCCAGCACCTTCTCTTTCCAGGCTGAGCATCCCCAGCCCCACATGGACAGCAGTACGATGCGTGGGGGTGAAGGCTAAAGGGTAGCAAAGAGCATCAGGAAGTGAGAGATGGAAGCTTTTGGAGATGGAAGCTTTGCCTCTAAATGTAGAAAATCAAGAAAAGTGGAGGGGGAAAATGGTGGGACTCTGGCTCTGTTCTAACTGGCGAAGATTTTCTTTTCATCTTTTCTGTCGTGCTGCCCCAAGTTTTGTTGTTTGAAAGGAGGTTTGGCAAGATATCCATTGTCTTCTCCATTGGTGAAACACTGAACAACATCTGGGCAGGCTGATGATGCAGAGCAAAATCTGCAAATATCAACTGGGGATCCTGATCCTAGGGAATGCCGCTAAAGCCAGCCGAAAGCAATTTCTGGAAAGTCAAGCCTGGTTGACGTCTCCTGGAGTTGGGCTGTGCCAAATTCACCTGTCATTTATGAAGAAGGAAAAAAACTCAAACCAAAAGAGAAAAAAACACAAAGAAACAAACCCAAAGAAACCAATCAAACAAACAGATAAAAAACCCCAAATAAAACCAAAGGCAATGAGAAGTTAGGATTAGTTGTAAGGATATCACAGCAGGTGAATGGCTGCTTCCTACAGGATCTCCATCCAAAGCCACCTAGAGAACTTCTCCAAAATATATCCAGCAGGAGAAATCTAAAAAGTGATCCATGGCCGCTTTGGGGGCAGCTCTGCATTACGGTGAAGGACGAGCATGCAGTGGTACAGATGCAGCATTGCCCACCCTCCAGGCTGCTGTTTGCTCTGCTGAAAGACTCTTGCAGGACTGTGGCCCCTCTCCATGCAATGGAAATCATTGCCACAGCTCTCAGTTGAGGCACTGGCATTTCCAGAGCCAGATTCAGGCACAATCCTACTGCCTGCTGAGCATCTGGGAAAGATCCTGAGCATCTTCAGGCCTAGAAGCACAAAAGAGCTCAGGCTCTCCCTGAACTGGGTTTTCAGGGCAGGTTTCCATAGCTCTGCAAGATTTCTTCATCCCTCAACACGTCTGACTTTATGTCCAATGATGCATTTGGCTTCCTTCCTTCCTCCTGTGTGCCCCTGAGTAACCTTCCACGTGGATGGAGGAGATTGTGTACAGGACGATTGATTCCTGGATTGCCATTTGGCTTCACTGTCACTCAGTTGAACATGGTCCTTATCTAAGAAAGACTTCCAGGAAATGGGTAGGAGTTTTGGCTCTGAGAGGAGCAGAAAGCACATTTTCTACACCAAATTGCCAGCTGATGCAGTTTCCCTGCCAAAATAGTGATTCTCATTCATCTTCCTGGGAAGAATGTGAAGACCCATTCAGAGATCCCAGGTTCAGCTGGCCTGTGGCTTTGTGTACCTCATTTCGCATGTCCAATTTCAAGGGCCACTAAAAGAGGCTTATGTTTGCCTTGCTAGCCAGAAGTGCTGTAGGTATTTCCAGGAGAAAAGGAAAAACATCGCTGTCCTGTGGTGTGGTAGAAATGCCACCACAATTGTGACTCTGTGAGCAAAGCCAGCCAGTGCTTTTTGGCACCGCAAGAGCTGAGAGTGTGGCAGAGCGGTTTTGATACTCTTTTTAAGAGTCCTGAAAACATTGTTCCCAAAACAATCCACAACTTTGCAAATGTGCCCGAAGCAAATGCAGAGAGAACTGGGGTGTGAAAAGCAAAGAATGTTTATTTGTAGAAGAAAAGGAACAAAAATGAACTACACGACATATTTACATTGTAAGAATATTGGTAACAACAATAACAACAACAAACTATAGAACCTATGTACCTAAGAACTTATCTAACCAAACTATAGGAAACGTATTTACAGAAGACTTAATCAAATCCTAAAACCTCTATGGTGAGCACAACAAGTCTAAAACGTATATACAGAAGGGTGGCATCTGTGTCTGGGATGTGCCGCAGTCCTGGAAGAAAAACAAGTAGCACGGTCAGTGCAGTCAGGCATGGAGGGGTGTTCCATGTGCTCCCGGGCTGGGACACTGGCACAGGGGGACTCTGCTGCCAGAAGTGAGCCTGGCTGGGGCTGGGGGCTGTGGCCCAGGCACTGGAACAGGGCTTGTGTGGCCCAAAGCAAGGCCAGGCCAGGCCAGGGATGGCCAGCAGAATCCAGTGCATGGGCTAGCGTGTCCCTGAGCAGGGAGTGCCCAGCCCCAGCCTGGCAGCAGGGGACCCGCTCTGCCCGTGGGGAGCACCTGCCTGTTCTGCTGCTGGCATCGGTCTTCATCCCAAGACCATGTCCTCCGCCTCGTCTTCTAGATCAATATCCATCTCCTCAATGGAGTCTTCTGTTTCCACCTCCATTTCTTCCTCTGTCTCATCCACATCCATGTCCATCTCTTCTTCACCAGTATCCTCTCCATCAACTTCTATTTTTTCTTCTGTGATAATTTGTGTATCCACCTCCGTCTCCTCCTCTCGGTCTGGGACAGCCTGCAGAGGTAGCGAAATCGCAGAGTGGGGTCCCTTTCCCACACTATCCCACACAGCTCCAGCCCACCCAGGCAGCTGCAGGGTGTTCTCCTCCGTGGAATAGTACCATACCTTCTTTGGAACAAATGTAGACATCCTGCAGGGATGGATAGACAACTCCAGACAATGGCAAGGTTTCAGGACTGCTGGGGGTATCAGGGAGCAGGTGGCAACAAGGTGACAGGGGTAGCTGTGGAGCAGGGTGAAGAGCGTGCTGACACAAGGAGCCAAGGGTTGTGTTGTGGCCGTTGCTGGATGCTGGAAGTTCTAGCTGGAGCGTGCACTGTGACATCAGTGCCAGGAGCCCAGGCCCAGGCTGAAGAGGACAACGGAGACCATAGAATGATGGAATCCTTGGGTGGCTGGGCTTGGAAGGGACCCTAAAGACCATCTTGTTCCAAGCGGAGCAATCTTCCCCCAGAATATGTTGCTCAGAGCCCTGCTCCCAGCTGGCCTTGGATGTTGCCAAGGATGGAGCATCTGCAGCCTGTGTGCACAGCCTGGGCCAGTGCCCCAGCAGCCTGAGTGGAAAAGAGCAGCTTCATTAGATGCAACCTCAATCTCACTCCTGCAGTTGAAAGGCTTCTCCTCTCTGTGCCCATCTTTCCTAGAGCTGCAGGGAGGCCTCGCCAGCACCTTCTCTTTCCAGGCTGAGCATCCCCAGCCCCACATGGACAGCAGTACGATGCGTGGGGGTGAAGGCTAAAGGGTAGCAAAGAGCATCAGGAAGTGAGAGATGGAAGCTTCTGGAGATGGAAGCTTTGCCTCTAAATGTAGAAAATCAAGAAAAGTGGAGGGGGAAAATGGTGGGACTCTGGCTCTGTTCTAACTGGCGAAGATTTTCTTTTCATCTTTTCTGTCGTGCTGCCCCAAGTTTTGTTGTTTGAAAGGAGGTTTGGCAAGATATCCATTGTCTTCTCCATTGGTGAAACACTGAACAACATCTGGGCAGGCTGATGATGCAGAGCAAAATCTGCAAATATCAACTGGGGATCCTGATCCTAGGGAATGCCGCTAAAGCCAGCCGAAAGCAATTTCTGGAAAGTCAAGCCTGGTTGACGTCTCCTGGAGTTGGGCTGTGCCAAATTCACCTGTCATTTATGAAGAAGGAAAAAAACTCAAACCAAAAGAGAAAAAAACACAAAGAAACAAACCCAAAGAAACCAATCAAACAAACAGATAAAAAACCCCAAATAAAACCAAAGGCAATGAGAAGTTAGGATTAGTTGTAAGGATATCACAGCAGGTGAATGGCTGCTTCCTACAGGATCTCCATCCAAAGCCACCTAGAGAACTTCTCCAAAATATATCCAGCAGGAGAAATCTAAAAAGTGATCCATGGCCGCTTTGGGGGCAGCTCTGCATTACGGTGAAGGACGAGCATGCAGTGGTACAGATGCAGCATTGCCCACCCTCCAGGCTGCTGTTTGCTCTGCTGAAAGACTCTTGCAGGACTGTGGCCCCTCTCCATGCAATGGAAATCATTGCCACAGCTCTCAGTTGAGGCACTGGCATTTCCAGAGCCAGATTCAGGCACAATCCTACTGCCTGCTGAGCATCTGGGAAAGATCCTGAGCATCTTCAGGCCTAGAAGCACAAAAGAGCTCAGGCTCTCCCTGAACTGGGTTTTCAGGGCAGGTTTCCATAGCTCTGCAAGATTTCTTCATCCCTCAACACGTCTGACTTTATGTCCAATGATGCATTTGGCTTCCTTCCTTCCTCCTGTGTGCCCCTGAGTAACCTTCCACGTGGATGGAGGAGATTGTGTACAGGACGATTGATTCCTGGATTGCCATTTGGCTTCACTGTCACTCAGTTGAACATGGTCCTTATCTAAGAAAGACTTCCAGGAAATGGGTAGGAGATTTGGCTCTGAGAGGAGCAGAAAGCACATTTTCTACACCAAATTGCCAGCTGATGCAGTTTCCCTGCCAAAATAGTGATTCTCATTCATCTTCCTGGGAAGAATGTGAAGACCCATTCAGAGATCCCAGGTTCAGCTGGCCTGTGGCTTTGTGTACCTCATTTCGCATGTCCAATTTCAAGGGCCACTAAAAGAGGCTTATGTTTGCCTTGCTAGCCAGAAGTGCTGTAGGTATTTCCAGGAGAAAAGGAAAAACATCGCTGTCCTGTGGTGTGGTAGAAATGCCACCACAATTGTGACTCTGTGAGCAAAGCCAGCCAGTGCTTTTTGGCACCGCAAGAGCTGAGAGTGTGGCAGAGCGGTTTTGATACTCTTTTTAAGAGTCCTGAAAACATTGTTCCCAAAACAATCCACAACTTTGCAAATGTGCCCGAAGCAAATGCAGAGAGAACTGGGGTGTGAAAAGCAAAGAATGTTTATTTGTAGAAGAAAAGGAACAAAAATGAACTACACGACATATTTACATTGTAAGAATATTGGTAACAACAATAACAACAACAAACTATAGAACCTATGTACCTAAGAACTTATCTAACCAAACTATAGGAAACGTATTTACAGAAGACTTAATCAAATCCTAAAACCTCTATGGTGAGCACAACAAGTCTAAAACGTATATACAGAAGGGTGGCATCTGTGTCTGGGATGTGCCGCAGTCCTGGAAGAAAAACAAGTAGCACGGTCAGTGCAGTCAGGCATGGAGGGGTGTTCCATGTGCTCCCGGGCTGGGACACTGGCACAGGGGGACTCTGCTGCCAGAAGTGAGCCTGGCTGGGGCTGGGGGCTGTGGCCCAGGCACTGGAACAGGGCTTGTGTGGCCCAAAGCAAGGCCAGGCCAGGCCAGGGATGGCCAGCAGAATCCAGTGCATGGGCTAGCGTGTCCCTGAGCAGGGAGTGCCCAGCCCCAGCCTGGCAGCAGGGGACCCGCTCTGCCCGTGGGGAGCACCTGCCTGTTCTGCTGCTGGCATCGGTCTTCATCCCAAGACCATGTCCTCCGCCTCGTCTTCTAGATCAATATCCATCTCCTCAATGGAGTCTTCTGTTTCCACCTCCATTTCTTCCTCTGTCTCATCCACATCCATGTCCATCTCTTCTTCACCAGTATCCTCTCCATCAACTTCTATTTTTTCTTCTGTGATAATTTGTGTATCCACCTCCGTCTCCTCCTCTCGGTCTGGGACAGCCTGCAGAGGTAGCGAAATCGCAGAGTGGGGTCCCTTTCCCACACTATCCCACACAGCTCCAGCCCACCCAGGCAGCTGCGGGGTGTTCTCCTCCGTGGAATAGTACCATACCTTCTTTGGAACAAATGTAGACATCCTGCAGGGATGGATAGACAACTCCAGACAATGGCAAGGTTTCAGGACTGCTGGGGGTATCAGGGAGCAGGTGGCAACAAGGTGACAGGGGTAGCTGTGGAGCAGGGTGAAGAGCGTGCTGACACAAGGAGCCAAGGGTTGTGTTGTGGCCGTTGCTGGATGCTGGAAGTTCTAGCTGGAGCGTGCACTGTGACATCAGTGCCAGGAGCCCAGGCCCAGGCTGAAGAGGACAACGGAGACCATAGAATGATGGAATCCTTGGGTGGCTGGGCTTGGAAGGGACCCTAAAGACCATCTTGTTCCAAGCGGAGCAATCTTCCCCCAGAATATGTTGCTCAGAGCCCTGCTCCCAGCTGGCCTTGGATGTTGCCAAGGATGGAGCATCTGCAGCCTGTGTGCACAGCCTGGGCCAGTGCCCCAGCAGCCTGAGTGGAAAAGAGCAGCTTCATTAGATGCAACCTCAATCTCACTCCTGCAGTTGAAAGGCTTCTCCTCTCTGTGCCCATCTTTCCTAGAGCTGCAGGGAGGCAGGCACAATCCTACTGCCTGCTGAGCATCTGGGAAAGATCCTGAGCGTCTTCAGGCCTAGAAGCACAAAAGAGCTCAGGCTCTCCATGAACTGGGTTTTCAGGGCAGGTTTCCATAGCTCTGCAAGGTTTCTTCATCCCTCAACACGTCTGACTTTATGTCCAATGATGCATTTGGCTTCCTTCCTTCCTTCTGTGTGCCCCTGAGTAACCTTCCACGTGGATGGAGGAGATTGTGTACAGGACGATTGATTCCTGGATTGCCATTTGGCTTCACTGTCACTCAGTTGAACATGGTCCTTATCTAAGAAAGACTTCCAGGAAATGGGTAGGAGTTTTGGCTCTGAGAGGAGCAGAAAGCACATTTTCTACACCAAATTGCCAGCTGATGCAGTTTCCCTGCCAAAATAGTGATTCTCATTCATCTTCCTGGGAAGAATGTGAAGACCCATTCAGAGATCCCAGGTTCAGCTGGCCTGTGGCTTTGTGTACCTCATTTCGCATGTCCAATTTCAAGGGCCACTAAAAGAGGCTTATGTTTGCCTTGCTAGCCAGAAGTGCTGTAGGTATTTCCAGGAGAAAAGGAAAAACATCGCTGTCCTGTGGTGTGGTAGAAATGCCACCACAATTGTGACTCTGTGAGCAAAGCCAGCCAGTGCTTTTTGGCACCGCAAGAGCTGAGAGTGTGGCAGAGCGGTTTTGATACTCTTTTTAAGAGTCCTGAAAACATTGTTCCCAAAACAATCCACAACTTTGCAAATGTGCCCGAAGCAAATGCAGAGAGAACTGGGGTGTGAAAAGCAAAGAATGTTTATTTGTAGAAGAAAAGGAACAAAAATGAACTACACGACATATTTACATTGTAAGAATATTGGTAACAACAATAACAACAACAAAGTATAGAACCTATGTACCTAAGAACTTATCTAACCAAACTATAGGAAACGTATTTACAGAAGACTTAATCAAATCCTAAAACCTCTATGGTGAGCACAACAAGTCTAAAACGTATATACAGAAGGGTGGCATCTGTGTCTGGGATGTGCCGCAGTCCTGGAAGAAAAACAAGTAGCACGGTCAGTGCAGTCAGGCATGGAGGGGTGTTCCATGTGCTCCCGGGCTGGGACACTGGCACAGGGGGACTCTGCTGCCAGAAGTGAGCCTGGCTGGGGCTGGGGGCTGTGGCCCAGGCACTGGAACAGGGCTTGTGTGGCCCAAAGCAAGGCCAGGCCAGGCCAGGGATGGCCAGCAGAATCCAGTGCATGGGCTAGCGTGTCCCTGAGCAGGGAGTGCCCAGCCCCAGCCTGGCAGCAGGGGACCCGCTCTGCCCGTGGGGAGCACCTGCCTGTTCTGCTGCTGGCATCGGTCTTCATCCCAAGACCATGTCCTCCGCCTCGTCTTCTAGATCAATATCCATCTCCTCAATGGAGTCTTCTGTTTCCACCTCCATTTCTTCCTCTGTCTCATCCACATCCATGTCCATCTCTTCTTCACCAGTATCCTCTCCATCAACTTCTATTTTTTCTTCTGTGATAATTTGTGTATCCACCTCCGTCTCCTCCTCTCGGTCTGGGACAGCCTGCAGAGGTAGCGAAATCGCAGAGTGGGGTCCCTTTCCCACACTATCCCACACAGCTCCAGCCCACCCAGGCAGCTGCAGGGTGTTCTCCTCCGTGGAATAGTACCATACCTTCTTTGGAACAAATGTAGACATCCTGCAGGGATGGATAGACAACTCCAGACAATGGCAAGGTTTCAGGACTGCTGGGGGTATCAGGGAGCAGGTGGCAACAAGGTGACAGGGGTAGCTGTGGAGCAGGGTGAAGAGCGTGCTGACACAAGGAGCCAAGGGTTGTGTTGTGGCCGTTGCTGGATGCTGGAAGTTCTAGCTGGAGCGTGCACTGTGACATCAGTGCCAGGAGCCCAGGCCCAGGCTGAAGAGGACAACGGAGACCATAGAATGATGGAATCCTTGGGTGGCTGGGCTTGGAAGGGACCCTAAAGACCATCTTGTTCCAAGCGGAGCAATCTTCCCCCAGAATATGTTGCTCAGAGCCCTGCTCCCAGCTGGCCTTGGATGTTGCCAAGGATGGAGCATCCGCAGCCTGTGTGCACAGCCTGGGCCAGTGCCCCAGCAGCCTGAGTGGAAAAGAGCAGCTTCATTAGATGCAACCTCAATCTCACTCCTGCAGTTGAAAGGCTTCTCCTCTCTGTGCCCATCTTTCCTAGAGCTGCAGGGAGGCCTCGCCAGCACCTTCTCTTTCCAGGCTGAGCATCCCCAGCCCCACATGGACAGCAGTACGATGCGTGGGGGTGAAGGCTAAAGGGTAGCAAAGAGCATCAGGAAGTGAGAGATGGAAGCTTTTGGAGATGGAAGCTTTGCCTCTAAATGTAGAAAATCAAGAAAAGTGGAGGGGGAAAATGGTGGGACTCTGGCTCTGTTCTAACTGGCGAAGATTTTCTTTTCATCTTTTCTGTCGTGCTGCCCCAAGTTTTGTTGTTTGAAAGGAGGTTTGGCAAGATATCCATTGTCTTCTCCATTGGTGAAACACTGAACAACATCTGGGCAGGCTGATGATGCAGAGCAAAATCTGCAAATATCAACTGGGGATCCTGATCCTAGGGAATGCCGCTAAAGCCAGCCGAAAGCAATTTCTGGAAAGTCAAGCCTGGTTGACGTCTCCTGGAGTTGGGCTGTGCCAAATTCACCTGTCATTTATGAAGAAGGAAAAAAACTCAAACCAAAAGAGAAAAAAACACAAAGAAACAAACCCAAAGAAACCAATCAAACAAACAGATAAAAAACCCCAAATAAAACCAAAGGCAATGAGAAGTTAGGATTAGTTGTAAGGATATCACAGCAGGTGAATGGCTGCTTCCTACAGGATCTCCATCCAAAGCCACCTAGAGAACTTCTCCAAAATATATCCAGCAGGAGAAATCTAAAAAGTGATCCATGGCCGCTTTGGGGGCAGCTCTGCATTACGGTGAAGGACGAGCATGCAGTGGTACAGATGCAGCATTGCCCACCCTCCAGGCTGCTGTTTGCTCTGCTGAAAGACTCTTGCAGGACTGTGGCCCCTCTCCATGCAATGGAAATCATTGCCACAGCTCTCAGTTGAGGCACTGGCATTTCCAGAGCCAGATTCAGGCACAATCCTACTGCCTGCTGAGCATCTGGGAAAGATCCTGAGCATCTTCAGGCCTAGAAGCACAAAAGAGCTCAGGCTCTCCCTGAACTGGGTTTTCAGGGCAGGTTTCCATAGCTCTGCAAGATTTCTTCATCCCTCAACACGTCTGACTTTATGTCCAATGATGCATTTGGCTTCCTTCCTTCCTCCTGTGTGCCCCTGAGTAACCTTCCACGTGGATGGAGGAGATTGTGTACAGGACGATTGATTCCTGGATTGCCATTTGGCTTCACTGTCACTCAGTTGAACATGGTCCTTATCTAAGAAAGACTTCCAGGAAATGGGTAGGAGTTTTGGCTCTGAGAGGAGCAGAAAGCACATTTTCTACACCAAATTGCCAGCTGATGCAGTTTCCCTGCCAAAATAGTGATTCTCATTCATCTTCCTGGGAAGAATGTGAAGACCCATTCAGAGATCCCAGGTTCAGCTGGCCTGTGGCTTTGTGTACCTCATTTCGCATGTCCAATTTCAAGGGCCACTAAAAGAGGCTTATGTTTGCCTTGCTAGCCAGAAGTGCTGTAGGTATTTCCAGGAGAAAAGGAAAAACATCGCTGTCCTGTGGTGTGGTAGAAATGCCACCACAATTGTGACTCTGTGAGCAAAGCCAGCCAGTGCTTTTTGGCACCGCAAGAGCTGAGAGTGTGGCAGAGCGGTTTTGATACTCTTTTTAAGAGTCCTGAAAACATTGTTCCCAAAACAATCCACAACTTTGCAAATGTGCCCGAAGCAAATGCAGAGAGAACTGGGGTGTGAAAAGCAAAGAATGTTTATTTGTAGAAGAAAAGGAACAAAAATGAACTACACGACATATTTACATTGTAAGAATATTGGTAACAACAATAACAACAACAAACTATAGAACCTATGTACCTAAGAACTTATCTAACCAAACTATAGGAAACGTATTTACAGAAGACTTAATCAAATCCTAAAACCTCTATGGTGAGCACAACAAGTCTAAAACGTATATACAGAAGGGTGGCATCTGTGTCTGGGATGTGCCGCAGTCCTGGAAGAAAAACAAGTAGCACGGTCAGTGCAGTCAGGCATGGAGGGGTGTTCCATGTGCTCCCGGGCTGGGACACTGGCACAGGGGGACTCTGCTGCCAGAAGTGAGCCTGGCTGGGGCTGGGGGCTGTGGCCCAGGCACTGGAACAGGGCTTGTGTGGCCCAAAGCAAGGCCAGGCCAGGCCAGGGATGGCCAGCAGAATCCAGTGCATGGGCTAGCGTGTCCCTGAGCAGGGAGTGCCCAGCCCCAGCCTGGCAGCAGGGGACCCGCTCTGCCCGTGGGGAGCACCTGCCTGTTCTGCTGCTGGCATCGGTCTTCATCCCAAGACCATGTCCTCCGCCTCGTCTTCTAGATCAATATCCATCTCCTCAATGGAGTCTTCTGTTTCCACCTCCATTTCTTCCTCTGTCTCATCCACATCCATGTCCATCTCTTCTTCACCAGTATCCTCTCCATCAACTTCTATTTTTTCTTCTGTGATAATTTGTGTATCCACCTCCGTCTCCTCCTCTCGGTCTGGGACAGCCTGCAGAGGTAGCGAAATCGCAGAGTGGGGTCCCTTTCCCACACTATCCCACACAGCTCCAGCCCACCCAGGCAGCTGCAGGGTGTTCTCCTCCGTGGAATAGTACCATACCTTCTTTGGAACAAATGTAGACATCCTGCAGGGATGGATAGACAACTCCAGACAATGGCAAGGTTTCAGGACTGCTGGGGGTATCAGGGAGCAGGTGGCAACAAGGTGACAGGGGTAGCTGTGGAGCAGGGTGAAGAGCGTGCTGACACAAGGAGCCAAGGGTTGTGTTGTGGCCGTTGCTGGATGCTGGAAGTTCTAGCTGGAGCGTGCACTGTGACATCAGTGCCAGGAGCCCAGGCCCAGGCTGAAGAGGACAACGGAGACCATAGAATGATAGAATCCTTGGGTGGCTGGGCTTGGAAGGGACCCTAAAGACCATCTTGTTCCAAGCGGAGCAATCTTCCCCCAGAATATGTTGCTCAGAGCCCTGCTCCCAGCTGGCCTTGGATGTTGCCAAGGATGGAGCATCTGCAGCCTGTGTGCACAGCCTGGGCCAGTGCCCCAGCAGCCTGAGTGGAAAAGAGCAGCTTCATTAGATGCAACCTCAATCTCACTCCTGCAGTTGAAAGGCTTCTCCTCTCTGTGCCCATCTTTCCTAGAGCTGCAGGGAGGCAGGCACAATCCTACTGCCTGCTGAGCATCTGGGAAAGATCCTGAGCATCTTCAGGCCTAGAAGCACAAAAGAGCTCAGGCTCTCCATGAACTGGGTTTTCAGGGCAGGTTTCCATAGCTCTGCAAGATTTCTTCATCCCTCAACACGTCTGACTTTATGTCCAATGATGCATTTGGCTTCCTTCCTTCCTTCTGTGTGCCCCTGAGTAACCTTCCACGTGGATGGAGGAGATTGTGTACAGGACGATTGATTCCTGGATTGCCATTTGGCTTCACTGTCACTCAGTTGAACATGGTCCTTATCTAAGAAAGACTTCCAGGAAATGGGTAGGAGTTTTGGCTCTGAGAGGAGCAGAAAGCACATTTTCTACACCAAATTGCCAGCTGATGCAGTTTCCCTGCCAAAATAGTGATTCTCATTCATCTTCCTGGGAAGAATGTGAAGACCCATTCAGAGATCCCAGGTTCAGCTGGCCTGTGGCTTTGTGTACCTCATTTCGCATGTCCAATTTCAAGGGCCACTAAAAGAGGCTTATGTTTGCCTTGCTAGCCAGAAGTGCTGTAGGTATTTCCAGGAGAAAAGGAAAAACATCGCTGTCCTGTGGTGTGGTAGAAATGCCACCACAATTGTGACTCTGTGAGCAAAGCCAGCCAGTGCTTTTTGGCACCGCAAGAGCTGAGAGTGTGGCAGAGCGGTTTTGATACTCTTTTTAAGAGTCCTGAAAACATTGTTCCCAAAACAATCCACAACTTTGCAAATGTGCCCGAAGCAAATGCAGAGAGAACTGGGGTGTGAAAAGCAAAGAATGTTTATTTGTAGAAGAAAAGGAACAAAAATGAACTACACGACATATTTACATTGTAAGAATATTGGTAACAACAATAACAACAACAAAGTATAGAACCTATGTACCTAAGAACTTATCTAACCAAACTATAGGAAACGTATTTACAGAAGACTTAATCAAATCCTAAAACCTCTATGGTGAGCACAACAAGTCTAAAACGTATATACAGAAGGGTGGCATCTGTGTCTGGGATGTGCCGCAGTCCTGGAAGAAAAACAAGTAGCACGGTCAGTGCAGTCAGGCATGGAGGGGTGTTCCATGTGCTCCCGGGCTGGGACACTGGCACAGGGGGACTCTGCTGCCAGAAGTGAGCCTGGCTGGGGCTGGGGGCTGTGGCCCAGGCACTGGAACAGGGCTTGTGTGGCCCAAAGCAAGGCCAGGCCAGGCCAGGGATGGCCAGCAGAATCCAGTGCATGGGCTAGCGTGTCCCTGAGCAGGGAGTGCCCAGCCCCAGCCTGGCAGCAGGGGACCCGCTCTGCCCGTGGGGAGCACCTGCCTGTTCTGCTGCTGGCATCGGTCTTCATCCCAAGACCATGTCCTCCGCCTCGTCTTCTAGATCAATATCCATCTCCTCAATGGAGTCTTCTGTTTCCACCTCCATTTCTTCCTCTGTCTCATCCACATCCATGTCCATCTCTTCTTCACCAGTATCCTCTCCATCAACTTCTATTTTTTCTTCTGTGATAATTTGTGTATCCACCTCCGTCTCCTCCTCTCGGTCTGGGACAGCCTGCAGAGGTAGCGAAATCGCAGAGTGGGGTCCCTTTCCCACACTATCCCACACAGCTCCAGCCCACCCAGGCAGCTGCAGGGTGTTCTCCTCCGTGGAATAGTACCATACCTTCTTTGGAACAAATGTAGACATCCTGCAGGGATGGATAGACAACTCCAGACAATGGCAAGGTTTCAGGACTGCTGGGGGTATCAGGGAGCAGGTGGCAACAAGGTGACAGGGGTAGCTGTGGAGCAGGGTGAAGAGCGTGCTGACACAAGGAGCCAAGGGTTGTGTTGTGGCCGTTGCTGGATGCTGGAAGTTCTAGCTGGAGCGTGCACTGTGACATCAGTGCCAGGAGCCCAGGCCCAGGCTGAAGAGGACAACGGAGACCATAGAATGATGGAATCCTTGGGTGGCTGGGCTTGGAAGGGACCCTAAAGACCATCTTGTTCCAAGCGGAGCAATCTTCCCCCAGAATATGTTGCTCAGAGCCCTGCTCCCAGCTGGCCTTGGATGTTGCCAAGGATGGAGCATCTGCAGCCTGTGTGCACAGCCTGGGCCAGTGCCCCAGCAGCCTGAGTGGAAAAGAGCAGCTTCATTAGATGCAACCTCAATCTCACTCCTGCAGTTGAAAGGCTTCTCCTCTCTGTGCCCATCTTTCCTAGAGCTGCAGGGAGGCCTCGCCAGCACCTTCTCTTTCCAGGCTGAGCATCCCCAGCCCCACATGGACAGCAGTACGATGCGTGGGGGTGAAGGCTAAAGGGTAGCAAAGAGCATCAGGAAGTGAGAGATGGAAGCTTTTGGAGATGGAAGCTTTGCCTCTAAATGTAGAAAATCAAGAAAAGTGGAGGGGGAAAATGGTGGGACTCTGGCTCTGTTCTAACTGGCGAAGATTTTCTTTTCATCTTTTCTGTCGTGCTGCCCCAAGTTTTGTTGTTTGAAAGGAGGTTTGGCAAGATATCCATTGTCTTCTCCATTGGTGAAACACTGAACAACATCTGGGCAGGCTGATGATGCAGAGCAAAATCTGCAAATATCAACTGGGGATCCTGATCCTAGGGAATGCCGCTAAAGCCAGCCGAAAGCAATTTCTGGAAAGTCAAGCCTGGTTGACGTCTCCTGGAGTTGGGCTGTGCCAAATTCACCTGTCATTTATGAAGAAGGAAAAAAACTCAAACCAAAAGAGAAAAAAACACAAAGAAACAAACCCAAAGAAACCAATCAAACAAACAGATAAAAAACCCCAAATAAAACCAAAGGCAATGAGAAGTTAGGATTAGTTGTAAGGATATCACAGCAGGTGAATGGCTGCTTCCTACAGGATCTCCATCCAAAGCCACCTAGAGAACTTCTCCAAAATATATCCAGCAGGAGAAATCTAAAAAGTGATCCATGGCCGCTTTGGGGGCAGCTCTGCATTACGGTGAAGGACGAGCATGCAGTGGTACAGATGCAGCATTGCCCACCCTCCAGGCTGCTGTTTGCTCTGCTGAAAGACTCTTGCAGGACTGTGGCCCCTCTCCATGCAATGGAAATCATTGCCACAGCTCTCAGTTGAGGCACTGGCATTTCCAGAGCCAGATTCAGGCACAATCCTACTGCCTGCTGAGCATCTGGGAAAGATCCTGAGCATCTTCAGGCCTAGAAGCACAAAAGAGCTCAGGCTCTCCCTGAACTGGGTTTTCAGGGCAGGTTTCCATAGCTCTGCAAGATTTCTTCATCCCTCAACACGTCTGACTTTATGTCCAATGATGCATTTGGCTTCCTTCCTTCCTCCTGTGTGCCCCTGAGTAACCTTCCACGTGGATGGAGGAGATTGTGTACAGGACGATTGATTCCTGGATTGCCATTTGGCTTCACTGTCACTCAGTTGAACATGGTCCTTATCTAAGAAAGACTTCCAGGAAATGGGTAGGAGTTTTGGCTCTGAGAGGAGCAGAAAGCACATTTTCTACACCAAATTGCCAGCTGATGCAGTTTCCCTGCCAAAATAGTGATTCTCATTCATCTTCCTGGGAAGAATGTGAAGACCCATTCAGAGATCCCAGGTTCAGCTGGCCTGTGGCTTTGTGTACCTCATTTCGCATGTCCAATTTCAAGGGCCACTAAAAGAGGCTTATGTTTGCCTTGCTAGCCAGAAGTGCTGTAGGTATTTCCAGGAGAAAAGGAAAAACATCGCTGTCCTGTGGTGTGGTAGAAATGCCACCACAATTGTGACTCTGTGAGCAAAGCCAGCCAGTGCTTTTTGGCACCGCAAGAGCTGAGAGTGTGGCAGAGCGGTTTTGATACTCTTTTTAAGAGTCCTGAAAACATTGTTCCCAAAACAATCCACAACTTTGCAAATGTGCCCGAAGCAAATGCAGAGAGAACTGGGGTGTGAAAAGCAAAGAATGTTTATTTGTAGAAGAAAAGGAACAAAAATGAACTACACGACATATTTACATTGTAAGAATATTGGTAACAACAATAACAACAACAAACTATAGAACCTATGTACCTAAGAACTTATCTAACCAAACTATAGGAAACGTATTTACAGAAGACTTAATCAAATCCTAAAACCTCTATGGTGAGCACAACAAGTCTAAAACGTATATACAGAAGGGTGGCATCTGTGTCTGGGATGTGCCGCAGTCCTGGAAGAAAAACAAGTAGCACGGTCAGTGCAGTCAGGCATGGAGGGGTGTTCCATGTGCTCCCGGGCTGGGACACTGGCACAGGGGGACTCTGCTGCCAGAAGTGAGCCTGGCTGGGGCTGGGGGCTGTGGCCCAGGCACTGGAACAGGGCTTGTGTGGCCCAAAGCAAGGCCAGGCCAGGCCAGGGATGGCCAGCAGAATCCAGTGCATGGGCTAGCGTGTCCCTGAGCAGGGAGTGCCCAGCCCCAGCCTGGCAGCAGGGGACCCGCTCTGCCCGTGGGGAGCACCTGCCTGTTCTGCTGCTGGCATCGGTCTTCATCCCAAGACCATGTCCTCCGCCTCGTCTTCTAGATCAATATCCATCTCCTCAATGGAGTCTTCTGTTTCCACCTCCATTTCTTCCTCTGTCTCATCCACATCCATGTCCATCTCTTCTTCACCAGTATCCTCTCCATCAACTTCTATTTTTTCTTCTGTGATAATTTGTGTATCCACCTCCGTCTCCTCCTCTCGGTCTGGGACAGCCTGCAGAGGTAGCGAAATCGCAGAGTGGGGTCCCTTTCCCACACTATCCCACACAGCTCCAGCCCACCCAGGCAGCTGCAGGGTGTTCTCCTCCGTGGAATAGTACCATACCTTCTTTGGAACAAATGTAGACATCCTGCAGGGATGGATAGACAACTCCAGACAATGGCAAGGTTTCAGGACTGCTGGGGGTATCAGGGAGCAGGTGGCAACAAGGTGACAGGGGTAGCTGTGGAGCAGGGTGAAGAGCGTGCTGACACAAGGAGCCAAGGGTTGTGTTGTGGCCGTTGCTGGATGCTGGAAGTTCTAGCTGGAGCGTGCACTGTGACATCAGTGCCAGGAGCCCAGGCCCAGGCTGAAGAGGACAACGGAGACCATAGAATGATGGAATCCTTGGGTGGCTGGGCTTGGAAGGGACCCTAAAGACCATCTTGTTCCAAGCGGAGCAATCTTCCCCCAGAATATGTTGCTCAGAGCCCTGCTCCCAGCTGGCCTTGGATGTTGCCAAGGATGGAGCATCCGCAGCCTGTGTGCACAGCCTGGGCCAGTGCCCCAGCAGCCTGAGTGGAAAAGAGCAGCTTCATTAGATGCAACCTCAATCTCACTCCTGCAGTTGAAAGGCTTCTCCTCTCTGTGCCCATCTTTCCTAGAGCTGCAGGGAGGCCTCGCCAGCACCTTCTCTTTCCAGGCTGAGCATCCCCAGCCCCACATGGACAGCAGTACGATGCGTGGGGGTGAAGGCTAAAGGGTAGCAAAGAGCATCAGGAAGTGAGAGATGGAAGCTTTTGGAGATGGAAGCTTTGCCTCTAAATGTAGAAAATCAAGAAAAGTGGAGGGGGAAAATGGTGGGACTCTGGCTCTGTTCTAACTGGCGAAGATTTTCTTTTCATCTTTTCTGTCGTGCTGCCCCAAGTTTTGTTGTTTGAAAGGAGGTTTGGCAAGATATCCATTGTCTTCTCCATTGGTGAAACACTGAACAACATCTGGGCAGGCTGATGATGCAGAGCAAAATCTGCAAATATCAACTGGGGATCCTGATCCTAGGGAATGCCGCTAAAGCCAGCCGAAAGCAATTTCTGGAAAGTCAAGCCTGGTTGACGTCTCCTGGGGTTGGGCTGTGCCAAATTCACCTGTCATTTATGAAGAAGGAAAAAAACTCAAACCAAAAGAGAAAAAAACACAAAGAAACAAACCCAAAGAAACCAATCAAACAAACAGATAAAAAACCCCAAATAAAACCAAAGGCAATGAGAAGTTAGGATTAGTTGTAAGGATATCACAGCAGGTGAATGGCTGCTTCCTACAGGATCTCCATCCAAAGCCACCTAGAGAACTTCTCCAAAATATATCCAGCAGGAGAAATCTAAAAAGTGATCCATGGCCGCTTTGGGGGCAGCTCTGCATTACGGTGAAGGACGAGCATGCAGTGGTACAGATGCAGCATTGCCCACCCTCCAGGCTGCTGTTTGCTCTGCTGAAAGACTCTTGCAGGACTGTGGCCCCTCTCCATGCAATGGAAATCATTGCCACAGCTCTCAGTTGAGGCACTGGCATTTCCAGAGCCAGATTCAGGCACAATCCTACTGCCTGCTGAGCATCTGGGAAAGATCCTGAGCATCTTCAGGCCTAGAAGCACAAAAGAGCTCAGGCTCTCCCTGAACTGGGTTTTCAGGGCAGGTTTCCATAGCTCTGCAAGATTTCTTCATCCCTCAACACGTCTGACTTTATGTCCAATGATGCATTTGGCTTCCTTCCTTCCTCCTGTGTGCCCCTGAGTAACCTTCCACGTGGATGGAGGAGATTGTGTACAGGACGATTGATTCCTGGATTGCCATTTGGCTTCACTGTCACTCAGTTGAACATGGTCCTTATCTAAGAAAGACTTCCAGGAAATGGGTAGGAGATTTGGCTCTGAGAGGAGCAGAAAGCACATTTTCTACACCAAATTGCCAGCTGATGCAGTTTCCCTGCCAAAATAGTGATTCTCATTCATCTTCCTGGGAAGAATGTGAAGACCCATTCAGAGATCCCAGGTTCAGCTGGCCTGTGGCTTTGTGTACCTCATTTCGCATGTCCAATTTCAAGGGCCACTAAAAGAGGCTTATGTTTGCCTTGCTAGCCAGAAGTGCTGTAGGTATTTCCAGGAGAAAAGGAAAAACATCGCTGTCCTGTGGTGTGGTAGAAATGCCACCACAATTGTGACTCTGTGAGCAAAGCCAGCCAGTGCTTTTTGGCACCGCAAGAGCTGAGAGTGTGGCAGAGCGGTTTTGATACTCTTTTTAAGAGTCCTGAAAACATTGTTCCCAAAACAATCCACAACTTTGCAAATGTGCCCGAAGCAAATGCAGAGAGAACTGGGGTGTGAAAAGCAAAGAATGTTTATTTGTAGAAGAAAAGGAACAAAAATGAACTACACGACATATTTACATTGTAAGAATATTGGTAACAACAATAACAACAACAAAGTATAGAACCTATGTACCTAAGAACTTATCTAACCAAACTATAGGAAACGTATTTACAGCAGACTTAATCAAATCCTAAAACCTCTATGGTGAGCACAACAAGTCTAAAACGTATATACAGAAGGGTGGCATCTGTGTCTGGGATGTGCCGCAGTCCTGGAAGAAAAACAAGTAGCACGGTCAGTGCAGTCAGGCATGGAGGGGTGTTCCATGTGCTCCCGGGCTGGGACACTGGCACAGGGGGACTCTGCTGCCAGAAGTGAGCCTGGCTGGGGCTGGGGGCTGTGGCCCAGGCACTGGAACAGGGCTTGTGTGGCCCAAAGCAAGGCCAGGCCAGGCCAGGGATGGCCAGCAGAATCCAGTGCATGGGCTAGCGTGTCCCTGAGCAGGGAGTGCCCAGCCCCAGCCTGGCAGCAGGGGACCCGCTCTGCCCGTGGGGAGCACCTGCCTGTTCTGCTGCTGGCATCGGTCTTCATCCCAAGACCATGTCCTCCGCCTCGTCTTCTAGATCAATATCCATCTCCTCAATGGAGTCTTCTGTTTCCACCTCCATTTCTTCCTCTGTCTCATCCACATCCATGTCCATCTCTTCTTCACCAGTATCCTCTCCATCAACTTCTATTTTTTCTTCTGTGATAATTTGTGTATCCACCTCCGTCTCCTCCTCTCGGTCTGGGACAGCCTGCAGAGGTAGCGAAATCGCAGAGTGGGGTCCCTTTCCCACACTATCCCACACAGCTCCAGCCCACCCAGGCAGCTGCAGGGTGTTCTCCTCCGTGGAATAGTACCATACCTTCTTTGGAACAAATGTAGACATCCTGCAGGGATGGATAGACAACTCCAGACAATGGCAAGGTTTCAGGACTGCTGGGGGTATCAGGGAGCAGGTGGCAACAAGGTGACAGGGGTAGCTGTGGAGCAGGGTGAAGAGCGTGCTGACACAAGGAGCCAAGGGTTGTGTTGTGGCCGTTGCTGGATGCTGGAAGTTCTAGCTGGAGCGTGCACTGTGACATCAGTGCCAGGAGCCCAGGCCCAGGCTGAAGAGGACAACGGAGACCATAGAATGATGGAATCCTTGGGTGGCTGGGCTTGGAAGGGACCCTAAAGACCATCTTGTTCCAAGCGGAGCAATCTTCCCCCAGAATATGTTGCTCAGAGCCCTGCTCCCAGCTGGCCTTGGATGTTGCCAAGGATGGAGCATCCGCAGCCTGTGTGCACAGCCTGGGCCAGTGCCCCAGCAGCCTGAGTGGAAAAGAGCAGCTTCATTAGATGCAACCTCAATCTCACTCCTGCAGTTGAAAGGCTTCTCCTCTCTGTGCCCATCTTTCCTAGAGCTGCAGGGAGGCCTCGCCAGCACCTTCTCTTTCCAGGCTGAGCATCCCCAGCCCCACATGGACAGCAGTACGATGCGTGGGGGTGAAGGCTAAAGGGTAGCAAAGAGCATCAGGAAGTGAGAGATGGAAGCTTTTGGAGATGGAAGCTTTGCCTCTAAATGTAGAAAATCAAGAAAAGTGGAGGGGGAAAATGGTGGGACTCTGGCTCTGTTCTAACTGGCGAAGATTTTCTTTTCATCTTTTCTGTCGTGCTGCCCCAAGTTTTGTTGTTTGAAAGGAGGTTTGGCAAGATATCCATTGTCTTCTCCATTGGTGAAACACTGAACAACATCTGGGCAGGCTGATGATGCAGAGCAAAATCTGCAAATATCAACTGGGGATCCTGATCCTAGGGAATGCCGCTAAAGCCAGCCGAAAGCAATTTCTGGAAAGTCAAGCCTGGTTGACGTCTCCTGGAGTTGGGCTGTGCCAAATTCACCTGTCATTTATGAAGAAGGAAAAAAACTCAAACCAAAAGAGAAAAAAACACAAAGAAACAAACCCAAAGAAACCAATCAAACAAACAGATAAAAAACCCCAAATAAAACCAAAGGCAATGAGAAGTTAGGATTAGTTGTAAGGATATCACAGCAGGTGAATGGCTGCTTCCTACAGGATCTCCATCCAAAGCCACCTAGAGAACTTCTCCAAAATATATCCAGCAGGAGAAATCTAAAAAGTGATCCATGGCCGCTTTGGGGGCAGCTCTGCATTACGGTGAAGGACGAGCATGCAGTGGTACAGATGCAGCATTGCCCACCCTCCAGGCTGCTGTTTGCTCTGCTGAAAGACTCTTGCAGGACTGTGGCCCCTCTCCATGCAATGGAAATCATTGCCACAGCTCTCAGTTGAGGCACTGGCATTTCCAGAGCCAGATTCAGGCACAATCCTACTGCCTGCTGAGCATCTGGGAAAGATCCTGAGCATCTTCAGGCCTAGAAGCACAAAAGAGCTCAGGCTCTCCCTGAACTGGGTTTTCAGGGCAGGTTTCCATAGCTCTGCAAGATTTCTTCATCCCTCAACACGTCTGACTTTATGTCCAATGATGCATTTGGCTTCCTTCCTTCCTCCTGTGTGCCCCTGAGTAACCTTCCACGTGGATGGAGGAGATTGTGTACAGGACGATTGATTCCTGGATTGCCATTTGGCTTCACTGTCACTCAGTTGAACATGGTCCTTATCTAAGAAAGACTTCCAGGAAATGGGTAGGAGTTTTGGCTCTGAGAGGAGCAGAAAGCACATTTTCTACACCAAATTGCCAGCTGATGCAGTTTCCCTGCCAAAATAGTGATTCTCATTCATCTTCCTGGGAAGAATGTGAAGACCCATTCAGAGATCCCAGGTTCAGCTGGCCTGTGGCTTTGTGTACCTCATTTCGCATGTCCAATTTCAAGGGCCACTAAAAGAGGCTTATGTTTGCCTTGCTAGCCAGAAGTGCTGTAGGTATTTCCAGGAGAAAAGGAAAAACATCGCTGTCCTGTGGTGTGGTAGAAATGCCACCACAATTGTGACTCTGTGAGCAAAGCCAGCCAGTGCTTTTTGGCACCGCAAGAGCTGAGAGTGTGGCAGAGCGGTTTTGATACTCTTTTTAAGAGTCCTGAAAACATTGTTCCCAAAACAATCCACAACTTTGCAAATGTGCCCGAAGCAAATGCAGAGAGAACTGGGGTGTGAAAAGCAAAGAATGTTTATTTGTAGAAGAAAAGGAACAAAAATGAACTACACGACATATTTACATTGTAAGAATATTGGTAACAACAATAACAACAACAAACTATAGAACCTATGTACCTAAGAACTTATCTAACCAAACTATAGGAAACGTATTTACAGAAGACTTAATCAAATCCTAAAACCTCTATGGTGAGCACAACAAGTCTAAAACGTATATACAGAAGGGTGGCATCTGTGTCTGGGATGTGCCGCAGTCCTGGAAGAAAAACAAGTAGCACGGTCAGTGCAGTCAGGCATGGAGGGGTGTTCCATGTGCTCCCGGGCTGGGACACTGGCACAGGGGGACTCTGCTGCCAGAAGTGAGCCTGGCTGGGGCTGGGGGCTGTGGCCCAGGCACTGGAACAGGGCTTGTGTGGCCCAAAGCAAGGCCAGGCCAGGCCAGGGATGGCCAGCAGAATCCAGTGCATGGGCTAGCGTGTCCCTGAGCAGGGAGTGCCCAGCCCCAGCCTGGCAGCAGGGGACCCGCTCTGCCCGTGGGGAGCACCTGCCTGTTCTGCTGCTGGCATCGGTCTTCATCCCAAGACCATGTCCTCCGCCTCGTCTTCTAGATCAATATCCATCTCCTCAATGGAGTCTTCTGTTTCCACCTCCATTTCTTCCTCTGTCTCATCCACATCCATGTCCATCTCTTCTTCACCAGTATCCTCTCCATCAACTTCTATTTTTTCTTCTGTGATAATTTGTGTATCCACCTCCGTCTCCTCCTCTCGGTCTGGGACAGCCTGCAGAGGTAGCGAAATCGCAGAGTGGGGTCCCTTTCCCACACTATCCCACACAGCTCCAGCCCACCCAGGCAGCTGCAGGGTGTTCTCCTCCGTGGAATAGTACCATACCTTCTTTGGAACAAATGTAGACATCCTGCAGGGATGGATAGACAACTCCAGACAATGGCAAGGTTTCAGGACTGCTGGGGGTATCAGGGAGCAGGTGGCAACAAGGTGACAGGGGTAGCTGTGGAGCAGGGTGAAGAGCGTGCTGACACAAGGAGCCAAGGGTTGTGTTGTGGCCGTTGCTGGATGCTGGAAGTTCTAGCTGGAGCGTGCACTGTGACATCAGTGCCAGGAGCCCAGGCCCAGGCTGAAGAGGACAACGGAGACCATAGAATGATGGAATCCTTGGGTGGCTGGGCTTGGAAGGGACCCTAAAGACCATCTTGTTCCAAGCGGAGCAATCTTCCCCCAGAATATGTTGCTCAGAGCCCTGCTCCCAGCTGGCCTTGGATGTTGCCAAGGATGGAGCATCCGCAGCCTGTGTGCACAGCCTGGGCCAGTGCCCCAGCAGCCTGAGTGGAAAAGAGCAGCTTCATTAGATGCAACCTCAATCTCACTCCTGCAGTTGAAAGGCTTCTCCTCTCTGTGCCCATCTTTCCTAGAGCTGCAGGGAGGCCTCGCCAGCACCTTCTCTTTCCAGGCTGAGCATCCCCAGCCCCACATGGACAGCAGTACGATGCGTGGGGGTGAAGGCTAAAGGGTAGCAAAGAGCATCAGGAAGTGAGAGATGGAAGCTTTTGGAGATGGAAGCTTTGCCTCTAAATGTAGAAAATCAAGAAAAGTGGAGGGGGAAAATGGTGGGACTCTGGCTCTGTTCTAACTGGCGAAGATTTTCTTTTCATCTTTTCTGTCGTGCTGCCCCAAGTTTTGTTGTTTGAAAGGAGGTTTGGCAAGATATCCATTGTCTTCTCCATTGGTGAAACACTGAACAACATCTGGGCAGGCTGATGATGCAGAGCAAAATCTGCAAATATCAACTGGGGATCCTGATCCTAGGGAATGCCGCTAAAGCCAGCCGAAAGCAATTTCTGGAAAGTCAAGCCTGGTTGACGTCTCCTGGAGTTGGGCTGTGCCAAATTCACCTGTCATTTATGAAGAAGGAAAAAAACTCAAACCAAAAGAGAAAAAAACACAAAGAAACAAACCCAAAGAAACCAATCAAACAAACAGATAAAAAACCCCAAATAAAACCAAAGGCAATGAGAAGTTAGGATTAGTTGTAAGGATATCACAGCAGGTGAATGGCTGCTTCCTACAGGATCTCCATCCAAAGCCACCTAGAGAACTTCTCCAAAATATATCCAGCAGGAGAAATCTAAAAAGTGATCCATGGCCGCTTTGGGGGCAGCTCTGCATTACGGTGAAGGACGAGCATGCAGTGGTACAGATGCAGCATTGCCCACCCTCCAGGCTGCTGTTTGCTCTGCTGAAAGACTCTTGCAGGACTGTGGCCCCTCTCCATGCAATGGAAATCATTGCCACAGCTCTCAGTTGAGGCACTGGCATTTCCAGAGCCAGATTCAGGCACAATCCTACTGCCTGCTGAGCATCTGGGAAAGATCCTGAGCATCTTCAGGCCTAGAAGCACAAAAGAGCTCAGGCTCTCCCTGAACTGGGTTTTCAGGGCAGGTTTCCATAGCTCTGCAAGATTTCTTCATCCCTCAACACGTCTGACTTTATGTCCAATGATGCATTTGGCTTCCTTCCTTCCTCCTGTGTGCCCCTGAGTAACCTTCCACGTGGATGGAGGAGATTGTGTACAGGACGATTGATTCCTGGATTGCCATTTGGCTTCACTGTCACTCAGTTGAACATGGTCCTTATCTAAGAAAGACTTCCAGGAAATGGGTAGGAGATTTGGCTCTGAGAGGAGCAGAAAGCACATTTTCTACACCAAATTGCCAGCTGATGCAGTTTCCCTGCCAAAATAGTGATTCTCATTCATCTTCCTGGGAAGAATGTGAAGACCCATTCAGAGATCCCAGGTTCAGCTGGCCTGTGGCTTTGTGTACCTCATTTCGCATGTCCAATTTCAAGGGCCACTAAAAGAGGCTTATGTTTGCCTTGCTAGCCAGAAGTGCTGTAGGTATTTCCAGGAGAAAAGGAAAAACATCGCTGTCCTGTGGTGTGGTAGAAATGCCACCACAATTGTGACTCTGTGAGCAAAGCCAGCCAGTGCTTTTTGGCACCGCAAGAGCTGAGAGTGTGGCAGAGCGGTTTTGATACTCTTTTTAAGAGTCCTGAAAACATTGTTCCCAAAACAATCCACAACTTTGCAAATGTGCCCGAAGCAAATGCAGAGAGAACTGGGGTGTGAAAAGCAAAGAATGTTTATTTGTAGAAGAAAAGGAACAAAAATGAACTACACGACATATTTACATTGTAAGAATATTGGTAACAACAATAACAACAACAAACTATAGAACCTATGTACCTAAGAACTTATCTAACCAAACTATAGGAAACGTATTTACAGAAGACTTAATCAAATCCTAAAACCTCTATGGTGAGCACAACAAGTCTAAAACGTATATACAGAAGGGTGGCATCTGTGTCTGGGATGTGCCGCAGTCCTGGAAGAAAAACAAGTAGCACGGTCAGTGCAGTCAGGCATGGAGGGGTGTTCCATGTGCTCCCGGGCTGGGACACTGGCACAGGGGGACTCTGCTGCCAGAAGTGAGCCTGGCTGGGGCTGGGGGCTGTGGCCCAGGCACTGGAACAGGGCTTGTGTGGCCCAAAGCAAGGCCAGGCCAGGCCAGGGATGGCCAGCAGAATCCAGTGCATGGGCTAGCGTGTCCCTGAGCAGGGAGTGCCCAGCCCAGCCCCAGCCTGGCAGCAGGGGACCCGCTCTGCCCGTGGGGAGCACCTGCCTGTTCTGCTGCTGGCATCGGTCTTCATCCCAAGACCATGTCCTCCGCCTCGTCTTCTAGATCAATATCCATCTCCTCAATGGAGTCTTCTGTTTCCACCTCCATTTCTTCCTCTGTCTCATCCACATCCATGTCCATCTCTTCTTCACCAGTATCCTCTCCATCAACTTCTATTTTTTCTTCTGTGATAATTTGTGTATCCACCTCCGTCTCCTCCTCTCGGTCTGGGACAGCCTGCAGAGGTAGCGAAATCGCAGAGTGGGGTCCCTTTCCCACACTATCCCACACAGCTCCAGCCCACCCAGGCAGCTGCAGGGTGTTCTCCTCCGTGGAATAGTACCATACCTTCTTTGGAACAAATGTAGACATCCTGCAGGGATGGATAGACAACTCCAGACAATGGCAAGGTTTCAGGACTGCTGGGGGTATCAGGGAGCAGGTGGCAACAAGGTGACAGGGGTAGCTGTGGAGCAGGGTGAAGAGCGTGCTGACACAAGGAGCCAAGGGTTGTGTTGTGGCCGTTGCTGGATGCTGGAAGTTCTAGCTGGAGCGTGCACTGTGACATCAGTGCCAGGAGCCCAGGCCCAGGCTGAAGAGGACAACGGAGACCATAGAATGATGGAATCCTTGGGTGGCTGGGCTTGGAAGGGACCCTAAAGACCATCTTGTTCCAAGCGGAGCAATCTTCCCCCAGAATATGTTGCTCAGAGCCCTGCTCCCAGCTGGCCTTGGATGTTGCCAAGGATGGAGCATCTGCAGCCTGTGTGCACAGCCTGGGCCAGTGCCCCAGCAGCCTGAGTGGAAAAGAGCAGCTTCATTAGATGCAACCTCAATCTCACTCCTGCAGTTGAAAGGCTTCTCCTCTCTGTGCCCATCTTTCCTAGAGCTGCAGGGAGGCCTCGCCAGCACCTTCTCTTTCCAGGCTGAGCATCCCCAGCCCCACATGGACAGCAGTACGATGCGTGGGGGTGAAGGCTAAAGGGTAGCAAAGAGCATCAGGAAGTGAGAGATGGAAGCTTTTGGAGATGGAAGCTTTGCCTCTAAATGTAGAAAATCAAGAAAAGTGGAGGGGGAAAATGGTGGGACTCTGGCTCTGTTCTAACTGGCGAAGATTTTCTTTTCATCTTTTCTGTCGTGCTGCCCCAAGTTTTGTTGTTTGAAAGGAGGTTTGGCAAGATATCCATTGTCTTCTCCATTGGTGAAACACTGAACAACATCTGGGCAGGCTGATGATGCAGAGCAAAATCTGCAAATATCAACTGGGGATCCTGATCCTAGGGAATGCCGCTAAAGCCAGCCGAAAGCAATTTCTGGAAAGTCAAGCCTGGTTGACGTCTCCTGGAGTTGGGCTGTGCCAAATTCACCTGTCATTTATGAAGAAGGAAAAAAACTCAAACCAAAAGAGAAAAAAACACAAAGAAACAAACCCAAAGAAACCAATCAAACAAACAGATAAAAAACCCCAAATAAAACCAAAGGCAATGAGAAGTTAGGATTAGTTGTAAGGATATCACAGCAGGTGAATGGCTGCTTCCTACAGGATCTCCATCCAAAGCCACCTAGAGAACTTCTCCAAAATATATCCAGCAGGAGAAATCTAAAAAGTGATCCATGGCCGCTTTGGGGGCAGCTCTGCATTACGGTGAAGGACGAGCATGCAGTGGTACAGATGCAGCATTGCCCACCCTCCAGGCTGCTGTTTGCTCTGCTGAAAGACTCTTGCAGGACTGTGGCCCCTCTCCATGCAATGGAAATCATTGCCACAGCTCTCAGTTGAGGCACTGGCATTTCCAGAGCCAGATTCAGGCACAATCCTACTGCCTGCTGAGCATCTGGGAAAGATCCTGAGCATCTTCAGGCCTAGAAGCACAAAAGAGCTCAGGCTCTCCCTGAACTGGGTTTTCAGGGCAGGTTTCCATAGCTCTGCAAGATTTCTTCATCCCTCAACACGTCTGACTTTATGTCCAATGATGCATTTGGCTTCCTTCCTTCCTCCTGTGTGCCCCTGAGTAACCTTGCACGTGGATGGAGGAGATTGTGTACAGGACGATTGATTCCTGGATTGCCATTTGGCTTCACTGTCACTCAGTTGAACATGGTCCTTATCTAAGAAAGACTTCCAGGAAATGGGTAGGAGTTTTGGCTCTGAGAGGAGCAGAAAGCACATTTTCTACACCAAATTGCCAGCTGATGCAGTTTCCCTGCCAAAATAGTGATTCTCATTCATCTTCCTGGGAAGAATGTGAAGACCCATTCAGAGATCCCAGGTTCAGCTGGCCTGTGGCTTTGTGTACCTCATTTCGCATGTCCAATTTCAAGGGCCACTAAAAGAGGCTTATGTTTGCCTTGCTAGCCAGAAGTGCTGTAGGTATTTCCAGGAGAAAAGGAAAAACATCGCTGTCCTGTGGTGTGGTAGAAATGCCACCACAATTGTGACTCTGTGAGCAAAGCCAGCCAGTGCTTTTTGGCACCGCAAGAGCTGAGAGTGTGGCAGAGCGGTTTTGATACTCTTTTTAAGAGTCCTGAAAACATTGTTCCCAAAACAATCCACAACTTTGCAAATGTGCCCGAAGCAAATGCAGAGAGAACTGGGGTGTGAAAAGCAAAGAATGTTTATTTGTAGAAGAAAAGGAACAAAAATGAACTACACGACATATTTACATTGTAAGAATATTGGTAACAACAATAACAACAACAAACTATAGAACCTATGTACCTAAGAACTTATCTAACCAAACTATAGGAAACGTATTTACAGAAGACTTAATCAAATCCTAAAACCTCTATGGTGAGCACAACAAGTCTAAAACGTATATACAGAAGGGTGGCATCTGTGTCTGGGATGTGCCGCAGTCCTGGAAGAAAAACAAGTAGCACGGTCAGTGCAGTCAGGCATGGAGGGGTGTTCCATGTGCTCCCGGGCTGGGACACTGGCACAGGGGGACTCTGCTGCCAGAAGTGAGCCTGGCTGGGGCTGGGGGCTGTGGCCCAGGCACTGGAACAGGGCTTGTGTGGCCCAAAGCAAGGCCAGGCCAGGCCAGGGATGGCCAGCAGAATCCAGTGCATGGGCTAGCGTGTCCCTGAGCAGGGAGTGCCCAGCCCCAGCCTGGCAGCAGGGGACCCGCTCTGCCCGTGGGGAGCACCTGCCTGTTCTGCTGCTGGCATCGGTCTTCATCCCAAGACCATGTCCTCCGCCTCGTCTTCTAGATCAATATCCATCTCCTCAATGGAGTCTTCTGTTTCCACCTCCATTTCTTCCTCTGTCTCATCCACATCCATGTCCATCTCTTCTTCACCAGTATCCTCTCCATCAACTTCTATTTTTTCTTCTGTGATAATTTGTGTATCCACCTCCGTCTCCTCCTCTCGGTCTGGGACAGCCTGCAGAGGTAGCGAAATCGCAGAGTGGGGTCCCTTTCCCACACTATCCCACACAGCTCCAGCCCACCCAGGCAGCTGCAGGGTGTTCTCCTCCGTGGAATAGTACCATACCTTCTTTGGAACAAATGTAGACATCCTGCAGGGATGGATAGACAACTCCAGACAATGGCAAGGTTTCAGGACTGCTGGGGGTATCAGGGAGCAGGTGGCAACAAGGTGACAGGGGTAGCTGTGGAGCAGGGTGAAGAGCGTGCTGACACAAGGAGCCAAGGGTTGTGTTGTGGCCGTTGCTGGATGCTGGAAGTTCTAGCTGGAGCGTGCACTGTGACATCAGTGCCAGGAGCCCAGGCCCAGGCTGAAGAGGACAACGGAGACCATAGAATGATGGAATCCTTGGGTGGCTGGGCTTGGAAGGGACCCTAAAGACCATCTTGTTCCAAGCGGAGCAATCTTCCCCCAGAATATGTTGCTCAGAGCCCTGCTCCCAGCTGGCCTTGGATGTTGCCAAGGATGGAGCATCTGCAGCCTGTGTGCACAGCCTGGGCCAGTGCCCCAGCAGCCTGAGTGGAAAAGAGCAGCTTCATTAGATGCAACCTCAATCTCACTCCTGCAGTTGAAAGGCTTCTCCTCTCTGTGCCCATCTTTCCTAGAGCTGCAGGGAGGCAGGCACAATCCTACTGCCTGCTGAGCATCTGGGAAAGATCCTGAGCATCTTCAGGCCTAGAAGCACAAAAGAGCTCAGGCTCTCCATGAACTGGGTTTTCAGGGCAGGTTTCCATAGCTCTGCAAGATTTCTTCATCCCTCAACACGTCTGACTTTATGTCCAATGATGCATTTGGCTTCCTTCCTTCCTCCTGTGTGCCCCTGAGTAACCTTGCACGTGGATGGAGGAGATTGTGTACAGGACGATTGATTCCTGGATTGCCATTTGGCTTCACTGTCACTCAGTTGAACATGGTCCTTATCTAAGAAAGACTTCCAGGAAATGGGTAGGAGTTTTGGCTCTGAGAGGAGCAGAAAGCACATTTTCTACACCAAATTGCCAGCTGATGCAGTTTCCCTGCCAAAATAGTGATTCTCATTCATCTTCCTGGGAAGAATGTGAAGACCCATTCAGAGATCCCAGGTTCAGCTGGCCTGTGGCTTTGTGTACCTCATTTCGCATGTCCAATTTCAAGGGCCACTAAAAGAGGCTTATGTTTGCCTTGCTAGCCAGAAGTGCTGTAGGTATTTCCAGGAGAAAAGGAAAAACATCGCTGTCCTGTGGTGTGGTAGAAATGCCACCACAATTGTGACTCTGTGAGCAAAGCCAGCCAGTGCTTTTTGGCACCGCAAGAGCTGAGAGTGTGGCAGAGCGGTTTTGATACTCTTTTTAAGAGTCCTGAAAACATTGTTCCCAAAACAATCCACAACTTTGCAAATGTGCCCGAAGCAAATGCAGAGAGAACTGGGGTGTGAAAAGCAAAGAATGTTTATTTGTAGAAGAAAAGGAACAAAAATGAACTACACGACATATTTACATTGTAAGAATATTGGTAACAACAATAACAACAACAAACTATAGAACCTATGTACCTAAGAACTTATCTAACCAAACTATAGGAAACGTATTTACAGAAGACTTAATCAAATCCTAAAACCTCTATGGTGAGCACAACAAGTCTAAAACGTATATACAGAAGGGTGGCATCTGTGTCTGGGATGTGCCGCAGTCCTGGAAGAAAAACAAGTAGCACGGTCAGTGCAGTCAGGCATGGAGGGGTGTTCCATGTGCTCCCGGGCTGGGACACTGGCACAGGGGGACTCTGCTGCCAGAAGTGAGCCTGGCTGGGGCTGGGGGCTGTGGCCCAGGCACTGGAACAGGGCTTGTGTGGCCCAAAGCAAGGCCAGGCCAGGCCAGGGATGGCCAGCAGAATCCAGTGCATGGGCTAGCGTGTCCCTGAGCAGGGAGTGCCCAGCCCAGCCCCAGCCTGGCAGCAGGGGACCCGCTCTGCCCGTGGGGAGCACCTGCCTGTTCTGCTGCTGGCATCGGTCTTCATCCCAAGACCATGTCCTCCGCCTCGTCTTCTAGATCAATATCCATCTCCTCAATGGAGTCTTCTGTTTCCACCTCCATTTCTTCCTCTGTCTCATCCACATCCATGTCCATCTCTTCTTCACCAGTATCCTCTCCATCAACTTCTATTTTTTCTTCTGTGATAATTTGTGTATCCACCTCCGTCTCCTCCTCTCGGTCTGGGACAGCCTGCAGAGGTAGCGAAATCGCAGAGTGGGGTCCCTTTCCCACACTATCCCACACAGCTCCAGCCCACCCAGGCAGCTGCAGGGTGTTCTCCTCCGTGGAATAGTACCATACCTTCTTTGGAACAAATGTAGACATCCTGCAGGGATGGATAGACAACTCCAGACAATGGCAAGGTTTCAGGACTGCTGGGGGTATCAGGGAGCAGGTGGCAACAAGGTGACAGGGGTAGCTGTGGAGCAGGGTGAAGAGCGTGCTGACACAAGGAGCCAAGGGTTGTGTTGTGGCCGTTGCTGGATGCTGGAAGTTCTAGCTGGAGCGTGCACTGTGACATCAGTGCCAGGAGCCCAGGCCCAGGCTGAAGAGGACAACGGAGACCATAGAATGATGGAATCCTTGGGTGGCTGGGCTTGGAAGGGACCCTAAAGACCATCTTGTTCCAAGCGGAGCAATCTTCCCCCAGAATATGTTGCTCAGAGCCCTGCTCCCAGCTGGCCTTGGATGTTGCCAAGGATGGAGCATCTGCAGCCTGTGTGCACAGCCTGGGCCAGTGCCCCAGCAGCCTGAGTGGAAAAGAGCAGCTTCATTAGATGCAACCTCAATCTCACTCCTGCAGTTGAAAGGCTTCTCCTCTCTGTGCCCATCTTTCCTAGAGCTGCAGGGAGGCCTCGCCAGCACCTTCTCTTTCCAGGCTGAGCATCCCCAGCCCCACATGGACAGCAGTACGATGCGTGGGGGTGAAGGCTAAAGGGTAGCAAAGAGCATCAGGAAGTGAGAGATGGAAGCTTTTGGAGATGGAAGCTTTGCCTCTAAATGTAGAAAATCAAGAAAAGTGGAGGGGGAAAATGGTGGGACTCTGGCTCTGTTCTAACTGGCGAAGATTTTCTTTTCATCTTTTCTGTCGTGCTGCCCCAAGTTTTGTTGTTTGAAAGGAGGTTTGGCAAGATATCCATTGTCTTCTCCATTGGTGAAACACTGAACAACATCTGGGCAGGCTGATGATGCAGAGCAAAATCTGCAAATATCAACTGGGGATCCTGATCCTAGGGAATGCCGCTAAAGCCAGCCGAAAGCAATTTCTGGAAAGTCAAGCCTGGTTGACGTCTCCTGGAGTTGGGCTGTGCCAAATTCACCTGTCATTTATGAAGAAGGAAAAAAACTCAAACCAAAAGAGAAAAAAACACAAAGAAACAAACCCAAAGAAACCAATCAAACAAACAGATAAAAAACCCCAAATAAAACCAAAGGCAATGAGAAGTTAGGATTAGTTGTAAGGATATCACAGCAGGTGAATGGCTGCTTCCTACAGGATCTCCATCCAAAGCCACCTAGAGAACTTCTCCAAAATATATCCAGCAGGAGAAATCTAAAAAGTGATCCATGGCCGCTTTGGGGGCAGCTCTGCATTACGGTGAAGGACGAGCATGCAGTGGTACAGATGCAGCATTGCCCACCCTCCAGGCTGCTGTTTGCTCTGCTGAAAGACTCTTGCAGGACTGTGGCCCCTCTCCATGCAATGGAAATCATTGCCACAGCTCTCAGTTGAGGCACTGGCATTTCCAGAGCCAGATTCAGGCACAATCCTACTGCCTGCTGAGCATCTGGGAAAGATCCTGAGCATCTTCAGGCCTAGAAGCACAAAAGAGCTCAGGCTCTCCCTGAACTGGGTTTTCAGGGCAGGTTTCCATAGCTCTGCAAGATTTCTTCATCCCTCAACACGTCTGACTTTATGTCCAATGATGCATTTGGCTTCCTTCCTTCCTCCTGTGTGCCCCTGAGTAACCTTCCACGTGGATGGAGGAGATTGTGTACAGGACGATTGATTCCTGGATTGCCATTTGGCTTCACTGTCACTCAGTTGAACATGGTCCTTATCTAAGAAAGACTTCCAGGAAATGGGTAGGAGTTTTGGCTCTGAGAGGAGCAGAAAGCACATTTTCTACACCAAATTGCCAGCTGATGCAGTTTCCCTGCCAAAATAGTGATTCTCATTCATCTTCCTGGGAAGAATGTGAAGACCCATTCAGAGATCCCAGGTTCAGCTGGCCTGTGGCTTTGTGTACCTCATTTCGCATGTCCAATTTCAAGGGCCACTAAAAGAGGCTTATGTTTGCCTTGCTAGCCAGAAGTGCTGTAGGTATTTCCAGGAGAAAAGGAAAAACATCGCTGTCCTGTGGTGTGGTAGAAATGCCACCACAATTGTGACTCTGTGAGCAAAGCCAGCCAGTGCTTTTTGGCACCGCAAGAGCTGAGAGTGTGGCAGAGCGGTTTTGATACTCTTTTTAAGAGTCCTGAAAACATTGTTCCCAAAACAATCCACAACTTTGCAAATGTGCCCGAAGCAAATGCAGAGAGAACTGGGGTGTGAAAAGCAAAGAATGTTTATTTGTAGAAGAAAAGGAACAAAAATGAACTACACGACATATTTACATTGTAAGAATATTGGTAACAACAATAACAACAACAAACTATAGAACCTATGTACCTAAGAACTTATCTAACCAAACTATAGGAAACGTATTTACAGAAGACTTAATCAAATCCTAAAACCTCTATGGTGAGCACAACAAGTCTAAAACGTATATACAGAAGGGTGGCATCTGTGTCTGGGATGTGCCGCAGTCCTGGAAGAAAAACAAGTAGCACGGTCAGTGCAGTCAGGCATGGAGGGGTGTTCCATGTGCTCCCGGGCTGGGACACTGGCACAGGGGGACTCTGCTGCCAGAAGTGAGCCTGGCTGGGGCTGGGGGCTGTGGCCCAGGCACTGGAACAGGGCTTGTGTGGCCCAAAGCAAGGCCAGGCCAGGCCAGGGATGGCCAGCAGAATCCAGTGCATGGGCTAGCGTGTCCCTGAGCAGGGAGTGCCCAGCCCCAGCCTGGCAGCAGGGGACCCGCTCTGCCCGTGGGGAGCACCTGCCTGTTCTGCTGCTGGCATCGGTCTTCATCCCAAGACCATGTCCTCCGCCTCGTCTTCTAGATCAATATCCATCTCCTCAATGGAGTCTTCTGTTTCCACCTCCATTTCTTCCTCTGTCTCATCCACATCCATGTCCATCTCTTCTTCACCAGTATCCTCTCCATCAACTTCTATTTTTTCTTCTGTGATAATTTGTGTATCCACCTCCGTCTCCTCCTCTCGGTCTGGGACAGCCTGCAGAGGTAGCGAAATCGCAGAGTGGGGTCCCTTTCCCACACTATCCCACACAGCTCCAGCCCACCCAGGCAGCTGCAGGGTGTTCTCCTCCGTGGAATAGTACCATACCTTCTTTGGAACAAATGTAGACATCCTGCAGGGATGGATAGACAACTCCAGACAATGGCAAGGTTTCAGGACTGCTGGGGGTATCAGGGAGCAGGTGGCAACAAGGTGACAGGGGTAGCTGTGGAGCAGGGTGAAGAGCGTGCTGACACAAGGAGCCAAGGGTTGTGTTGTGGCCGTTGCTGGATGCTGGAAGTTCTAGCTGGAGCGTGCACTGTGACATCAGTGCCAGGAGCCCAGGCCCAGGCTGAAGAGGACAACGGAGACCATAGAATGATGGAATCCTTGGGTGGCTGGGCTTGGAAGGGACCCTAAAGACCATCTTGTTCCAAGCGGAGCAATCTTCCCCCAGAATATGTTGCTCAGAGCCCTGCTCCCAGCTGGCCTTGGATGTTGCCAAGGATGGAGCATCCGCAGCCTGTGTGCACAGCCTGGGCCAGTGCCCCAGCAGCCTGAGTGGAAAAGAGCAGCTTCATTAGATGCAACCTCAATCTCACTCCTGCAGTTGAAAGGCTTCTCCTCTCTGTGCCCATCTTTCCTAGAGCTGCAGGGAGGCCTCGCCAGCACCTTCTCTTTCCAGGCTGAGCATCCCCAGCCCCACATGGACAGCAGTACGATGCGTGGGGGTGAAGGCTAAAGGGTAGCAAAGAGCATCAGGAAGTGAGAGATGGAAGCTTTTGGAGATGGAAGCTTTGCCTCTAAATGTAGAAAATCAAGAAAAGTGGAGGGGGAAAATGGTGGGACTCTGGCTCTGTTCTAACTGGCGAAGATTTTCTTTTCATCTTTTCTGTCGTGCTGCCCCAAGTTTTGTTGTTTGAAAGGAGGTTTGGCAAGATATCCATTGTCTTCTCCATTGGTGAAACACTGAACAACATCTGGGCAGGCTGATGATGCAGAGCAAAATCTGCAAATATCAACTGGGGATCCTGATCCTAGGGAATGCCGCTAAAGCCAGCCGAAAGCAATTTCTGGAAAGTCAAGCCTGGTTGACGTCTCCTGGAGTTGGGCTGTGCCAAATTCACCTGTCATTTATGAAGAAGGAAAAAAACTCAAACCAAAAGAGAAAAAAACACAAAGAAACAAACCCAAAGAAACCAATCAAACAAACAGATAAAAAACCCCAAATAAAACCAAAGGCAATGAGAAGTTAGGATTAGTTGTAAGGATATCACAGCAGGTGAATGGCTGCTTCCTACAGGATCTCCATCCAAAGCCACCTAGAGAACTTCTCCAAAATATATCCAGCAGGAGAAATCTAAAAAGTGATCCATGGCCGCTTTGGGGGCAGCTCTGCATTACGGTGAAGGACGAGCATGCAGTGGTACAGATGCAGCATTGCCCACCCTCCAGGCTGCTGTTTGCTCTGCTGAAAGACTCTTGCAGGACTGTGGCCCCTCTCCATGCAATGGAAATCATTGCCACAGCTCTCAGTTGAGGCACTGGCATTTCCAGAGCCAGATTCAGGCACAATCCTACTGCCTGCTGAGCATCTGGGAAAGATCCTGAGCATCTTCAGGCCTAGAAGCACAAAAGAGCTCAGGCTCTCCCTGAACTGGGTTTTCAGGGCAGGTTTCCATAGCTCTGCAAGATTTCTTCATCCCTCAACACGTCTGACTTTATGTCCAATGATGCATTTGGCTTCCTTCCTTCCTCCTGTGTGCCCCTGAGTAACCTTCCACGTGGATGGAGGAGATTGTGTACAGGACGATTGATTCCTGGATTGCCATTTGGCTTCACTGTCACTCAGTTGAACATGGTCCTTATCTAAGAAAGACTTCCAGGAAATGGGTAGGAGATTTGGCTCTGAGAGGAGCAGAAAGCACATTTTCTACACCAAATTGCCAGCTGATGCAGTTTCCCTGCCAAAATAGTGATTCTCATTCATCTTCCTGGGAAGAATGTGAAGACCCATTCAGAGATCCCAGGTTCAGCTGGCCTGTGGCTTTGTGTACCTCATTTCGCATGTCCAATTTCAAGGGCCACTAAAAGAGGCTTATGTTTGCCTTGCTAGCCAGAAGTGCTGTAGGTATTTCCAGGAGAAAAGGAAAAACATCGCTGTCCTGTGGTGTGGTAGAAATGCCACCACAATTGTGACTCTGTGAGCAAAGCCAGCCAGTGCTTTTTGGCACCGCAAGAGCTGAGAGTGTGGCAGAGCGGTTTTGATACTCTTTTTAAGAGTCCTGAAAACATTGTTCCCAAAACAATCCACAACTTTGCAAATGTGCCCGAAGCAAATGCAGAGAGAACTGGGGTGTGAAAAGCAAAGAATGTTTATTTGTAGAAGAAAAGGAACAAAAATGAACTACACGACATATTTACATTGTAAGAATATTGGTAACAACAATAACAACAACAAAGTATAGAACCTATGTACCTAAGAACTTATCTAACCAAACTATAGGAAACGTATTTACAGAAGACTTAATCAAATCCTAAAACCTCTATGGTGAGCACAACAAGTCTAAAACGTATATACAGAAGGGTGGCATCTGTGTCTGGGATGTGCCGCAGTCCTGGAAGAAAAACAAGTAGCACGGTCAGTGCAGTCAGGCATGGAGGGGTGTTCCATGTGCTCCCGGGCTGGGACACTGGCACAGGGGGACTCTGCTGCCAGAAGTGAGCCTGGCTGGGGCTGGGGGCTGTGGCCCAGGCACTGGAACAGGGCTTGTGTGGCCCAAAGCAAGGCCAGGCCAGGCCAGGGATGGCCAGCAGAATCCAGTGCATGGGCTAGCGTGTCCCTGAGCAGGGAGTGCCCAGCCCAGCCCCAGCCTGGCAGCAGGGGACCCGCTCTGCCCGTGGGGAGCACCTGCCTGTTCTGCTGCTGGCATCGGTCTTCATCCCAAGACCATGTCCTCCGCCTCGTCTTCTAGATCAATATCCATCTCCTCAATGGAGTCTTCTGTTTCCACCTCCATTTCTTCCTCTGTCTCATCCACATCCATGTCCATCTCTTCTTCACCAGTATCCTCTCCATCAACTTCTATTTTTTCTTCTGTGATAATTTGTGTATCCACCTCCGTCTCCTCCTCTCGGTCTGGGACAGCCTGCAGAGGTAGCGAAATCGCAGAGTGGGGTCCCTTTCCCACACTATCCCACACAGCTCCAGCCCACCCAGGCAGCTGCAGGGTGTTCTCCTCCGTGGAATAGTACCATACCTTCTTTGGAACAAATGTAGACATCCTGCAGGGATGGATAGACAACTCCAGACAATGGCAAGGTTTCAGGACTGCTGGGGGTATCAGGGAGCAGGTGGCAACAAGGTGACAGGGGTAGCTGTGGAGCAGGGTGAAGAGCGTGCTGACACAAGGAGCCAAGGGTTGTGTTGTGGCCGTTGCTGGATGCTGGAAGTTCTAGCTGGAGCGTGCACTGTGACATCAGTGCCAGGAGCCCAGGCCCAGGCTGAAGAGGACAACGGAGACCATAGAATGATGGAATCCTTGGGTGGCTGGGCTTGGAAGGGACCCTAAAGACCATCTTGTTCCAAGCGGAGCAATCTTCCCCCAGAATATGTTGCTCAGAGCCCTGCTCCCAGCTGGCCTTGGATGTTGCCAAGGATGGAGCATCTGCAGCCTGTGTGCACAGCCTGGGCCAGTGCCCCAGCAGCCTGAGTGGAAAAGAGCAGCTTCATTAGATGCAACCTCAATCTCACTCCTGCAGTTGAAAGGCTTCTCCTCTCTGTGCCCATCTTTCCTAGAGCTGCAGGGAGGCCTCGCCAGCACCTTCTCTTTCCAGGCTGAGCATCCCCAGCCCCACATGGACAGCAGTACGATGCGTGGGGGTGAAGGCTAAAGGGTAGCAAAGAGCATCAGGAAGTGAGAGATGGAAGCTTTTGGAGATGGAAGCTTTGCCTCTAAATGTAGAAAATCAAGAAAAGTGGAGGGGGAAAATGGTGGGACTCTGGCTCTGTTCTAACTGGCGAAGATTTTCTTTTCATCTTTTCTGTCGTGCTGCCCCAAGTTTTGTTGTTTGAAAGGAGGTTTGGCAAGATATCCATTGTCTTCTCCATTGGTGAAACACTGAACAACATCTGGGCAGGCTGATGATGCAGAGCAAAATCTGCAAATATCAACTGGGGATCCTGATCCTAGGGAATGCCGCTAAAGCCAGCCGAAAGCAATTTCTGGAAAGTCAAGCCTGGTTGACGTCTCCTGGAGTTGGGCTGTGCCAAATTCACCTGTCATTTATGAAGAAGGAAAAAAACTCAAACCAAAAGAGAAAAAAACACAAAGAAACAAACCCAAAGAAACCAATCAAACAAACAGATAAAAAACCCCAAATAAAACCAAAGGCAATGAGAAGTTAGGATTAGTTGTAAGGATATCACAGCAGGTGAATGGCTGCTTCCTACAGGATCTCCATCCAAAGCCACCTAGAGAACTTCTCCAAAATATATCCAGCAGGAGAAATCTAAAAAGTGATCCATGGCCGCTTTGGGGGCAGCTCTGCATTACGGTGAAGGACGAGCATGCAGTGGTACAGATGCAGCATTGCCCACCCTCCAGGCTGCTGTTTGCTCTGCTGAAAGACTCTTGCAGGACTGTGGCCCCTCTCCATGCAATGGAAATCATTGCCACAGCTCTCAGTTGAGGCACTGGCATTTCCAGAGCCAGATTCAGGCACAATCCTACTGCCTGCTGAGCATCTGGGAAAGATCCTGAGCATCTTCAGGCCTAGAAGCACAAAAGAGCTCAGGCTCTCCCTGAACTGGGTTTTCAGGGCAGGTTTCCATAGCTCTGCAAGATTTCTTCATCCCTCAACACGTCTGACTTTATGTCCAATGATGCATTTGGCTTCCTTCCTTCCTCCTGTGTGCCCCTGAGTAACCTTGCACGTGGATGGAGGAGATTGTGTACAGGACGATTGATTCCTGGATTGCCATTTGGCTTCACTGTCACTCAGTTGAACATGGTCCTTATCTAAGAAAGACTTCCAGGAAATGGGTAGGAGTTTTGGCTCTGAGAGGAGCAGAAAGCACATTTTCTACACCAAATTGCCAGCTGATGCAGTTTCCCTGCCAAAATAGTGATTCTCATTCATCTTCCTGGGAAGAATGTGAAGACCCATTCAGAGATCCCAGGTTCAGCTGGCCTGTGGCTTTGTGTACCTCATTTCGCATGTCCAATTTCAAGGGCCACTAAAAGAGGCTTATGTTTGCCTTGCTAGCCAGAAGTGCTGTAGGTATTTCCAGGAGAAAAGGAAAAACATCGCTGTCCTGTGGTGTGGTAGAAATGCCACCACAATTGTGACTCTGTGAGCAAAGCCAGCCAGTGCTTTTTGGCACCGCAAGAGCTGAGAGTGTGGCAGAGCGGTTTTGATACTCTTTTTAAGAGTCCTGAAAACATTGTTCCCAAAACAATCCACAACTTTGCAAATGTGCCCGAAGCAAATGCAGAGAGAACTGGGGTGTGAAAAGCAAAGAATGTTTATTTGTAGAAGAAAAGGAACAAAAATGAACTACACGACATATTTACATTGTAAGAATATTGGTAACAACAATAACAACAACAAACTATAGAACCTATGTACCTAAGAACTTATCTAACCAAACTATAGGAAACGTATTTACAGAAGACTTAATCAAATCCTAAAACCTCTATGGTGAGCACAACAAGTCTAAAACGTATATACAGAAGGGTGGCATCTGTGTCTGGGATGTGCCGCAGTCCTGGAAGAAAAACAAGTAGCACGGTCAGTGCAGTCAGGCATGGAGGGGTGTTCCATGTGCTCCCGGGCTGGGACACTGGCACAGGGGGACTCTGCTGCCAGAAGTGAGCCTGGCTGGGGCTGGGGGCTGTGGCCCAGGCACTGGAACAGGGCTTGTGTGGCCCAAAGCAAGGCCAGGCCAGGCCAGGGATGGCCAGCAGAATCCAGTGCATGGGCTAGCGTGTCCCTGAGCAGGGAGTGCCCAGCCCCAGCCTGGCAGCAGGGGACCCGCTCTGCCCGTGGGGAGCACCTGCCTGTTCTGCTGCTGGCATCGGTCTTCATCCCAAGACCATGTCCTCCGCCTCGTCTTCTAGATCAATATCCATCTCCTCAATGGAGTCTTCTGTTTCCACCTCCATTTCTTCCTCTGTCTCATCCACATCCATGTCCATCTCTTCTTCACCAGTATCCTCTCCATCAACTTCTATTTTTTCTTCTGTGATAATTTGTGTATCCACCTCCGTCTCCTCCTCTCGGTCTGGGACAGCCTGCAGAGGTAGCGAAATCGCAGAGTGGGGTCCCTTTCCCACACTATCCCACACAGCTCCAGCCCACCCAGGCAGCTGCAGGGTGTTCTCCTCCGTGGAATAGTACCATACCTTCTTTGGAACAAATGTAGACATCCTGCAGGGATGGATAGACAACTCCAGACAATGGCAAGGTTTCAGGACTGCTGGGGGTATCAGGGAGCAGGTGGCAACAAGGTGACAGGGGTAGCTGTGGAGCAGGGTGAAGAGCGTGCTGACACAAGGAGCCAAGGGTTGTGTTGTGGCCGTTGCTGGATGCTGGAAGTTCTAGCTGGAGCGTGCACTGTGACATCAGTGCCAGGAGCCCAGGCCCAGGCTGAAGAGGACAACGGAGACCATAGAATGATGGAATCCTTGGGTGGCTGGGCTTGGAAGGGACCCTAAAGACCATCTTGTTCCAAGCGGAGCAATCTTCCCCCAGAATATGTTGCTCAGAGCCCTGCTCCCAGCTGGCCTTGGATGTTGCCAAGGATGGAGCATCTGCAGCCTGTGTGCACAGCCTGGGCCAGTGCCCCAGCAGCCTGAGTGGAAAAGAGCAGCTTCATTAGATGCAACCTCAATCTCACTCCTGCAGTTGAAAGGCTTCTCCTCTCTGTGCCCATCTTTCCTAGAGCTGCAGGGAGGCAGGCACAATCCTACTGCCTGCTGAGCATCTGGGAAAGATCCTGAGCATCTTCAGGCCTAGAAGCACAAAAGAGCTCAGGCTCTCCATGAACTGGGTTTTCAGGGCAGGTTTCCATAGCTCTGCAAGATTTCTTCATCCCTCAACACGTCTGACTTTATGTCCAATGATGCATTTGGCTTCCTTCCTTCCTCCTGTGTGCCCCTGAGTAACCTTGCACGTGGATGGAGGAGATTGTGTACAGGACGATTGATTCCTGGATTGCCATTTGGCTTCACTGTCACTCAGTTGAACATGGTCCTTATCTAAGAAAGACTTCCAGGAAATGGGTAGGAGTTTTGGCTCTGAGAGGAGCAGAAAGCACATTTTCTACACCAAATTGCCAGCTGATGCAGTTTCCCTGCCAAAATAGTGATTCTCATTCATCTTCCTGGGAAGAATGTGAAGACCCATTCAGAGATCCCAGGTTCAGCTGGCCTGTGGCTTTGTGTACCTCATTTCGCATGTCCAATTTCAAGGGCCACTAAAAGAGGCTTATGTTTGCCTTGCTAGCCAGAAGTGCTGTAGGTATTTCCAGGAGAAAAGGAAAAACATCGCTGTCCTGTGGTGTGGTAGAAATGCCACCACAATTGTGACTCTGTGAGCAAAGCCAGCCAGTGCTTTTTGGCACCGCAAGAGCTGAGAGTGTGGCAGAGCGGTTTTGATACTCTTTTTAAGAGTCCTGAAAACATTGTTCCCAAAACAATCCACAACTTTGCAAATGTGCCCGAAGCAAATGCAGAGAGAACTGGGGTGTGAAAAGCAAAGAATGTTTATTTGTAGAAGAAAAGGAACAAAAATGAACTACACGACATATTTACATTGTAAGAATATTGGTAACAACAATAACAACAACAAAGTATAGAACCTATGTACCTAAGAACTTATCTAACCAAACTATAGGAAACGTATTTACAGAAGACTTAATCAAATCCTAAAACCTCTATGGTGAGCACAACAAGTCTAAAACGTATATACAGAAGGGTGGCATCTGTGTCTGGGATGTGCCGCAGTCCTGGAAGAAAAACAAGTAGCACGGTCAGTGCAGTCAGGCATGGAGGGGTGTTCCATGTGCTCCCGGGCTGGGACACTGGCACAGGGGGACTCTGCTGCCAGAAGTGAGCCTGGCTGGGGCTGGGGGCTGTGGCCCAGGCACTGGAACAGGGCTTGTGTGGCCCAAAGCAAGGCCAGGCCAGGCCAGGGATGGCCAGCAGAATCCAGTGCATGGGCTAGCGTGTCCCTGAGCAGGGAGTGCCCAGCCCCAGCCTGGCAGCAGGGGACCCGCTCTGCCCGTGGGGAGCACCTGCCTGTTCTGCTGCTGGCATCGGTCTTCATCCCAAGACCATGTCCTCCGCCTCGTCTTCTAGATCAATATCCATCTCCTCAATGGAGTCTTCTGTTTCCACCTCCATTTCTTCCTCTGTCTCATCCACATCCATGTCCATCTCTTCTTCACCAGTATCCTCTCCATCAACTTCTATTTTTTCTTCTGTGATAATTTGTGTATCCACCTCCGTCTCCTCCTCTCGGTCTGGGACAGCCTGCAGAGGTAGCGAAATCGCAGAGTGGGGTCCCTTTCCCACACTATCCCACACAGCTCCAGCCCACCCAGGCAGCTGCAGGGTGTTCTCCTCCGTGGAATAGTACCATACCTTCTTTGGAACAAATGTAGACATCCTGCAGGGATGGATAGACAACTCCAGACAATGGCAAGGTTTCAGGACTGCTGGGGGTATCAGGGAGCAGGTGGCAACAAGGTGACAGGGGTAGCTGTGGAGCAGGGTGAAGAGCGTGCTGACACAAGGAGCCAAGGGTTGTGTTGTGGCCGTTGCTGGATGCTGGAAGTTCTAGCTGGAGCGTGCACTGTGACATCAGTGCCAGGAGCCCAGGCCCAGGCTGAAGAGGACAACGGAGACCATAGAATGATGGAATCCTTGGGTGGCTGGGCTTGGAAGGGACCCTAAAGACCATCTTGTTCCAAGCGGAGCAATCTTCCCCCAGAATATGTTGCTCAGAGCCCTGCTCCCAGCTGGCCTTGGATGTTGCCAAGGATGGAGCATCTGCAGCCTGTGTGCACAGCCTGGGCCAGTGCCCCAGCAGCCTGAGTGGAAAAGAGCAGCTTCATTAGATGCAACCTCAATCTCACTCCTGCAGTTGAAAGGCTTCTCCTCTCTGTGCCCATCTTTCCTAGAGCTGCAGGGAGGCCTCGCCAGCACCTTCTCTTTCCAGGCTGAGCATCCCCAGCCCCACATGGACAGCAGTACGATGCGTGGGGGTGAAGGCTAAAGGGTAGCAAAGAGCATCAGGAAGTGAGAGATGGAAGCTTTTGGAGATGGAAGCTTTGCCTCTAAATGTAGAAAATCAAGAAAAGTGGAGGGGGAAAATGGTGGGACTCTGGCTCTGTTCTAACTGGCGAAGATTTTCTTTTCATCTTTTCTGTCGTGCTGCCCCAAGTTTTGTTGTTTGAAAGGAGGTTTGGCAAGATATCCATTGTCTTCTCCATTGGTGAAACACTGAACAACATCTGGGCAGGCTGATGATGCAGAGCAAAATCTGCAAATATCAACTGGGGATCCTGATCCTAGGGAATGCCGCTAAAGCCAGCCGAAAGCAATTTCTGGAAAGTCAAGCCTGGTTGACGTCTCCTGGAGTTGGGCTGTGCCAAATTCACCTGTCATTTATGAAGAAGGAAAAAAACTCAAACCAAAAGAGAAAAAAACACAAAGAAACAAACCCAAAGAAACCAATCAAACAAACAGATAAAAAACCCCAAATAAAACCAAAGGCAATGAGAAGTTAGGATTAGTTGTAAGGATATCACAGCAGGTGAATGGCTGCTTCCTACAGGATCTCCATCCAAAGCCACCTAGAGAACTTCTCCAAAATATATCCAGCAGGAGAAATCTAAAAAGTGATCCATGGCCGCTTTGGGGGCAGCTCTGCATTACGGTGAAGGACGAGCATGCAGTGGTACAGATGCAGCATTGCCCACCCTCCAGGCTGCTGTTTGCTCTGCTGAAAGACTCTTGCAGGACTGTGGCCCCTCTCCATGCAATGGAAATCATTGCCACAGCTCTCAGTTGAGGCACTGGCATTTCCAGAGCCAGATTCAGGCACAATCCTACTGCCTGCTGAGCATCTGGGAAAGATCCTGAGCATCTTCAGGCCTAGAAGCACAAAAGAGCTCAGGCTCTCCCTGAACTGGGTTTTCAGGGCAGGTTTCCATAGCTCTGCAAGATTTCTTCATCCCTCAACACGTCTGACTTTATGTCCAATGATGCATTTGGCTTCCTTCCTTCCTCCTGTGTGCCCCTGAGTAACCTTGCACGTGGATGGAGGAGATTGTGTACAGGACGATTGATTCCTGGATTGCCATTTGGCTTCACTGTCACTCAGTTGAACATGGTCCTTATCTAAGAAAGACTTCCAGGAAATGGGTAGGAGTTTTGGCTCTGAGAGGAGCAGAAAGCACATTTTCTACACCAAATTGCCAGCTGATGCAGTTTCCCTGCCAAAATAGTGATTCTCATTCATCTTCCTGGGAAGAATGTGAAGACCCATTCAGAGATCCCAGGTTCAGCTGGCCTGTGGCTTTGTGTACCTCATTTCGCATGTCCAATTTCAAGGGCCACTAAAAGAGGCTTATGTTTGCCTTGCTAGCCAGAAGTGCTGTAGGTATTTCCAGGAGAAAAGGAAAAACATCGCTGTCCTGTGGTGTGGTAGAAATGCCACCACAATTGTGACTCTGTGAGCAAAGCCAGCCAGTGCTTTTTGGCACCGCAAGAGCTGAGAGTGTGGCAGAGCGGTTTTGATACTCTTTTTAAGAGTCCTGAAAACATTGTTCCCAAAACAATCCACAACTTTGCAAATGTGCCCGAAGCAAATGCAGAGAGAACTGGGGTGTGAAAAGCAAAGAATGTTTATTTGTAGAAGAAAAGGAACAAAAATGAACTACACGACATATTTACATTGTAAGAATATTGGTAACAACAATAACAACAACAAACTATAGAACCTATGTACCTAAGAACTTATCTAACCAAACTATAGGAAACGTATTTACAGAAGACTTAATCAAATCCTAAAACCTCTATGGTGAGCACAACAAGTCTAAAACGTATATACAGAAGGGTGGCATCTGTGTCTGGGATGTGCCGCAGTCCTGGAAGAAAAACAAGTAGCACGGTCAGTGCAGTCAGGCATGGAGGGGTGTTCCATGTGCTCCCGGGCTGGGACACTGGCACAGGGGGACTCTGCTGCCAGAAGTGAGCCTGGCTGGGGCTGGGGGCTGTGGCCCAGGCACTGGAACAGGGCTTGTGTGGCCCAAAGCAAGGCCAGGCCAGGCCAGGGATGGCCAGCAGAATCCAGTGCATGGGCTAGCGTGTCCCTGAGCAGGGAGTGCCCAGCCCCAGCCTGGCAGCAGGGGACCCGCTCTGCCCGTGGGGAGCACCTGCCTGTTCTGCTGCTGGCATCGGTCTTCATCCCAAGACCATGTCCTCCGCCTCGTCTTCTAGATCAATATCCATCTCCTCAATGGAGTCTTCTGTTTCCACCTCCATTTCTTCCTCTGTCTCATCCACATCCATGTCCATCTCTTCTTCACCAGTATCCTCTCCATCAACTTCTATTTTTTCTTCTGTGATAATTTGTGTATCCACCTCCGTCTCCTCCTCTCGGTCTGGGACAGCCTGCAGAGGTAGCGAAATCGCAGAGTGGGGTCCCTTTCCCACACTATCCCACACAGCTCCAGCCCACCCAGGCAGCTGCAGGGTGTTCTCCTCCGTGGAATAGTACCATACCTTCTTTGGAACAAATGTAGACATCCTGCAGGGATGGATAGACAACTCCAGACAATGGCAAGGTTTCAGGACTGCTGGGGGTATCAGGGAGCAGGTGGCAACAAGGTGACAGGGGTAGCTGTGGAGCAGGGTGAAGAGCGTGCTGACACAAGGAGCCAAGGGTTGTGTTGTGGCCGTTGCTGGATGCTGGAAGTTCTAGCTGGAGCGTGCACTGTGACATCAGTGCCAGGAGCCCAGGCCCAGGCTGAAGAGGACAACGGAGACCATAGAATGATGGAATCCTTGGGTGGCTGGGCTTGGAAGGGACCCTAAAGACCATCTTGTTCCAAGCGGAGCAATCTTCCCCCAGAATATGTTGCTCAGAGCCCTGCTCCCAGCTGGCCTTGGATGTTGCCAAGGATGGAGCATCTGCAGCCTGTGTGCACAGCCTGGGCCAGTGCCCCAGCAGCCTGAGTGGAAAAGAGCAGCTTCATTAGATGCAACCTCAATCTCACTCCTGCAGTTGAAAGGCTTCTCCTCTCTGTGCCCATCTTTCCTAGAGCTGCAGGGAGGCCTCGCCAGCACCTTCTCTTTCCAGGCTGAGCATCCCCAGCCCCACATGGACAGCAGTACGATGCGTGGGGGTGAAGGCTAAAGGGTAGCAAAGAGCATCAGGAAGTGAGAGATGGAAGCTTTTGGAGATGGAAGCTTTGCCTCTAAATGTAGAAAATCAAGAAAAGTGGAGGGGGAAAATGGTGGGACTCTGGCTCTGTTCTAACTGGCGAAGATTTTCTTTTCATCTTTTCTGTCGTGCTGCCCCAAGTTTTGTTGTTTGAAAGGAGGTTTGGCAAGATATCCATTGTCTTCTCCATTGGTGAAACACTGAACAACATCTGGGCAGGCTGATGATGCAGAGCAAAATCTGCAAATATCAACTGGGGATCCTGATCCTAGGGAATGCCGCTAAAGCCAGCCGAAAGCAATTTCTGGAAAGTCAAGCCTGGTTGACGTCTCCTGGGGTTGGGCTGTGCCAAATTCACCTGTCATTTATGAAGAAGGAAAAAAACTCAAACCAAAAGAGAAAAAAACACAAAGAAACAAACCCAAAGAAACCAATCAAACAAACAGATAAAAAACCCCAAATAAAACCAAAGGCAATGAGAAGTTAGGATTAGTTGTAAGGATATCACAGCAGGTGAATGGCTGCTTCCTACAGGATCTCCATCCAAAGCCACCTAGAGAACTTCTCCAAAATATATCCAGCAGGAGAAATCTAAAAAGTGATCCATGGCCGCTTTGGGGGCAGCTCTGCATTACGGTGAAGGACGAGCATGCAGTGGTACAGATGCAGCATTGCCCACCCTCCAGGCTGCTGTTTGCTCTGCTGAAAGACTCTTGCAGGACTGTGGCCCCTCTCCATGCAATGGAAATCATTGCCACAGCTCTCAGTTGAGGCACTGGCATTTCCAGAGCCAGATTCAGGCACAATCCTACTGCCTGCTGAGCATCTGGGAAAGATCCTGAGCATCTTCAGGCCTAGAAGCACAAAAGAGCTCAGGCTCTCCCTGAACTGGGTTTTCAGGGCAGGTTTCCATAGCTCTGCAAGATTTCTTCATCCCTCAACACGTCTGACTTTATGTCCAATGATGCATTTGGCTTCCTTCCTTCCTCCTGTGTGCCCCTGAGTAACCTTCCACGTGGATGGAGGAGATTGTGTACAGGACGATTGATTCCTGGATTGCCATTTGGCTTCACTGTCACTCAGTTGAACATGGTCCTTATCTAAGAAAGACTTCCAGGAAATGGGTAGGAGATTTGGCTCTGAGAGGAGCAGAAAGCACATTTTCTACACCAAATTGCCAGCTGATGCAGTTTCCCTGCCAAAATAGTGATTCTCATTCATCTTCCTGGGAAGAATGTGAAGACCCATTCAGAGATCCCAGGTTCAGCTGGCCTGTGGCTTTGTGTACCTCATTTCGCATGTCCAATTTCAAGGGCCACTAAAAGAGGCTTATGTTTGCCTTGCTAGCCAGAAGTGCTGTAGGTATTTCCAGGAGAAAAGGAAAAACATTGCTGTCCTGTGGTGTGGTAGAAATGCCACCACAATTGTGACTCTGTGAGCAAAGCCAGCCAGTGCTTTTTGGCACCGCAAGAGCTGAGAGTGTGGCAGAGCGGTTTTGATACTCTTTTTAAGAGTCCTGAAAACATTGTTCCCAAAACAATCCACAACTTTGCAAATGTGCCCGAAGCAAATGCAGAGAGAACTGGGGTGTGAAAAGCAAAGAATGTTTATTTGTAGAAGAAAAGGAACAAAAATGAACTACACGACATATTTACATTGTAAGAATATTGGTAACAACAATAACAACAACAAACTATAGAACCTATGTACCTAAGACCTTATCTAACCAAACTATAGGAAACGTATTTACAGAAGACTTAATCAAATCCTAAAACCTCTATGGTGAGCACAACAAGTCTAAAACGTATATACAGAAGGGTGGCATCTGTGTCTGGGATGTGCCGCAGTCCTGGAAGAAAAACAAGTAGCACGGTCAGTGCAGTCAGGCATGGAGGGGTGTTCCATGTGCTCCCGGGCTGGGACACTGGCACAGGGGGACTCTGCTGCCAGAAGTGAGCCTGGCTGGGGCTGGGGGCTGTGGCCCAGGCACTGGAACAGGGCTTGTGTGGCCCAAAGCAAGGCCAGGCCAGGCCAGGGATGGCCAGCAGAATCCAGTGCATGGGCTAGCGTGTCCCTGAGCAGGGAGTGCCCAGCCCCAGCCTGGCAGCAGGGGACCCGCTCTGCCCGTGGGGAGCACCTGCCTGTTCTGCTGCTGGCATCGGTCTTCATCCCAAGACCATGTCCTCCGCCTCGTCTTCTAGATCAATATCCATCTCCTCAATGGAGTCTTCTGTTTCCACCTCCATTTCTTCCTCTGTCTCATCCACATCCATGTCCATCTCTTCTTCACCAGTATCCTCTCCATCAACTTCCATTTTTTCTTCTGTGATAATTTGTGTATCCACCTCCGTCTCCTCCTCTCGGTCTGGGACAGCCTGCAGAGGTAGCGAAATCGCAGAGTGGGGTCCCTTTCCCACACTATCCCACACAGCTCCAGCCCACCCAGGCAGCTGCGGGGTGTTCTCCTCCGTGGAATAGTACCATACCTTCTTTGGAACAAATGTAGACATCCTGCAGGGATGGATAGACAACTCCAGACAATGGCAAGGTTTCAGGACTGCTGGGGGTATCAGGGAGCAGGTGGCAACAAGGTGACAGGGGTAGCTGTGGAGCAGGGTGAAGAGCGTGCTGACACAAGGAGCCAAGGGTTGTGTTGTGGCCGTTGCTGGATGCTGGAAGTTCTAGCTGGAGCGTGCACTGTGACATCAGTGCCAGGAGCCCAGGCCCAGGCTGAAGAGGACAACGGAGACCATAGAATGATGGAATCCTTGGGTGGCTGGGCTTGGAAGGGACCCTAAAGACCATCTTGTTCCAAGCGGAGCAATCTTCCCCCAGAATATGTTGCTCAGAGCCCTGCTCCCAGCTGGCCTTGGATGTTGCCAAGGATGGAGCATCTGCAGCCTGTGTGCACAGCCTGGGCCAGTGCCCCAGCAGCCTGAGTGGAAAAGAGCAGCTTCATTAGATGCAACCTCAATCTCACTCCTGCAGTTGAAAGGCTTCTCCTCTCTGTGCCCATCTTTCCTAGAGCTGCAGGGAGGCCTCGCCAGCACCTTCTCTTTCCAGGCTGAGCATCCCCAGCCCCACATGGACAGCAGTACGATGCGTGGGGGTGAAGGCTAAAGGGTAGCAAAGAGCATCAGGAAGTGAGAGATGGAAGCTTTTGGAGATGGAAGCTTTGCCTCTAAATGTAGAAAATCAAGAAAAGTGGAGGGGGAAAATGGTGGGACTCTGGCTCTGTTCTAACTGGCGAAGATTTTCTTTTCATCTTTTCTGTCGTGCTGCCCCAAGTTTTGTTGTTTGAAAGGAGGTTTGGCAAGATATCCATTGTCTTCTCCATTGGTGAAACACTGAACAACATCTGGGCAGGCTGATGATGCAGAGCAAAATCTGCAAATATCAACTGGGGATCCTGATCCTAGGGAATGCCGCTAAAGCCAGCCGAAAGCAATTTCTGGAAAGTCAAGCCTGGTTGACGTCTCCTGGAGTTGGGCTGTGCCAAATTCACCTGTCATTTATGAAGAAGGAAAAAAACTCAAACCAAAAGAGAAAAAAACACAAAGAAACAAACCCAAAGAAACCAATCAAACAAACAGATAAAAAACCCCAAATAAAACCAAAGGCAATGAGAAGTTAGGATTAGTTGTAAGGATATCACAGCAGGTGAATGGCTGCTTCCTACAGGATCTCCATCCAAAGCCACCTAGAGAACTTCTCCAAAATATATCCAGCAGGAGAAATCTAAAAAGTGATCCATGGCCGCTTTGGGGGCAGCTCTGCATTACGGTGAAGGACGAGCATGCAGTGGTACAGATGCAGCATTGCCCACCCTCCAGGCTGCTGTTTGCTCTGCTGAAAGACTCTTGCAGGACTGTGGCCCCTCTCCATGCAATGGAAATCATTGCCACAGCTCTCAGTTGAGGCACTGGCATTTCCAGAGCCAGATTCAGGCACAATCCTACTGCCTGCTGAGCATCTGGGAAAGATCCTGAGCATCTTCAGGCCTAGAAGCACAAAAGAGCTCAGGCTCTCCCTGAACTGGGTTTTCAGGGCAGGTTTCCATAGCTCTGCAAGATTTCTTCATCCCTCAACACGTCTGACTTTATGTCCAATGATGCATTTGGCTTCCTTCCTTCCTCCTGTGTGCCCCTGAGTAACCTTCCACGTGGATGGAGGAGATTGTGTACAGGACGATTGATTCCTGGATTGCCATTTGGCTTCACTGTCACTCAGTTGAACATGGTCCTTATCTAAGAAAGACTTCCAGGAAATGGGTAGGAGATTTGGCTCTGAGAGGAGCAGAAAGCACATTTTCTACACCAAATTGCCAGCTGATGCAGTTTCCCTGCCAAAATAGTGATTCTCATTCATCTTCCTGGGAAGAATGTGAAGACCCATTCAGAGATCCCAGGTTCAGCTGGCCTGTGGCTTTGTGTACCTCATTTCGCATGTCCAATTTCAAGGGCCACTAAAAGAGGCTTATGTTTGCCTTGCTAGCCAGAAGTGCTGTAGGTATTTCCAGGAGAAAAGGAAAAACATCGCTGTCCTGTGGTGTGGTAGAAATGCCACCACAATTGTGACTCTGTGAGCAAAGCCAGCCAGTGCTTTTTGGCACCGCAAGAGCTGAGAGTGTGGCAGAGCGGTTTTGATACTCTTTTTAAGAGTCCTGAAAACATTGTTCCCAAAACAATCCACAACTTTGCAAATGTGCCCGAAGCAAATGCAGAGAGAACTGGGGTGTGAAAAGCAAAGAATGTTTATTTGTAGAAGAAAAGGAACAAAAATGAACTACACGACATATTTACATTGTAAGAATATTGGTAACAACAATAACAACAACAAACTATAGAACCTATGTACCTAAGAACTTATCTAACCAAACTATAGGAAACGTATTTACAGAAGACTTAATCAAATCCTAAAACCTCTATGGTGAGCACAACAAGTCTAAAACGTATATACAGAAGGGTGGCATCTGTGTCTGGGATGTGCCGCAGTCCTGGAAGAAAAACAAGTAGCACGGTCAGTGCAGTCAGGCATGGAGGGGTGTTCCATGTGCTCCCGGGCTGGGACACTGGCACAGGGGGACTCTGCTGCCAGAAGTGAGCCTGGCTGGGGCTGGGGGCTGTGGCCCAGGCACTGGAACAGGGCTTGTGTGGCCCAAAGCAAGGCCAGGCCAGGCCAGGGATGGCCAGCAGAATCCAGTGCATGGGCTAGCGTGTCCCTGAGCAGGGAGTGCCCAGCCCCAGCCTGGCAGCAGGGGACCCGCTCTGCCCGTGGGGAGCACCTGCCTGTTCTGCTGCTGGCATCGGTCTTCATCCCAAGACCATGTCCTCCGCCTCGTCTTCTAGATCAATATCCATCTCCTCAATGGAGTCTTCTGTTTCCACCTCCATTTCTTCCTCTGTCTCATCCACATCCATGTCCATCTCTTCTTCACCAGTATCCTCTCCATCAACTTCTATTTTTTCTTCTGTGATAATTTGTGTATCCACCTCCGTCTCCTCCTCTCGGTCTGGGACAGCCTGCAGAGGTAGCGAAATCGCAGAGTGGGGTCCCTTTCCCACACTATCCCACACAGCTCCAGCCCACCCAGGCAGCTGCAGGGTGTTCTCCTCCGTGGAATAGTACCATACCTTCTTTGGAACAAATGTAGACATCCTGCAGGGATGGATAGACAACTCCAGACAATGGCAAGGTTTCAGGACTGCTGGGGGTATCAGGGAGCAGGTGGCAACAAGGTGACAGGGGTAGCTGTGGAGCAGGGTGAAGAGCGTGCTGACACAAGGAGCCAAGGGTTGTGTTGTGGCCGTTGCTGGATGCTGGAAGTTCTAGCTGGAGCGTGCACTGTGACATCAGTGCCAGGAGCCCAGGCCCAGGCTGAAGAGGACAACGGAGACCATAGAATGATGGAATCCTTGGGTGGCTGGGCTTGGAAGGGACCCTAAAGACCATCTTGTTCCAAGCGGAGCAATCTTCCCCCAGAATATGTTGCTCAGAGCCCTGCTCCCAGCTGGCCTTGGATGTTGCCAAGGATGGAGCATCCGCAGCCTGTGTGCACAGCCTGGGCCAGTGCCCCAGCAGCCTGAGTGGAAAAGAGCAGCTTCATTAGATGCAACCTCAATCTCACTCCTGCAGTTGAAAGGCTTCTCCTCTCTGTGCCCATCTTTCCTAGAGCTGCAGGGAGGCCTCGCCAGCACCTTCTCTTTCCAGGCTGAGCATCCCCAGCCCCACATGGACAGCAGTACGATGCGTGGGGGTGAAGGCTAAAGGGTAGCAAAGAGCATCAGGAAGTGAGAGATGGAAGCTTTTGGAGATGGAAGCTTTGCCTCTAAATGTAGAAAATCAAGAAAAGTGGAGGGGGAAAATGGTGGGACTCTGGCTCTGTTCTAACTGGCGAAGATTTTCTTTTCATCTTTTCTGTCGTGCTGCCCCAAGTTTTGTTGTTTGAAAGGAGGTTTGGCAAGATATCCATTGTCTTCTCCATTGGTGAAACACTGAACAACATCTGGGCAGGCTGATGATGCAGAGCAAAATCTGCAAATATCAACTGGGGATCCTGATCCTAGGGAATGCCGCTAAAGCCAGCCGAAAGCAATTTCTGGAAAGTCAAGCCTGGTTGACGTCTCCTGGAGTTGGGCTGTGCCAAATTCACCTGTCATTTATGAAGAAGGAAAAAAACTCAAACCAAAAGAGAAAAAAACACAAAGAAACAAACCCAAAGAAACCAATCAAACAAACAGATAAAAAACCCCAAATAAAACCAAAGGCAATGAGAAGTTAGGATTAGTTGTAAGGATATCACAGCAGGTGAATGGCTGCTTCCTACAGGATCTCCATCCAAAGCCACCTAGAGAACTTCTCCAAAATATATCCAGCAGGAGAAATCTAAAAAGTGATCCATGGCCGCTTTGGGGGCAGCTCTGCATTACGGTGAAGGACGAGCTTGCAGTGGTACAGATGCAGCATTGCCCACCCTCCAGGCTGCTGTTTGCTCTGCTGAAAGACTCTTGCAGGACTGTGGCCCCTCTCCATGCAATGGAAATCATTGCCACAGCTCTCAGTTGAGGCACTGGCATTTCCAGAGCCAGATTCAGGCACAATCCTACTGCCTGCTGAGCATCTGGGAAAGATCCTGAGCATCTTCAGGCCTAGAAGCACAAAAGAGCTCAGGCTCTCCCTGAACTGGGTTTTCAGGGCAGGTTTCCATAGCTCTGCAAGATTTCTTCATCCCTCAACACGTCTGACTTTATGTCCAATGATGCATTTGGCTTCCTTCCTTCCTCCTGTGTGCCCCTGAGTAACCTTCCACGTGGATGGAGGAGATTGTGTACAGGACGATTGATTCCTGGATTGCCATTTGGCTTCACTGTCACTCAGTTGAACATGGTCCTTATCTAAGAAAGACTTCCAGGAAATGGGTAGGAGATTTGGCTCTGAGAGGAGCAGAAAGCACATTTTCTACACCAAATTGCCAGCTGATGCAGTTTCCCTGCCAAAATAGTGATTCTCATTCATCTTCCTGGGAAGAATGTGAAGACCCATTCAGAGATCCCAGGTTCAGCTGGCCTGTGGCTTTGTGTACCTCATTTCGCATGTCCAATTTCAAGGGCCACTAAAAGAGGCTTATGTTTGCCTTGCTAGCCAGAAGTGCTGTAGGTATTTCCAGGAGAAAAGGAAAAACATCGCTGTCCTGTGGTGTGGTAGAAATGCCACCACAATTGTGACTCTGTGAGCAAAGCCAGCCAGTGCTTTTTGGCACCGCAAGAGCTGAGAGTGTGGCAGAGCGGTTTTGATACTCTTTTTAAGAGTCCTGAAAACATTGTTCCCAAAACAATCCACAACTTTGCAAATGTGCCCGAAGCAAATGCAGAGAGAACTGGGGTGTGAAAAGCAAAGAATGTTTATTTGTAGAAGAAAAGGAACAAAAATGAACTACACGACATATTTACATTGTAAGAATATTGGTAACAACAATAACAACAACAAAGTATAGAACCTATGTACCTAAGAACTTATCTAACCAAACTATAGGAAACGTATTTACAGAAGACTTAATCAAATCCTAAAACCTCTATGGTGAGCACAACAAGTCTAAAACGTATATACAGAAGGGTGGCATCTGTGTCTGGGATGTGCCGCAGTCCTGGAAGAAAAACAAGTAGCACGGTCAGTGCAGTCAGGCATGGAGGGGTGTTCCATGTGCTCCCGGGCTGGGACACTGGCACAGGGGGACTCTGCTGCCAGAAGTGAGCCTGGCTGGGGCTGGGGGCTGTGGCCCAGGCACTGGAACAGGGCTTGTGTGGCCCAAAGCAAGGCCAGGCCAGGCCAGGGATGGCCAGCAGAATCCAGTGCATGGGCTAGCGTGTCCCTGAGCAGGGAGTGCCCAGCCCCAGCCTGGCAGCAGGGGACCCGCTCTGCCCGTGGGGAGCACCTGCCTGTTCTGCTGCTGGCATCGGTCTTCATCCCAAGACCATGTCCTCCGCCTCGTCTTCTAGATCAATATCCATCTCCTCAATGGAGTCTTCTGTTTCCACCTCCATTTCTTCCTCTGTCTCATCCACATCCATGTCCATCTCTTCTTCACCAGTATCCTCTCCATCAACTTCTATTTTTTCTTCTGTGATAATTTGTGTATCCACCTCCGTCTCCTCCTCTCGGTCTGGGACAGCCTGCAGAGGTAGCGAAATCGCAGAGTGGGGTCCCTTTCCCACACTATCCCACACAGCTCCAGCCCACCCAGGCAGCTGCAGGGTGTTCTCCTCCGTGGAATAGTACCATACCTTCTTTGGAACAAATGTAGACATCCTGCAGGGATGGATAGACAACTCCAGACAATGGCAAGGTTTCAGGACTGCTGGGGGTATCAGGGAGCAGGTGGCAACAAGGTGACAGGGGTAGCTGTGGAGCAGGGTGAAGAGCGTGCTGACACAAGGAGCCAAGGGTTGTGTTGTGGCCGTTGCTGGATGCTGGAAGTTCTAGCTGGAGCGTGCACTGTGACATCAGTGCCAGGAGCCCAGGCCCAGGCTGAAGAGGACAACGGAGACCATAGAATGATGGAATCCTTGGGTGGCTGGGCTTGGAAGGGACCCTAAAGACCATCTTGTTCCAAGCGGAGCAATCTTCCCCCAGAATATGTTGCTCAGAGCCCTGCTCCCAGCTGGCCTTGGATGTTGCCAAGGATGGAGCATCCGCAGCCTGTGTGCACAGCCTGGGCCAGTGCCCCAGCAGCCTGAGTGGAAAAGAGCAGCTTCATTAGATGCAACCTCAATCTCACTCCTGCAGTTGAAAGGCTTCTCCTCTCTGTGCCCATCTTTCCTAGAGCTGCAGGGAGGCCTCGCCAGCACCTTCTCTTTCCAGGCTGAGCATCCCCAGCCCCACATGGACAGCAGTACGATGCGTGGGGGTGAAGGCTAAAGGGTAGCAAAGAGCATCAGGAAGTGAGAGATGGAAGCTTTTGGAGATGGAAGCTTTGCCTCTAAATGTAGAAAATCAAGAAAAGTGGAGGGGGAAAATGGTGGGACTCTGGCTCTGTTCTAACTGGCGAAGATTTTCTTTTCATCTTTTCTGTCGTGCTGCCCCAAGTTTTGTTGTTTGAAAGGAGGTTTGGCAAGATATCCATTGTCTTCTCCATTGGTGAAACACTGAACAACATCTGGGCAGGCTGATGATGCAGAGCAAAATCTGCAAATATCAACTGGGGATCCTGATCCTAGGGAATGCCGCTAAAGCCAGCCGAAAGCAATTTCTGGAAAGTCAAGCCTGGTTGACGTCTCCTGGAGTTGGGCTGTGCCAAATTCACCTGTCATTTATGAAGAAGGAAAAAAACTCAAACCAAAAGAGAAAAAAACACAAAGAAACAAACCCAAAGAAACCAATCAAACAAACAGATAAAAAACCCCAAATAAAACCAAAGGCAATGAGAAGTTAGGATTAGTTGTAAGGATATCACAGCAGGTGAATGGCTGCTTCCTACAGGATCTCCATCCAAAGCCACCTAGAGAACTTCTCCAAAATATATCCAGCAGGAGAAATCTAAAAAGTGATCCATGGCCGCTTTGGGGGCAGCTCTGCATTACGGTGAAGGACGAGCTTGCAGTGGTACAGATGCAGCATTGCCCACCCTCCAGGCTGCTGTTTGCTCTGCTGAAAGACTCTTGCAGGACTGTGGCCCCTCTCCATGCAATGGAAATCATTGCCACAGCTCTCAGTTGAGGCACTGGCATTTCCAGAGCCAGATTCAGGCACAATCCTACTGCCTGCTGAGCATCTGGGAAAGATCCTGAGCATCTTCAGGCCTAGAAGCACAAAAGAGCTCAGGCTCTCCCTGAACTGGGTTTTCAGGGCAGGTTTCCATAGCTCTGCAAGATTTCTTCATCCCTCAACACGTCTGACTTTATGTCCAATGATGCATTTGGCTTCCTTCCTTCCTCCTGTGTGCCCCTGAGTAACCTTCCACGTGGATGGAGGAGATTGTGTACAGGACGATTGATTCCTGGATTGCCATTTGGCTTCACTGTCACTCAGTTGAACATGGTCCTTATCTAAGAAAGACTTCCAGGAAATGGGTAGGAGATTTGGCTCTGAGAGGAGCAGAAAGCACATTTTCTACACCAAATTGCCAGCTGATGCAGTTTCCCTGCCAAAATAGTGATTCTCATTCATCTTCCTGGGAAGAATGTGAAGACCCATTCAGAGATCCCAGGTTCAGCTGGCCTGTGGCTTTGTGTACCTCATTTCGCATGTCCAATTTCAAGGGCCACTAAAAGAGGCTTATGTTTGCCTTGCTAGCCAGAAGTGCTGTAGGTATTTCCAGGAGAAAAGGAAAAACATCGCTGTCCTGTGGTGTGGTAGAAATGCCACCACAATTGTGACTCTGTGAGCAAAGCCAGCCAGTGCTTTTTGGCACCGCAAGAGCTGAGAGTGTGGCAGAGCGGTTTTGATACTCTTTTTAAGAGTCCTGAAAACATTGTTCCCAAAACAATCCACAACTTTGCAAATGTGCCCGAAGCAAATGCAGAGAGAACTGGGGTGTGAAAAGCAAAGAATGTTTATTTGTAGAAGAAAAGGAACAAAAATGAACTACACGACATATTTACATTGTAAGAATATTGGTAACAACAATAACAACAACAAAGTATAGAACCTATGTACCTAAGAACTTATCTAACCAAACTATAGGAAACGTATTTACAGAAGACTTAATCAAATCCTAAAACCTCTATGGTGAGCACAACAAGTCTAAAACGTATATACAGAAGGGTGGCATCTGTGTCTGGGATGTGCCGCAGTCCTGGAAGAAAAACAAGTAGCACGGTCAGTGCAGTCAGGCATGGAGGGGTGTTCCATGTGCTCCCGGGCTGGGACACTGGCACAGGGGGACTCTGCTGCCAGAAGTGAGCCTGGCTGGGGCTGGGGGCTGTGGCCCAGGCACTGGAACAGGGCTTGTGTGGCCCAAAGCAAGGCCAGGCCAGGCCAGGGATGGCCAGCAGAATCCAGTGCATGGGCTAGCGTGTCCCTGAGCAGGGAGTGCCCAGCCCCAGCCTGGCAGCAGGGGACCCGCTCTGCCCGTGGGGAGCACCTGCCTGTTCTGCTGCTGGCATCGGTCTTCATCCCAAGACCATGTCCTCCGCCTCGTCTTCTAGATCAATATCCATCTCCTCAATGGAGTCTTCTGTTTCCACCTCCATTTCTTCCTCTGTCTCATCCACATCCATGTCCATCTCTTCTTCACCAGTATCCTCTCCATCAACTTCTATTTTTTCTTCTGTGATAATTTGTGTATCCACCTCCGTCTCCTCCTCTCGGTCTGGGACAGCCTGCAGAGGTAGCGAAATCGCAGAGTGGGGTCCCTTTCCCACACTATCCCACACAGCTCCAGCCCACCCAGGCAGCTGCAGGGTGTTCTCCTCCGTGGAATAGTACCATACCTTCTTTGGAACAAATGTAGACATCCTGCAGGGATGGATAGACAACTCCAGACAATGGCAAGGTTTCAGGACTGCTGGGGGTATCAGGGAGCAGGTGGCAACAAGGTGACAGGGGTAGCTGTGGAGCAGGGTGAAGAGCGTGCTGACACAAGGAGCCAAGGGTTGTGTTGTGGCCGTTGCTGGATGCTGGAAGTTCTAGCTGGAGCGTGCACTGTGACATCAGTGCCAGGAGCCCAGGCCCAGGCTGAAGAGGACAACGGAGACCATAGAATGATGGAATCCTTGGGTGGCTGGGCTTGGAAGGGACCCTAAAGACCATCTTGTTCCAAGCGGAGCAATCTTCCCCCAGAATATGTTACTCAGAGCCCTGCTCCCAGCTGGCCTTGGATGTTGCCAAGGATGGAGCATCCGCAGCCTGTGTGCACAGCCTGGGCCAGTGCCCCAGCAGCCTGAGTGGAAAAGAGCAGCTTCATTAGATGCAACCTCAATCTCACTCCTGCAGTTGAAAGGCTTCTCCTCTCTGTGCCCATCTTTCCTAGAGCTGCAGGGAGGCCTCGCCAGCACCTTCTCTTTCCAGGCTGAGCATCCCCAGCCCCACATGGACAGCAGTACGATGCGTGGGGGTGAAGGCTAAAGGGTAGCAAAGAGCATCAGGAAGTGAGAGATGGAAGCTTTTGGAGATGGAAGCTTTGCCTCTAAATGTAGAAAATCAAGAAAAGTGGAGGGGGAAAATGGTGGGACTCTGGCTCTGTTCTAACTGGCGAAGATTTTCTTTTCATCTTTTCTGTCGTGCTGCCCCAAGTTTTGTTGTTTGAAAGGAGGTTTGGCAAGATATCCATTGTCTTCTCCATTGGTGAAACACTGAACAACATCTGGGCAGGCTGATGATGCAGAGCAAAATCTGCAAATATCAACTGGGGATCCTGATCCTAGGGAATGCCGCTAAAGCCAGCCGAAAGCAATTTCTGGAAAGTCAAGCCTGGTTGACGTCTCCTGGAGTTGGGCTGTGCCAAATTCACCTGTCATTTATGAAGAAGGAAAAAAACTCAAACCAAAAGAGAAAAAAACACAAAGAAACAAACCCAAAGAAACCAATCAAACAAACAGATAAAAAACCCCAAATAAAACCAAAGGCAATGAGAAGTTAGGATTAGTTGTAAGGATATCACAGCAGGTGAATGGCTGCTTCCTACAGGATCTCCATCCAAAGCCACCTAGAGAACTTCTCCAAAATATATCCAGCAGGAGAAATCTAAAAAGTGATCCATGGCCGCTTTGGGGGCAGCTCTGCATTACGGTGAAGGACGAGCATGCAGTGGTACAGATGCAGCATTGCCCACCCTCCAGGCTGCTGTTTGCTCTGCTGAAAGACTCTTGCAGGACTGTGGCCCCTCTCCATGCAATGGAAATCATTGCCACAGCTCTCAGTTGAGGCACTGGCATTTCCAGAGCCAGATTCAGGCACAATCCTACTGCCTGCTGAGCATCTGGGAAAGATCCTGAGCATCTTCAGGCCTAGAAGCACAAAAGAGCTCAGGCTCTCCCTGAACTGGGTTTTCAGGGCAGGTTTCCATAGCTCTGCAAGATTTCTTCATCCCTCAACACGTCTGACTTTATGTCCAATGATGCATTTGGCTTCCTTCCTTCCTCCTGTGTGCCCCTGAGTAACCTTCCACGTGGATGGAGGAGATTGTGTACAGGACGATTGATTCCTGGATTGCCATTTGGCTTCACTGTCACTCAGTTGAACATGGTCCTTATCTAAGAAAGACTTCCAGGAAATGGGTAGGAGTTTTGGCTCTGAGAGGAGCAGAAAGCACATTTTCTACACCAAATTGCCAGCTGATGCAGTTTCCCTGCCAAAATAGTGATTCTCATTCATCTTCCTGGGAAGAATGTGAAGACCCATTCAGAGATCCCAGGTTCAGCTGGCCTGTGGCTTTGTGTACCTCATTTCGCATGTCCAATTTCAAGGGCCACTAAAAGAGGCTTATGTTTGCCTTGCTAGCCAGAAGTGCTGTAGGTATTTCCAGGAGAAAAGGAAAAACATCGCTGTCCTGTGGTGTGGTAGAAATGCCACCACAATTGTGACTCTGTGAGCAAAGCCAACCAGTGCTTTTTGGCACCGCAAGAGCTGAGAGTGTGGCAGAGCGGTTTTGATACTCTTTTTAAGAGTCCTGAAAACATTGTTCCCAAAACAATCCACAACTTTGCAAATGTGCCCGAAGCAAATGCAGAGAGAACTGGGGTGTGAAAAGCAAAGAATGTTTATTTGTAGAAGAAAAGGAACAAAAATGAACTACACGACATATTTACATTGTAAGAATATTGGTAACAACAATAACAACAACAAACTATAGAACCTATGTACCTAAGAACTTATCTAACCAAACTATAGGAAACGTATTTACAGAAGACTTAATCAAATCCTAAAACCTCTATGGTGAGCACAACAAGTCTAAAACGTATATACAGAAGGGTGGCATCTGTGTCTGGGATGTGCCGCAGTCCTGGAAGAAAAACAAGTAGCACGGTCAGTGCAGTCAGGCATGGAGGGGTGTTCCATGTGCTCCCGGGCTGGGACACTGGCACAGGGGGACTCTGCTGCCAGAAGTGAGCCTGGCTGGGGCTGGGGGCTGTGGCCCAGGCACTGGAACAGGGCTTGTGTGGCCCAAAGCAAGGCCAGGCCAGGCCAGGGATGGCCAGCAGAATCCAGTGCATGGGCTAGCGTGTCCCTGAGCAGGGAGTGCCCAGCCCCAGCCTGGCAGCAGGGGACCCGCTCTGCCCGTGGGGAGCACCTGCCTGTTCTGCTGCTGGCATCGGTCTTCATCCCAAGACCATGTCCTCCGCCTCGTCTTCTAGATCAATATCCATCTCCTCAATGGAGTCTTCTGTTTCCACCTCCATTTCTTCCTCTGTCTCATCCACATCCATGTCCATCTCTTCTTCACCAGTATCCTCTCCATCAACTTCTATTTTTTCTTCTGTGATAATTTGTGTATCCACCTCCGTCTCCTCCTCTCGGTCTGGGACAGCCTGCAGAGGTAGCGAAATCTCAGAGTGGGGTCCCTTTCCCACACTATCCCACACAGCTCCAGCCCACCCAGGCAGCTGCAGGGTGTTCTCCTCCGTGGAATAGTACCATACCTTCTTTGGAACAAATGTAGACATCCTGCAGGGATGGATAGACAACTCCAGACAATGGCAAGGTTTCAGGACTGCTGGGGGTATCAGGGAGCAGGTGGCAACAAGGTGACAGGGGTAGCTGTGGAGCAGGGTGAAGAGCGTGCTGACACAAGGAGCCAAGGGTTGTGTTGTGGCCGTTGCTGGATGCTGGAAGTTCTAGCTGGAGCGTGCACTGTGACATCAGTGCCAGGAGCCCAGGCCCAGGCTGAAGAGGACAACGGAGACCATAGAATGATGGAATCCTTGGGTGGCTGGGCTTGGAAGGGACCCTAAAGACCATCTTGTTCCAAGCGGAGCAATCTTCCCCCAGAATATGTTGCTCAGAGCCCTGCTCCCAGCTGGCCTTGGATGTTGCCAAGGATGGAGCATCCGCAGCCTGTGTGCACAGCCTGGGCCAGTGCCCCAGCAGCCTGAGTGGAAAAGAGCAGCTTCATTAGATGCAACCTCAATCTCACTCCTGCAGTTGAAAGGCTTCTCCTCTCTGTGCCCATCTTTCCTAGAGCTGCGGGAGGCCTCGCCAGCACCTTCTCTTTCCAGGCTGAGCATCCCCAGCCCCACATGGACAGCAGTACGATGCGTGGGGGTGAAGGCTAAAGGGTAGCAAAGAGCATCAGGAAGTGAGAGATGGAAGCTTTTGGAGATGGAAGCTTTGCCTCTAAATGTAGAAAATCAAGAAAAGTGGAGGGGGAAAATGGTGGGACTCTGGCTCTGTTCTAACTGGCGAAGATTTTCTTTTCATCTTTTCTGTCGTGCTGCCCCAAGTTTTGTTGTTTGAAAGGAGGTTTGGCAAGATATCCATTGTCTTCTCCATTGGTGAAACACTGAACAACATCTGGGCAGGCTGATGATGCAGAGCAAAATCTGCAAATATCAACTGGGGATCCTGATCCTAGGGAATGCCGCTAAAGCCAGCCGAAAGCAATTTCTGGAAAGTCAAGCCTGGTTGACGTCTCCTGGGGTTGGGCTGTGCCAAATTCACCTGTCATTTATGAAGAAGGAAAAAAACTCAAACCAAAAGAGAAAAAAACACAAAGAAACAAACCCAAAGAAACCAATCAAACAAACAGATAAAAAACCCCAAATAAAACCAAAGGCAATGAGAAGTTAGGATTAGTTGTAAGGATATCACAGCAGGTGAATGGCTGCTTCCTACAGGATCTCCATCCAAAGCCACCTAGAGAACTTCTCCAAAATATATCCAGCAGGAGAAATCTAAAAAGTGATCCATGGCCGCTTTGGGGGCAGCTCTGCATTACGGTGAAGGACGAGCATGCAGTGGTACAGATGCAGCATTGCCCACCCTCCAGGCTGCTGTTTGCTCTGCTGAAAGACTCTTGCAGGACTGTGGCCCCTCTCCATGCAATGGAAATCATTGCCACAGCTCTCAGTTGAGGCACTGGCATTTCCAGAGCCAGATTCAGGCACAATCCTACTGCCTGCTGAGCATCTGGGAAAGATCCTGAGCATCTTCAGGCCTAGAAGCACAAAAGAGCTCAGGCTCTCCCTGAACTGGGTTTTCAGGGCAGGTTTCCATAGCTCTGCAAGATTTCTTCATCCCTCAACACGTCTGACTTTATGTCCAATGATGCATTTGGCTTCCTTCCTTCCTCCTGTGTGCCCCTGAGTAACCTTCCACGTGGATGGAGGAGATTGTGTACAGGACGATTGATTCCTGGATTGCCATTTGGCTTCACTGTCACTCAGTTGAACATGGTCCTTATCTAAGAAAGACTTCCAGGAAATGGGTAGGAGTTTTGGCTCTGAGAGGAGCAGAAAGCACATTTTCTACACCAAATTGCCAGCTGATGCAGTTTCCCTGCCAAAATAGTGATTCTCATTCATCTTCCTGGGAAGAATGTGAAGACCCATTCAGAGATCCCAGGTTCAGCTGGCCTGTGGCTTTGTGTACCTCATTTCGCATGTCCAATTTCAAGGGCCACTAAAAGAGGCTTATGTTTGCCTTGCTAGCCAGAAGTGCTGTAGGTATTTCCAGGAGAAAAGGAAAAACATTGCTGTCCTGTGGTGTGGTAGAAATGCCACCACAATTGTGACTCTGTGAGCAAAGCCAGCCAGTGCTTTTTGGCACCGCAAGAGCTGAGAGTGTGGCAGAGCGGTTTTGATACTCTTTTTAAGAGTCCTGAAAACATTGTTCCCAAAACAATCCACAACTTTGCAAATGTGCCCGAAGCAAATGCAGAGAGAACTGGGGTGTGAAAAGCAAAGAATGTTTATTTGTAGAAGAAAAGGAACAAAAATGAACTACACGACATATTTACATTGTAAGAATATTGGTAACAACAATAACAACAACAAACTATAGAACCTATGTACCTAAGAACTTATCTAACCAAACTATATGAAACGTATTTACACAAGACTTAATCAAATCCTAAAACCTCTATGGTGAGCACAACAAGTCTAAAACGTATATACAGAAGGGTGGCATCTGTGTCTGGGATGTGCCGCAGTCCTGGAAGAAAAACAAGTAGCACGGTCAGTGCAGTCAGGCATGGAGGGGTGTTCCATGTGCTCCCGGGCTGGGACACTGGCACAGGGGGACTCTGCTGCCAGAAGTGAGCCTGGCTGGGGCTGGGGGCTGTGGCCCAGGCACTGGAACAAGGCTTGTGTGGCCCAAAGCAAGGCCAGGCCAGGCCAGGGATGGCCAGCAGAATCCAGTGCATGGGCTAGCGTGTCCCTGAGCAGGGAGTGCCCAGCCCCAGCCTGGCAGCAGGGGACCCGCTCTGCCCGTGGGGAGCACCTGCCTGTTCTGCTGCTGGCATCGGTCTTCATCCCAAGACCATGTCCTCCGCCTCGTCTTCTAGATCAATATCCATCTCCTCAATGGAGTCTTCTGTTTCCACCTCCATTTCTTCCTCTGTCTCATCCACATCCATGTCCATCTCTTCTTCACCAGTATCCTCTCCATCAACTTCCATTTTTTCTTCTGTGATAATTTGTGTATCCACCTCCGTCTCCTCCTCTCGGTCTGGGACAGCCTGCAGAGGTAGCGAAATCTCAGAGTGGGGTCCCTTTCCCACACTATCCCACACAGCTCCAGCCCACCCAGGCAGCTGCGGGGTGTTCTCCTCCGTGGAATAGTACCATACCTTCTTTGGAACAAATGTAGACATCCTGCAGGGATGGATAGACAACTCCAGACAATGGCAAGGTTTCAGGACTGCTGGGGGTATCAGGGAGCAGGTGGCAACAAGGTGACAGGGGTAGCTGTGGAGCAGGGTGAAGAGCGTGCTGACACAAGGAGCCAAGGGTTGTGTTGTGGCCGTTGCTGGATGCTGGAAGTTCTAGCTGGAGCGTGCACTGTGACATCAGTGCCAGGAGCCCAGGCCCAGGCTGAAGAGGACAACGGAGACCATAGAATGATGGAATCCTTGGGTGGCTGGGCTTGGAAGAGACCCTAAAGACCATCTTGTTCCAAGCGGAGCAATCTTCCCCCAGAATATGTTGCTCAGAGCCCTGCTCCCAGCTGGCCTTGGATGTTGCCAAGGATGGAGCATCTGCAGCCTGTGTGCACAGCCTGGGCCAGTGCCCCAGCAGCCTGAGTGGAAAAGAGCAGCTTCATTAGATGCAACCTCAATCTCACTCCTGCAGTTGAAAGGCTTCTCCTCTCTGTGCCCATCTTTCCTAGAGCTGCAGGGAGGCCTCGCCAGCACCTTCTCTTTCCAGGCTGAGCATCCCCAGCCCCACATGGACAGCAGTACGATGCGTGGGGGTGAAGGCTAAAGGGTAGCAAAGAGCATCAGGAAGTGAGAGATGGAAGCTTTTGGAGATGGAAGCTTTGCCTCTAAATGTAGAAAATCAAGAAAAGTGGAGGGGGAAAATGGTGGGACTCTGGCTCTGTTCTAACTGGCGAAGATTTTCTTTTCATCTTTTCTGTCGTGCTGCCCCAAGTTTTGTTGTTTGAAAGGAGGTTTGGCAAGATATCCATTGTCTTCTCCATTGGTGAAACACTGAACATCTGGGCAGGCTGATGATGCAGAGCAAAACCTGCAAATATCAACTGGGGATCCTGATCCTAGGGAATGCCGCTAAAGCCAGCCGAAAGCAATTTCTGGAAAGTCAAGCCTGGTTTACGTCTCCTGGAGTTGGGCTGTGCCAAATTCACCTGTCATTTATGAAGAAGGAAAAAAACTCAAACCAAAAGAGAAAAAAACACAAAGAAACAAACCCAAAGAAACCAATCAAACAAACAGATAAAAAACCCCAAATAAAACCAAAGGCAATGAGAAGTTAGGATTAGTTGTAAGGATATCACAGCAGGTGAATGGCTGCTTCCTACAGGATCTCCATCCAAAGCCACCTAGAGAACTTCTCCAAAATATATCCAGCAGGAGAAATCTAAAAAGTGATCCATGGCCGCTTTGGGGGCAGCTCTGCATTACGGTGAAGGACGAGCATGCAGTGGTACAGATGCAGCATTGCCCACCCTCCAGGCTGCTGTTTGCTCTGCTGAAAGACTCTTGCAGGACTGTGGCCCCTCTCCATGCAATGGAAATCATTGCCACAGCTCTCAGTTGAGGCACTGGCATTTCCAGAGCCAGATTCAGGCACAATCCTACTGCCTGCTGAGCATCTGGGAAAGATCCTGAGCATCTTCAGGCCTAGAAGCACAAAAGAGCTCAGGCTCTCCCTGAACTGGGTTTTCAGGGCAGGTTTCCATAGCTCTGCAAGATTTCTTCATCCCTCAACACGTCTGACTTTATGTCCAATGATGCATTTGGCTTCCTTCCTTCCTCCTGTGTGCCCCTGAGTAACCTTCCACGTGGATGGAGGAGATTGTGTACAGGACGATTGATTCCTGGATTGCCATTTGGCTTCACTGTCACTCAGTTGAACATGGTCCTTATCTAAGAAAGACTTCCAGGAAATGGGTAGGAGTTTTGGCTCTGAGAGGAGCAGAAAGCACATTTTCTACACCAAATTGCCAGCTGATGCAGTTTCCCTGCCAAAATAGTGATTCTCATTCATCTTCCTGGGAAGAATGTGAAGACCCATTCAGAGATCCCAGGTTCAGCTGGCCTGTGGCTTTGTGTACCTCATTTCGCATGTCCAATTTCAAGGGCCACTAAAAGAGGCTTATGTTTGCCTTGCTAGCCAGAAGTGCTGTAGGTATTTCCAGGAGAAAAGGAAAAACATCGCTGTCCTGTGGTGTGGTAGAAATGCCACCACAATTGTGACTCTGTGAGCAAAGCCAGCCAGTGCTTTTTGGCACCGCAAGAGCTGAGAGTGTGGCAGAGCGGTTTTGATACTCTTTTTAAGAGTCCTGAAAACATTGTTCCCAAAACAATCCACAACTTTGCAAATGTGCCCGAAGCAAATGCAGAGAGAACTGGGGTGTGAAAAGCAAAGAATGTTTATTTGTAGAAGAAAAGGAACAAAAATGAACTACACGACATATTTACATTGTAAGAATATTGGTAACAACAATAACAACAACAAACTATAGAACCTATGTACCTAAGAACTTATCTAACCAAACTATATGAAACGTATTTACAGAAGACTTAATCAAATCCTAAAACCTCTATGGTGAGCACAACAAGTCTAAAACGTATATACAGAAGGGTGGCATCTGTGTCTGGGATGTGCCTCAGTCCTGGAAGAAAAACAAGTAGCACGGTCAGTGCAGTCAGGCATGGAGGGGTGTTCCATGTGCTCCCGGGCTGGGACACTGGCACAGGGGGACTCTGCTGCCAGAAGTGAGCCTGGCTGGGGCTGGGGGCTGTGGCCCAGGCACTGGAACAGGGCTTGTGTGGCCCAAAGCAAGGCCAGGCCAGGCCAGGGATGGCCAGCAGAATCCAGTGCATGGGCTAGCGTGTCCCTGAGCAGGGAGTGCCCAGCCCCAGCCTGGCAGCAGGGGACCCGCTCTGCCCGTGGGGAGCACCTGCCTGTTCTGCTGCTGGCATCGGTCTTCATCCCAAGACCATGTCCTCCGCCTCGTCTTCTAGATCAATATCCATCTCCTCAATGGAGTCTTCTGTTTCCACTTCCATTTCTTCCTCTGTCTCATCCACATCCATGTCCATCTCTTCTTCACCAGTATCCTCTCCATCAACTTCTATTTTTTCTTCTGTGATAATTTGTGTATCCACCTCCATCTCCTCCTCTCGGTCTGGGACAGCCTGCAGAGGTAGCGAAATCTCAGAGTGGGGTCCCTTTCCCACACTATCCCACACAGCTCCAGCCCACCCAGGCAGCTGCAGGGTGTTCTCCTCCGTGGAATAGTACCATACCTTCTTTGGAACAAATGTAGACATCCTGCAGGGATGGATAGACAACTCCAGACAATGGCAAGGTTTCAGGACTGCTGGGGGTATCAGGGAGCAGGTGGCAACAAGGTGACAGGGGTAGCTGTGGAGCAGGGTGAAGAGCGTGCTGACACAAGGAGCCAAGGGTTGTGTTGTGGCCGTTGCTGGATGCTGGAAGTTCTAGCTGGAGCGTGCACTGTGACATCAGTGCCAGGAGCCCAGGCCCAGGCTGAAGAGGACAACGGAGACCATAGAATGATGGAATCCTTGGGTGGCTGGGCTTGGAAGGGACCCTAAAGACCATCTTGTTCCAAGCGGAGCAATCTTCCCCCAGAATATGTTGCTCAGAGCCCTGCTCCCAGCTGGCCTTGGATGTTGCCAAGGATGGAGCATCTGCAGCCTGTGTGCACAGCCTGGGCCAGTGCCCCAGCAGCCTGAGTGGAAAAGAGCAGCTTCATTAGATGCAACCTCAATCTCACTCCTGCAGTTGAAAGGCTTCTCCTCTCTGTGCCCATCTTTCCTAGAGCTGCAGGGAGGCCTCGCCAGCACCTTCTCTTTCCAGGCTGAGCATCCCCAGCCCCACATGGACAGCAGTACGATGCGTGGGGGTGAAGGCTAAAGGGTAGCAAAGAGCATCAGGAAGTGAGAGATGGAAGCTTTTGGAGATGGAAGCTTTGCCTCTAAATGTAGAAAATCAAGAAAAGTGGAGGGGGAAAATGGTGGGACTCTGGCTCTGTTCTAACTGGCGAAGATTTTCTTTTCATCTTTTCTGTCGTGCTGCCCCAAGTTTTGTTGTTTGAAAGGAGGTTTGGCAAGATATCCATTGTCTTCTCCATTGGTGAAACACTGAACAACATCTGGGCAGGCTGATGATGCAGAGCAAAACCTGCAAATATCAACTGGGGATCCTGATCCTAGGGAATGCCGCTAAAGCCAGCCGAAAGCAATTTCTGGAAAGTCAAGCCTGGTTGACGTCTCCTGGAGTTGGGCTGTGCCAAATTCACCTGTCATTTATAAAGAAGGAAAAAAACTCAAACCAAAAGAGAAAAAAACACAAAGAAACAAACCCAAAGAAACCAATCAAACAAACAGATAAAAAACCCCAAATAAAACCAAAGGCAATGAGAAGTTAGGATTAGTTGTAAGGATATCACAGCAGGTGAATGGCTGCTTCCTACAGGATCTCCATCCAAAGCCACCTAGAGAACTTCTCCAAAATATATCCAGCAGGAGAAATCTAAAAAGTGATCCATGGCCGCTTTGGGGGCAGCTCTGCATTACGGTGAAGGACGAGCATGCAGTGGTACAGATGCAGCATTGCCCACCCTCCAGGCTGCTGTTTGCTCTGCTGAAAGACTCTTGCAGGACTGTGGCCCCTCTCCATGCAATGGAAATCATTGCCACAGCTCTCAGTTGAGGCACTGGCATTTCCAGAGCCAGATTCAGGCACAATCCTACTGCCTGCTGAGCATCTGGGAAAGATCCTGAGCATCTTCAGGCCTAGAAGCACAAAAGAGCTCAGGCTCTCCCTGAACTGGGTTTTCAGGGCAGGTTTCCATAGCTCTGCAAGATTTCTTCATCCCTCAACACGTCTGACTTTATGTCCAATGATGCATTTGGCTTCCTTCCTTCCTCCTGTGTGCCCCTGAGTAACCTTCCACGTGGATGGAGGAGATTGTGTACAGGACGATTGATTCCTGGATTGCCATTTGGCTTCACTGTCACTCAGTTGAACATGGTCCTTATCTAAGAAAGACTTCCAGGAAATGGGTAGGAGTTTTGGCTCTGAGAGGAGCAGAAAGCACATTTTCTACACCAAATTGCCAGCTGATGCAGTTTCCCTGCCAAAATAGTGATTCTCATTCATCTTCCTGGGAAGAATGTGAAGACCCATTCAGAGATCCCAGGTTCAGCTGGCCTGTGGCTTTGTGTACCTCATTTCGCATGTCCAATTTCAAGGGCCACTAAAAGAGGCTTATGTTTGCCTTGCTAGCCAGAAGTGCTGTAGGTATTTCCAGGAGAAAAGGAAAAACATCGCTGTCCTGTGGTGTGGTAGAAATGCCACCACAATTGTGACTCTGTGAGCAAAGCCAGCCAGTGCTTTTTGGCACCGCAAGAGCTGAGAGTGTGGCAGAGCGGTTTTGATACTCTTTTTAAGAGTCCTGAAAACATTGTTCCCAAAACAATCCACAACTTTGCAAATGTGCCCGAAGCAAATGCAGAGAGAACTGGGGTGTGAAAAGCAAAGAATGTTTATTTGTAGAAGAAAAGGAACAAAAATGAACTACACGACATATTTACATTGTAAGAATATTGGTAACAACAATAACAACAACAAACTATAGAACCTATGTACCTAAGAACTTATCTAACCAAACTATAGGAAACGTATTTACAGAAGACTTAATCAAATCCTAAAACCTCTATGGTGAGCACAACAAGTCTAAAACGTATATACAGAAGGGTGGCATCTGTGTCTGGGATGTGCCGCAGTCCTGGAAGAAAAACAAGTAGCACGGTCAGTGCAGTCAGGCATGGAGGGGTGTTCCATGTGCTCCCGGGCTGGGACACTGGCACAGGGGGACTCTGCTGCCAGAAGTGAGCCTGGCTGGGGCTGGGGGCTGTGGCCCAGGCACTGGAACAGGGCTTGTGTGGCCCAAAGCAAGGCCAGGCCAGGCCAGGGATGGCCAGCAGAATCCAGTGCATGGGCTAGCGTGTCCCTGAGCAGGGAGTGCCCAGCCCCAGCCTGGCAGCAGGGGACCCGCTCTGCCCGTGGGGAGCACCTGCCTGTTCTGCTGCTGGCATCGGTCTTCATCCCAAGACCATGTCCTCCGCCTCGTCTTCTAGATCAATATCCATCTCCTCAATGGAGTCTTCTGTTTCCACTTCCATTTCTTCCTCTGTCTCATCCACATCCATGTCCATCTCTTCTTCACCAGTATCCTCTCCATCAACTTCTATTTTTTCTTCTGTGATAATTTGTGTATCCACCTCCATCTCCTCCTCTCGGTCTGGGACAGCCTGCAGAGGTAGCGAAATCTCAGAGTGGGGTCCCTTTCCCACACTATCCCACACAGCTCCAGCCCACCCAGGCAGCTGCAGGGTGTTCTCCTCCGTGGAATAGTACCATACCTTCTTTGGAACAAATGTAGACATCCTGCAGGGATGGATAGACAACTCCAGACAATGGCAAGGTTTCAGGACTGCTGGGGGTATCAGGGAGCAGGTGGCAACAAGGTGACAGGGGTAGCTGTGGAGCAGGGTGAAGAGCGTGCTGACACAAGGAGCCAAGGGTTGTGTTGTGGCCGTTGCTGGATGCTGGAAGTTCTAGCTGGAGCGTGCACTGTGACATCAGTGCCAGGAGCCCAGGCCCAGGCTGAAGAGGACAACGGAGACCATAGAATGATGGAATCCTTGGGTGGCTGGGCTTGGAAGGGACCCTAAAGACCATCTTGTTCCAAGCGGAGCAATCTTCCCCCAGAATATGTTGCTCAGAGCCCTGCTCCCAGCTGGCCTTGGATGTTGCCAAGGATGGAGCATCTGCAGCCTGTGTGCACAGCCTGGGCCAGTGCCCCAGCAGCCTGAGTGGAAAAGAGCAGCTTCATTAGATGCAACCTCAATCTCACTCCTGCAGTTGAAAGGCTTCTCCTCTCTGTGCCCATCTTTCCTAGAGCTGCAGGGAGGCCTCGCCAGCACCTTCTCTTTCCAGGCTGAGCATCCCCAGCCCCACATGGACAGCAGTACGATGCGTGGGGGTGAAGGCTAAAGGGTAGCAAAGAGCATCAGGAAGTGAGAGATGGAAGCTTTTGGAGATGGAAGCTTTGCCTCTAAATGTAGAAAATCAAGAAAAGTGGAGGGGGAAAATGGTGGGACTCTGGCTCTGTTCTAACTGGCGAAGATTTTCTTTTCATCTTTTCTGTCGTGCTGCCCCAAGTTTTGTTGTTTGAAAGGAGGTTTGGCAAGATATCCATTGTCTTCTCCATTGGTGAAACACTGAACAACATCTGGGCAGGCTGATGATGCAGAGCAAAACCTGCAAATATCAACTGGGGATCCTGATCCTAGGGAATGCCGCTAAAGCCAGCCGAAAGCAATTTCTGGAAAGTCAAGCCTGGTTGACGTCTCCTGGAGTTGGGCTGTGCCAAATTCACCTGTCATTTATAAAGAAGGAAAAAAACTCAAACCAAAAGAGAAAAAAACACAAAGAAACAAACCCAAAGAAACCAATCAAACAAACAGATAAAAAACCCCAAATAAAACCAAAGGCAATGAGAAGTTAGGATTAGTTGTAAGGATATCACAGCAGGTGAATGGCTGCTTCCTACAGGATCTCCATCCAAAGCCACCTAGAGAACTTCTCCAAAATATATCCAGCAGGAGAAATCTAAAAAGTGATCCATGGCCGCTTTGGGGGCAGCTCTGCATTACGGTGAAGGACGAGCATGCAGTGGTACAGATGCAGCATTGCCCACCCTCCAGGCTGCTGTTTGCTCTGCTGAAAGACTCTTGCAGGACTGTGGCCCCTCTCCATGCAATGGAAATCATTGCCACAGCTCTCAGTTGAGGCACTGGCATTTCCAGAGCCAGATTCAGGCACAATCCTACTGCCTGCTGAGCATCTGGGAAAGATCCTGAGCATCTTCAGGCCTAGAAGCACAAAAGAGCTCAGGCTCTCCCTGAACTGGGTTTTCAGGGCAGGTTTCCATAGCTCTGCAAGATTTCTTCATCCCTCAACACGTCTGACTTTATGTCCAATGATGCATTTGGCTTCCTTCCTTCCTCCTGTGTGCCCCTGAGTAACCTTCCACGTGGATGGAGGAGATTGTGTACAGGACGATTGATTCCTGGATTGCCATTTGGCTTCACTGTCACTCAGTTGAACATGGTCCTTATCTAAGAAAGACTTCCAGGAAATGGGTAGGAGTTTTGGCTCTGAGAGGAGCAGAAAGCACATTTTCTACACCAAATTGCCAGCTGATGCAGTTTCCCTGCCAAAATAGTGATTCTCATTCATCTTCCTGGGAAGAATGTGAAGACCCATTCAGAGATCCCAGGTTCAGCTGGCCTGTGGCTTTGTGTACCTCATTTCGCATGTCCAATTTCAAGGGCCACTAAAAGAGGCTTATGTTTGCCTTGCTAGCCAGAAGTGCTGTAGGTATTTCCAGGAGAAAAGGAAAAACATCGCTGTCCTGTGGTGTGGTAGAAATGCCACCACAATTGTGACTCTGTGAGCAAAGCCAGCCAGTGCTATTTGGCACCGCAAGAGCTGAGAGTGTGGCAGAGCGGTTTTGATACTCTTTTTAAGAGTCCTGAAAACATTGTTCCCAAAACAATCCACAACTTTGCAAATGTGCCCGAAGCAAATGCAGAGAGAACTGGGGTGTGAAAAGCAAAGAATGTTTATTTGTAGAAGAAAAGGAACAAAAATGAACTACACGACATATTTACATTGTAAGAATATTGGTAACAACAATAACAACAACAAACTATAGAACCTATGTACCTAAGACCTTATCTAACCAAACTATAGGAAACGTATTTACAGAAGACTTAATCAAATCCTAAAACCTCTATGGTGAGCACAACAAGTCTAAAACGTATATACAGAAGGGTGGCATCTGTGTCTGGGATGTGCCGCAGTCCTGGAAGAAAAACAAGTAGCACGGTCAGTGCAGTCAGGCATGGAGGGGTGTTCCATGTGCTCCCGGGCTGGGACACTGGCACAGGGGGACTCTGCTGCCAGAAGTGAGCCTGGCTGGGGCTGGGGGCTGTGGCCCAGGCACTGGAACAGGGCTTGTGTGGCCCAAAGCAAGGCCAGGCCAGGCCAGGGATGGCCAGCAGAATCCAGTGCATGGGCTAGCGTGTCCCTGAGCAGGGAGTGCCCAGCCCCAGCCTGGCAGCAGGGGACCCGCTCTGCCCGTGGGGAGCACCTGCCTGTTCTGCTGCTGGCATCGGTCTTCATCCCAAGACCATGTCCTCCGCCTCGTCTTCTAGATCAATATCCATCTCCTCAATGGAGTCTTCTGTTTCCACCTCCATTTCTTCCTCTGTCTCATCCACATCCATGTCCATCTCTTCTTCACCAGTATCCTCTCCATCAACTTCTATTTTTTCTTCTGTGATAATTTGTGTATCCACCTCCGTCTCCTCCTCTCGGTCTGGGACAGCCTGCAGAGGTAGCGAAATCGCAGAGTGGGGTCCCTTTCCCACACTATCCCACACAGCTCCAGCCCACCCAGGCAGCTGCGGGGTGTTCTCCTCCGTGGAATAGTACCATACCTTCTTTGGAACAAATGTAGACATCCTGCAGGGATGGATAGACAACTCCAGACAATGGCAAGGTTTCAGGACTGCTGGGGGTATCAGGGAGCAGGTGGCAACAAGGTGACAGGGGTAGCTGTGGAGCAGGGTGAAGAGCGTGCTGACACAAGGAGCCAAGGGTTGTGTTGTGGCCGTTACTGGATGCTGGAAGTTCTAGCTGGAGCGTGCACTGTGACATCAGTGCCAGGAGCCCAGGCCCAGGCTGAAGAGGACAACGGAGACCATAGAATGATGGAATCCTTGGGTGGCTGGGCTTGGAAGGGACCCTAAAGACCATCTTGTTCCAAGCGGAGCAATCTTCCCCCAGAATATGTTGCTCAGAGCCCTGCTCCCAGCTGGCCTTGGATGTTGCCAAGGATGGAGCATCCGCAGCCTGTGTGCACAGCCTGGGCCAGTGCCCCAGCAGCCTGAGTGGAAAAGAGCAGCTTCATTAGATGCAACCTCAATCTCACTCCTGCAGTTGAAAGGCTTCTCCTCTCTGTGCCCATCTTTCCTAGAGCTGCAGGGAGGCCTCGCCAGCACCTTCTCTTTCCAGGCTGAGCATCCCCAGCCCCACATGGACAGCAGTACGATGCGTGGGGGTGAAGGCTAAAGGGTAGCAAAGAGCATCAGGAAGTGAGAGATGGAAGCTTCTGGAGATGGAAGCTTTGCCTCTAAATGTAGAAAATCAAGAAAAGTGGAGGGGGAAAATGGTGGGACTCTGGCTCTGTTCTAACTGGCGAAGATTTTCTTTTCATCTTTTCTGTCGTGCTGCCCCAAGTTTTGTTGTTTGAAAGGAGGTTTGGCAAGATATCCATTGTCTTCTCCATTGGTGAAACACTGAACAACATCTGGGCAGGCTGATGATGCAGAGCAAAACCTGCAAATATCAACTGGGGATCCTGATCCTAGGGAATGCCGCTAAAGCCAGCCGAAAGCAATTTCTGGAAAGTCAAGCCTGGTTGACGTCTCCTGGAGTTGGGCTGTGCCAAATTCACCTGTCATTTATAAAGAAGGAAAAAAACTCAAACCAAAAGAGAAAAAAACACAAAGAAACAAACCCAAAGAAACCAATCAAACAAACAGATAAAAAACCCCAAATAAAACCAAAGGCAATGAGAAGTTAGGATTAGTTGTAAGGATATCACAGCAGGTGAATGGCTGCTTCCTACAGGATCTCCATCCAAAGCCACCTAGAGAACTTCTCCAAAATATATCCAGCAGGAGAAATCTAAAAAGTGATCCATGGCCGCTTTGGGGGCAGCTCTGCATTACGGTGAAGGACGAGCATGCAGTGGTACAGATGCAGCATTGCCCACCCTCCAGGCTGCTGTTTGCTCTGCTGAAAGACTCTTGCAGGACTGTGGCCCCTCTCCATGCAATGGAAATCATTGCCACAGCTCTCAGTTGAGGCACTGGCATTTCCAGAGCCAGATTCAGGCACAATCCTACTGCCTGCTGAGCATCTGGGAAAGATCCTGAGCATCTTCAGGCCTAGAAGCACAAAAGAGCTCAGGCTCTCCCTGAACTGGGTTTTCAGGGCAGGTTTCCATAGCTCTGCAAGATTTCTTCATCCCTCAACACGTCTGACTTTATGTCCAATGATGCATTTGGCTTCCTTCCTTCCTCCTGTGTGCCCCTGAGTAACCTTCCACGTGGATGGAGGAGATTGTGTACAGGACGATTGATTCCTGGATTGCCATTTGGCTTCACTGTCACTCAGTTGAACATGGTCCTTATCTAAGAAAGACTTCCAGGAAATGGGTAGGAGATTTGGCTCTGAGAGGAGCAGAAAGCACATTTTCTACACCAAATTGCCAGCTGATGCAGTTTCCCTGCCAAAATAGTGATTCTCATTCATCTTCCTGGGAAGAATGTGAAGACCCATTCAGAGATCCCAGGTTCAGCTGGCCTGTGGCTTTGTGTACCTCATTTCGCATGTCCAATTTCAAGGGCCACTAAAAGAGGCTTATGTTTGCCTTGCTAGCCAGAAGTGCTGTAGGTATTTCCAGGAGAAAAGGAAAAACATTGCTGTCCTGTGGTGTGGTAGAAATGCCACCACAATTGTGACTCTGTGAGCAAAGCCAGCCAGTGCTTTTTGGCACCGCAAGAGCTGAGAGTGTGGCAGAGCGGTTTTGATACTCTTTTTAAGAGTCCTGAAAACATTGTTCCCAAAACAATCCACAACTTTGCAAATGTGCCCGAAGCAAATGCAGAGAGAACTGGGGTGTGAAAAGCAAAGAATGTTTATTTGTAGAAGAAAAGGAACAAAAATGAACTACACGACATATTTACATTGTAAGAATATTGGTAACAACAATAACAACAACAAACTATAGAACCTATGTACCTAAGACCTTATCTAACCAAACTATAGGAAACGTATTTACAGAAGACTTAATCAAATCCTAAAACCTCTATGGTGAGCACAACAAGTCTAAAACGTATATACAGAAGGGTGGCATCTGTGTCTGGGATGTGCCGCAGTCCTGGAAGAAAAACAAGTAGCACGGTCAGTGCAGTCAGGCATGGAGGGGTGTTCCATGTGCTCCCGGGCTGGGACACTGGCACAGGGGGACTCTGCTGCCAGAAGTGAGCCTGGCTGGGGCTGGGGGCTGTGGCCCAGGCACTGGAACAGGGCTTGTGTGGCCCAAAGCAAGGCCAGGCCAGGCCAGGGATGGCCAGCAGAATCCAGTGCATGGGCTAGCGTGTCCCTGAGCAGGGAGTGCCCAGCCCCAGCCTGGCAGCAGGGGACCCGCTCTGCCCGTGGGGAGCACCTGCCTGTTCTGCTGCTGGCATCGGTCTTCATCCCAAGACCATGTCCTCCGCCTCGTCTTCTAGATCAATATCCATCTCCTCAATGGAGTCTTCTGTTTCCACCTCCATTTCTTCCTCTGTCTCATCCACATCCATGTCCATCTCTTCTTCACCAGTATCCTCTCCATCAACTTCTATTTTTTCTTCTGTGATAATTTGTGTATCCACCTCCGTCTCCTCCTCTCGGTCTGGGACAGCCTGCAGAGGTAGCGAAATCGCAGAGTGGGGTCCCTTTCCCACACTATCCCACACAGCTCCAGCCCACCCAGGCAGCTGCGGGGTGTTCTCCTCCGTGGAATAGTACCATACCTTCTTTGGAACAAATGTAGACATCCTGCAGGGATGGATAGACAACTCCAGACAATGGCAAGGTTTCAGGACTGCTGGGGGTATCAGGGAGCAGGTGGCAACAAGGTGACAGGGGTAGCTGTGGAGCAGGGTGAAGAGCGTGCTGACACAAGGAGCCAAGGGTTGTGTTGTGGCCGTTACTGGATGCTGGAAGTTCTAGCTGGAGCGTGCACTGTGACATCAGTGCCAGGAGCCCAGGCCCAGGCTGAAGAGGACAACGGAGACCATAGAATGATGGAATCCTTGGGTGGCTGGGCTTGGAAGGGACCCTAAAGACCATCTTGTTCCAAGCGGAGCAATCTTCCCCCAGAATATGTTGCTCAGAGCCCTGCTCCCAGCTGGCCTTGGATGTTGCCAAGGATGGAGCATCCGCAGCCTGTGTGCACAGCCTGGGCCAGTGCCCCAGCAGCCTGAGTGGAAAAGAGCAGCTTCATTAGATGCAACCTCAATCTCACTCCTGCAGTTGAAAGGCTTCTCCTCTCTGTGCCCATCTTTCCTAGAGCTGCAGGGAGGCCTCGCCAGCACCTTCTCTTTCCAGGCTGAGCATCCCCAGCCCCACATGGACAGCAGTACGATGCGTGGGGGTGAAGGCTAAAGGGTAGCAAAGAGCATCAGGAAGTGAGAGATGGAAGCTTCTGGAGATGGAAGCTTTGCCTCTAAATGTAGAAAATCAAGAAAAGTGGAGGGGGAAAATGGTGGGACTCTGGCTCTGTTCTAACTGGCGAAGATTTTCTTTTCATCTTTTCTGTCGTGCTGCCCCAAGTTTTGTTGTTTGAAAGGAGGTTTGGCAAGATATCCATTGTCTTCTCCATTGGTGAAACACTGAACAACATCTGGGCAGGCTGATGATGCAGAGCAAAACCTGCAAATATCAACTGGGGATCCTGATCCTAGGGAATGCCGCTAAAGCCAGCCGAAAGCAATTTCTGGAAAGTCAAGCCTGGTTGACGTCTCCTGGAGTTGGGCTGTGCCAAATTCACCTGTCATTTATAAAGAAGGAAAAAAACTCAAACCAAAAGAGAAAAAAACACAAAGAAACAAACCCAAAGAAACCAATCAAACAAACAGATAAAAAACCCCAAATAAAACCAAAGGCAATGAGAAGTTAGGATTAGTTGTAAGGATATCACAGCAGGTGAATGGCTGCTTCCTACAGGATCTCCATCCAAAGCCACCTAGAGAACTTCTCCAAAATATATCCAGCAGGAGAAATCTAAAAAGTGATCCATGGCCGCTTTGGGGGCAGCTCTGCATTACGGTGAAGGACGAGCATGCAGTGGTACAGATGCAGCATTGCCCACCCTCCAGGCTGCTGTTTGCTCTGCTGAAAGACTCTTGCAGGACTGTGGCCCCTCTCCATGCAATGGAAATCATTGCCACAGCTCTCAGTTGAGGCACTGGCATTTCCAGAGCCAGATTCAGGCACAATCCTACTGCCTGCTGAGCATCTGGGAAAGATCCTGAGCATCTTCAGGCCTAGAAGCACAAAAGAGCTCAGGCTCTCCCTGAACTGGGTTTTCAGGGCAGGTTTCCATAGCTCTGCAAGATTTCTTCATCCCTCAACACGTCTGACTTTATGTCCAATGATGCATTTGGCTTCCTTCCTTCCTCCTGTGTGCCCCTGAGTAACCTTCCACGTGGATGGAGGAGATTGTGTACAGGACGATTGATTCCTGGATTGCCATTTGGCTTCACTGTCACTCAGTTGAACATGGTCCTTATCTAAGAAAGACTTCCAGGAAATGGGTAGGAGATTTGGCTCTGAGAGGAGCAGAAAGCACATTTTCTACACCAAATTGCCAGCTGATGCAGTTTCCCTGCCAAAATAGTGATTCTCATTCATCTTCCTGGGAAGAATGTGAAGACCCATTCAGAGATCCCAGGTTCAGCTGGCCTGTGGCTTTGTGTACCTCATTTCGCATGTCCAATTTCAAGGGCCACTAAAAGAGGCTTATGTTTGCCTTGCTAGCCAGAAGTGCTGTAGGTATTTCCAGGAGAAAAGGAAAAACATTGCTGTCCTGTGGTGTGGTAGAAATGCCACCACAATTGTGACTCTGTGAGCAAAGCCAGCCAGTGCTTTTTGGCACCGCAAGAGCTGAGAGTGTGGCAGAGCGGTTTTGATACTCTTTTTAAGAGTCCTGAAAACATTGTTCCCAAAACAATCCACAACTTTGCAAATGTGCCCGAAGCAAATGCAGAGAGAACTGGGGTGTGAAAAGCAAAGAATGTTTATTTGTAGAAGAAAAGGAACAAAAATGAACTACACGACATATTTACATTGTAAGAATATTGGTAACAACAATAACAACAACAAACTATAGAACCTATGTACCTAAGACCTTATCTAACCAAACTATAGGAAACGTATTTACAGAAGACTTAATCAAATCCTAAAACCTCTATGGTGAGCACAACAAGTCTAAAACGTATATACAGAAGGGTGGCATCTGTGTCTGGGATGTGCCGCAGTCCTGGAAGAAAAACAAGTAGCACGGTCAGTGCAGTCAGGCATGGAGGGGTGTTCCATGTGCTCCCGGGCTGGGACACTGGCACAGGGGGACTCTGCTGCCAGAAGTGAGCCTGGCTGGGGCTGGGGGCTGTGGCCCAGGCACTGGAACAGGGCTTGTGTGGCCCAAAGCAAGGCCAGGCCAGGCCAGGGATGGCCAGCAGAATCCAGTGCATGGGCTAGCGTGTCCCTGAGCAGGGAGTGCCCAGCCCCAGCCTGGCAGCAGGGGACCCGCTCTGCCCGTGGGGAGCACCTGCCTGTTCTGCTGCTGGCATCGGTCTTCATCCCAAGACCATGTCCTCCGCCTCGTCTTCTAGATCAATATCCATCTCCTCAATGGAGTCTTCTGTTTCCACCTCCATTTCTTCCTCTGTCTCATCCACATCCATGTCCATCTCTTCTTCACCAGTATCCTCTCCATCAACTTCCATTTTTTCTTCTGTGATAATTTGTGTATCCACCTCCGTCTCCTCCTCTCGGTCTGGGACAGCCTGCAGAGGTAGCGAAATCGCAGAGTGGGGTCCCTTTCCCACACTATCCCACACAGCTCCAGCCCACCCAGGCAGCTGCGGGGTGTTCTCCTCCGTGGAATAGTACCATACCTTCTTTGGAACAAATGTAGACATCCTGCAGGGATGGATAGACAACTCCAGACAATGGCAAGGTTTCAGGACTGCTGGGGGTATCAGGGAGCAGGTGGCAACAAGGTGACAGGGGTAGCTGTGGAGCAGGGTGAAGAGCGTGCTGACACAAGGAGCCAAGGGTTGTGTTGTGGCCGTTGCTGGATGCTGGAAGTTCTAGCTGGAGCGTGCACTGTGACATCAGTGCCAGGAGCCCAGGCCCAGGCTGAAGAGGACAACGGAGACCATAGAATGATGGAATCCTTGGGTGGCTGGGCTTGGAAGGGACCCTAAAGACCATCTTGTTCCAAGCGGAGCAATCTTCCCCCAGAATATGTTGCTCAGAGCCCTGCTCCCAGCTGGCCTTGGATGTTGCCAAGGATGGAGCATCCGCAGCCTGTGTGCACAGCCTGGGCCAGTGCCCCAGCAGCCTGAGTGGAAAAGAGCAGCTTCATTAGATGCAACCTCAATCTCACTCCTGCAGTTGAAAGGCTTCTCCTCTCTGTGCCCATCTTTCCTAGAGCTGCAGGGAGGCCTCGCCAGCACCTTCTCTTTCCAGGCTGAGCATCCCCAGCCCCACATGGACAGCAGTACGATGCGTGGGGGTGAAGGCTAAAGGGTAGCAAAGAGCATCAGGAAGTGAGAGATGGAAGCTTCTGGAGATGGAAGCTTTGCCTCTAAATGTAGAAAATCAAGAAAAGTGGAGGGGGAAAATGGTGGGACTCTGGCTCTGTTCTAACTGGCGAAGATTTTCTTTTCATCTTTTCTGTCGTGCTGCCCCAAGTTTTGTTGTTTGAAAGGAGGTTTGGCAAGATATCCATTGTCTTCTCCATTGGTGAAACACTGAACAACATCTGGGCAGGCTGATGATGCAGAGCAAAACCTGCAAATATCAACTGGGGATCCTGATCCTAGGGAATGCCGCTAAAGCCAGCCGAAAGCAATTTCTGGAAAGTCAAGCCTGGTTGACGTCTCCTGGAGTTGGGCTGTGCCAAATTCACCTGTCATTTATGAAGAAGGAAAAAAACTCAAACCAAAAGAGAAAAAAACACAAAGAAACAAACCCAAAGAAACCAATCAAACAAACAGATAAAAAACCCCAAATAAAACCAAAGGCAATGAGAAGTTAGGATTAGTTGTAAGGATATCACAGCAGGTGAATGGCTGCTTCCTACAGGATCTCCATCCAAAGCCACCTAGAGAACTTCTCCAAAATATATCCAGCAGGAGAAATCTAAAAAGTGATCCATGGCCGCTTTGGGGGCAGCTCTGCATTACGGTGAAGGACGAGCATGCAGTGGTACAGATGCAGCATTGCCCACCCTCCAGGCTGCTGTTTGCTCTGCTGAAAGACTCTTGCAGGACTGTGGCCCCTCTCCATGCAATGGAAATCATTGCCACAGCTCTCAGTTGAGGCACTGGCATTTCCAGAGCCAGATTCAGGCACAATCCTACTGCCTGCTGAGCATCTGGGAAAGATCCTGAGCATCTTCAGGCCTAGAAGCACAAAAGAGCTCAGGCTCTCCCTGAACTGGGTTTTCAGGGCAGGTTTCCATAGCTCTGCAAGATTTCTTCATCCCTCAACACGTCTGACTTTATGTCCAATGATGCATTTGGCTTCCTTCCTTCCTCCTGTGTGCCCCTGAGTAACCTTCCACGTGGATGGAGGAGATTGTGTACAGGACGATTGATTCCTGGATTGCCATTTGGCTTCACTGTCACTCAGTTGAACATGGTCCTTATCTAAGAAAGACTTCCAGGAAATGGGTAGGAGATTTGGCTCTGAGAGGAGCAGAAAGCACATTTTCTACACCAAATTGCCAGCTGATGCAGTTTCCCTGCCAAAATAGTGATTCTCATTCATCTTCCTGGGAAGAATGTGAAGACCCATTCAGAGATCCCAGGTTCAGCTGGCCTGTGGCTTTGTGTACCTCATTTCGCATGTCCAATTTCAAGGGCCACTAAAAGAGGCTTATGTTTGCCTTGCTAGCCAGAAGTGCTGTAGGTATTTCCAGGAGAAAAGGAAAAACATTGCTGTCCTGTGGTGTGGTAGAAATGCCACCACAATTGTGACTCTGTGAGCAAAGCCAGCCAGTGCTTTTTGGCACCGCAAGAGCTGAGAGTGTGGCAGAGCGGTTTTGATACTCTTTTTAAGAGTCCTGAAAACATTGTTCCCAAAACAATCCACAACTTTGCAAATGTGCCCGAAGCAAATGCAGAGAGAACTGGGGTGTGAAAAGCAAAGAATGTTTATTTGTAGAAGAAAAGGAACAAAAATGAACTACACGACATATTTACATTGTAAGAATATTGGTAACAACAATAACAACAACAAACTATAGAACCTATGTACCTAAGAACTTATCTAACCAAACTATAGGAAACGTATTTACAGAAGACTTAATCAAATCCTAAAACCTCTATGGTGAGCACAACAAGTCTAAAACGTATATACAGAAGGGTGGCATCTGTGTCTGGGATGTGCCGCAGTCCTGGAAGAAAAACAAGTAGCACGGTCAGTGCAGTCAGGCATGGAGGGGTGTTCCATGTGCTCCCGGGCTGGGACACTGGCACAGGGGGACTCTGCTGCCAGAAGTGAGCCTGGCTGGGGCTGGGGGCTGTGGCCCAGGCACTGGAACAAGGCTTGTGTGGCCCAAAGCAAGGCCAGGCCAGGCCAGGGATGGCCAGCAGAATCCAGTGCATGGGCTAGCGTGTCCCTGAGCAGGGAGTGCCCAGCCCCAGCCTGGCAGCAGGGGACCCGCTCTGCCCGTGGGGAGCTCCTGCCTGTTCTGCTGCTGGCATCGGTCTTCATCCCAAGACCATGTCCTCCGCCTCGTCTTCTAGATCAATATCCATCTCCTCAATGGAGTCTTCTGTTTCCACCTCCATTTCTTCCTCTGTCTCATCCACATCCATGTCCATCTCTTCTTCACCAGTATCCTCTCCATCAACTTCCATTTTTTCTTCTGTGATAATTTGTGTATCCACCTCCGTCTCCTCCTCTCGGTCTGGGACAGCCTGCAGAGGTAGCGAAATCTCAGAGTGGGGTCCCTTTCCCACACTATCCCACACAGCTCCAGCCCACCCAGGCAGCTGCGGGGTGTTCTCCTCCGTGGAATAGTACCATACCTTCTTTGGAACAAATGTAGACATCCTGCAGGGATGGATAGACAACTCCAGACAATGGCAAGGTTTCAGGACTGCTGGGGGTATCAGGGAGCAGGTGGCAACAAGGTGACAGGGGTAGCTGTGGAGCAGGGTGAAGAGCGTGCTGACACAAGGAGCCAAGGGTTGTGTTGTGGCCGTTGCTGGATGCTGGAAGTTCTAGCTGGAGCGTGCACTGTGACATCAGTGCCAGGAGCCCAGGCCCAGGCTGAAGAGGACAACGGAGACCATAGAATGATGGAATCCTTGGGTGGCTGGGCTTGGAAGGGACCCTAAAGACCATCTTGTTCCAAGCGGAGCAATCTTCCCCCAGAATATGTTGCTCAGAGCCCTGCTCCCAGCTGGCCTTGGATGTTGCCAAGGATGGAGCATCCGCAGCCTGTGTGCACAGCCTGGGCCAGTGCCCCAGCAGCCTGAGTGGAAAAGAGCAGCTTCATTAGATGCAACCTCAATCTCACTCCTGCAGTTGAAAGGCTTCTCCTCTCTGTGCCCATCTTTCCTAGAGCTGCAGGGAGGCCTCGCCAGCACCTTCTCTTTCCAGGCTGAGCATCCCCAGCCCCACATGGACAGCAGTACGATGCGTGGGGGTGAAGGCTAAAGGGTAGCAAAGAGCATCAGGAAGTGAGAGATGGAAGCTTCTGGAGATGGAAGCTTTGCCTCTAAATGTAGAAAATCAAGAAAAGTGGAGGGGGAAAATGGTGGGACTCTGGCTCTGTTCTAACTGGCGAAGATTTTCTTTTCATCTTTTCTGTCGTGCTGCCCCAAGTTTTGTTGTTTGAAAGGAGGTTTGGCAAGATATCCATTGTCTTCTCCATTGGTGAAACACTGAACAACATCTGGGCAGGCTGATGATGCAGAGCAAAATCTGCAAATATCAACTGGGGATCCTGATCCTAGGGAATGCCGCTAAAGCCAGCCGAAAGCAATTTCTGGAAAGTCAAGCCTGGTTTACGTCTCCTGGAGTTGGGCTGTGCCAAATTCACCTGTCATTTATAAAGAAGGAAAAAAACTCAAACCAAAAGAGAAAAAAACACAAAGAAACAAACCCAAAGAAACCAATCAAACAAACAGATAAAAAACCCCAAATAAAACCAAAGGCAATGAGAAGTTAGGATTAGTTGTAAGGATATCACAGCAGGTGAATGGCTGCTTCCTACAGGATCTCCATCCAAAGCCACCTAGAGAACTTCTCCAAAATATATCCAGCAGGAGAAATCTAAAAAGTGATCCATGGCCGCTTTGGGGGCAGCTCTGCATTACGGTGAAGGACGAGCATGCAGTGGTACAGATGCAGCATTGCCCACCCTCCAGGCTGCTGTTTGCTCTGCTGAAAGACTCTTGCAGGACTGTGGCCCCTCTCCATGCAATGGAAATCATTGCCACAGCTCTCAGTTGAGGCACTGGCATTTCCAGAGCCAGATTCAGGCACAATCCTACTGCCTGCTGAGCATCTGGGAAAGATCCTGAGCATCTTCAGGCCTAGAAGCACAAAAGAGCTCAGGCTCTCCCTGAACTGGGTTTTCAGGGCAGGTTTCCATAGCTCTGCAAGATTTCTTCATCCCTCAACACGTCTGACTTTATGTCCAATGATGCATTTGGCTTCCTTCCTTCCTCCTGTGTGCCCCTGAGTAACCTTCCACGTGGATGGAGGAGATTGTGTACAGGACGATTGATTCCTGGATTGCCATTTGGCTTCACTGTCACTCAGTTGAACATGGTCCTTATCTAAGAAAGACTTCCAGGAAATGGGTAGGAGATTTGGCTCTGAGAGGAGCAGAAAGCACATTTTCTACACCAAATTGCCAGCTGATGCAGTTTCCCTGCCAAAATAGTGATTCTCATTCATCTTCCTGGGAAGAATGTGAAGACCCATTCAGAGATCCCAGGTTCAGCTGGCCTGTGGCTTTGTGTACCTCATTTCGCATGTCCAATTTCAAGGGCCACTAAAAGAGGCTTATGTTTGCCTTGCTAGCCAGAAGTGCTGTAGGTATTTCCAGGAGAAAAGGAAAAACATTGCTGTCCTGTGGTGTGGTAGAAATGCCACCACAATTGTGACTCTGTGAGCAAAGCCAGCCAGTGCTTTTTGGCACCGCAAGAGCTGAGAGTGTGGCAGAGCGGTTTTGATACTCTTTTTAAGAGTCCTGAAAACATTGTTCCCAAAACAATCCACAACTTTGCAAATGTGCCCGAAGCAAATGCAGAGAGAACTGGGGTGTGAAAAGCAAAGAATGTTTATTTGTAGAAGAAAAGGAACAAAAATGAACTACACGACATATTTACATTGTAAGAATATTGGTAACAACAATAACAACAACAAACTATAGAACCTATGTACCTAAGACCTTATCTAACCAAACTATAGGAAACGTATTTACAGAAGACTTAATCAAATCCTAAAACCTCTATGGTGAGCACAACAAGTCTAAAACGTATATACAGAAGGGTGGCATCTGTGTCTGGGATGTGCCGCAGTCCTGGAAGAAAAACAAGTAGCACGGTCAGTGCAGTCAGGCATGGAGGGGTGTTCCATGTGCTCCCGGGCTGGGACACTGGCACAGGGGGACTCTGCTGCCAGAAGTGAGCCTGGCTGGGGCTGGGGGCTGTGGCCCAGGCACTGGAACAGGGCTTGTGTGGCCCAAAGCAAGGCCAGGCCAGGCCAGGGATGGCCAGCAGAATCCAGTGCATGGGCTAGCGTGTCCCTGAGCAGGGAGTGCCCAGCCCCAGCCTGGCAGCAGGGGACCCGCTCTGCCCGTGGGGAGCACCTGCCTGTTCTGCTGCTGGCATCGGTCTTCATCCCAAGACCATGTCCTCCGCCTCGTCTTCTAGATCAATATCCATCTCCTCAATGGAGTCTTCTGTTTCCACCTCCATTTCTTCCTCTGTCTCATCCACATCCATGTCCATCTCTTCTTCACCAGTATCCTCTCCATCAACTTCCATTTTTTCTTCTGTGATAATTTGTGTATCCACCTCCGTCTCCTCCTCTCGGTCTGGGACAGCCTGCAGAGGTAGCGAAATCGCAGAGTGGGGTCCCTTTCCCACACTATCCCACACAGCTCCAGCCCACCCAGGCAGCTGCGGGGTGTTCTCCTCCGTGGAATAGTACCATACCTTCTTTGGAACAAATGTAGACATCCTGCAGGGATGGATAGACAACTCCAGACAATGGCAAGGTTTCAGGACTGCTGGGGGTATCAGGGAGCAGGTGGCAACAAGGTGACAGGGGTAGCTGTGGAGCAGGGTGAAGAGCGTGCTGACACAAGGAGCCAAGGGTTGTGTTGTGGCCGTTGCTGGATGCTGGAAGTTCTAGCTGGAGCGTGCACTGTGACATCAGTGCCAGGAGCCCAGGCCCAGGCTGAAGAGGACAACGGAGACCATAGAATGATGGAATCCTTGGGTGGCTGGGCTTGGAAGGGACCCTAAAGACCATCTTGTTCCAAGCGGAGCAATCTTCCCCCAGAATATGTTGCTCAGAGCCCTGCTCCCAGCTGGCCTTGGATGTTGCCAAGGATGGAGCATCTGCAGCCTGTGTGCACAGCCTGGGCCAGTGCCCCAGCAGCCTGAGTGGAAAAGAGCAGCTTCATTAGATGCAACCTCAATCTCACTCCTGCAGTTGAAAGGCTTCTCCTCTCTGTGCCCATCTTTCCTAGAGCTGCAGGGAGGCCTCGCCAGCACCTTCTCTTTCCAGGCTGAGCATCCCCAGCCCCACATGGACAGCAGTACGATGCGTGGGGGTGAAGGCTAAAGGGTAGCAAAGAGCATCAGGAAGTGAGAGATGGAAGCTTCTGGAGATGGAAGCTTTGCCTCTAAATGTAGAAAATCAAGAAAAGTGGAGGGGGAAAATGGTGGGACTCTGGCTCTGTTCTAACTGGCGAAGATTTTCTTTTCATCTTTTCTGTCGTGCTGCCCCAAGTTTTGTTGTTTGAAAGGAGGTTTGGCAAGATATCCATTGTCTTCTCCATTGGTGAAACACTGAACAACATCTGGGCAGGCTGATGATGCAGAGCAAAATCTGCAAATATCAACTGGGGATCCTGATCCTAGGGAATGCCGCTAAAGCCAGCCGAAAGCAATTTCTGGAAAGTCAAGCCTGGTTGACGTCTCCTGGAGTTGGGCTGTGCCAAATTCACCTGTCATTTATGAAGAAGGAAAAAAACTCAAACCAAAAGAGAAAAAAACACAAAGAAACAAACCCAAAGAAACCAATCAAACAAACAGATAAAAAACCCCAAATAAAACCAAAGGCAATGAGAAGTTAGGATTAGTTGTAAGGATATCACAGCAGGTGAATGGCTGCTTCCTACAGGATCTCCATCCAAAGCCACCTAGAGAACTTCTCCAAAATATATCCAGCAGGAGAAATCTAAAAAGTGATCCATGGCCGCTTTGGGGGCAGCTCTGCATTACGGTGAAGGACGAGCATGCAGTGGTACAGATGCAGCATTGCCCACCCTCCAGGCTGCTGTTTGCTCTGCTGAAAGACTCTTGCAGGACTGTGGCCCCTCTCCATGCAATGGAAATCATTGCCACAGCTCTCAGTTGAGGCACTGGCATTTCCAGAGCCAGATTCAGGCACAATCCTACTGCCTGCTGAGCATCTGGGAAAGATCCTGAGCATCTTCAGGCCTAGAAGCACAAAAGAGCTCAGGCTCTCCCTGAACTGGGTTTTCAGGGCAGGTTTCCATAGCTCTGCAAGATTTCTTCATCCCTCAACACGTCTGACTTTATGTCCAATGATGCATTTGGCTTCCTTCCTTCCTCCTGTGTGCCCCTGAGTAACCTTCCACGTGGATGGAGGAGATTGTGTACAGGACGATTGATTCCTGGATTGCCATTTGGCTTCACTGTCACTCAGTTGAACATGGTCCTTATCTAAGAAAGACTTCCAGGAAATGGGTAGGAGATTTGGCTCTGAGAGGAGCAGAAAGCACATTTTCTACACCAAATTGCCAGCTGATGCAGTTTCCCTGCCAAAATAGTGATTCTCATTCATCTTCCTGGGAAGAATGTGAAGACCCATTCAGAGATCCCAGGTTCAGCTGGCCTGTGGCTTTGTGTACCTCATTTCGCATGTCCAATTTCAAGGGCCACTAAAAGAGGCTTATGTTTGCCTTGCTAGCCAGAAGTGCTGTAGGTATTTCCAGGAGAAAAGGAAAAACATTGCTGTCCTGTGGTGTGGTAGAAATGCCACCACAATTGTGACTCTGTGAGCAAAGCCAGCCAGTGCTTTTTGGCACCGCAAGAGCTGAGAGTGTGGCAGAGCGGTTTTGATACTCTTTTTAAGAGTCCTGAAAACATTGTTCCCAAAACAATCCACAACTTTGCAAATGTGCCCGAAGCAAATGCAGAGAGAACTGGGGTGTGAAAAGCAAAGAATGTTTATTTGTAGAAGAAAAGGAACAAAAATGAACTACACGACATATTTACATTGTAAGAATATTGGTAACAACAATAACAACAACAAACTATAGAACCTATGTACCTAAGAACTTATCTAACCAAACTATAGGAAACGTATTTACAGAAGACTTAATCAAATCCTAAAACCTCTATGGTGAGCACAACAAGTCTAAAACGTATATACAGAAGGGTGGCATCTGTGTCTGGGATGTGCCGCAGTCCTGGAAGAAAAACAAGTAGCACGGTCAGTGCAGTCAGGCATGGAGGGGTGTTCCATGTGCTCCCGGGCTGGGACACTGGCACAGGGGGACTCTGCTGCCAGAAGTGAGCCTGGCTGGGGCTGGGGGCTGTGGCCCAGGCACTGGAACAAGGCTTGTGTGGCCCAAAGCAAGGCCAGGCCAGGCCAGGGATGGCCAGCAGAATCCAGTGCATGGGCTAGCGTGTCCCTGAGCAGGGAGTGCCCAGCCCCAGCCTGGCAGCAGGGGACCCGCTCTGCCCGTGGGGAGCTCCTGCCTGTTCTGCTGCTGGCATCGGTCTTCATCCCAAGACCATGTCCTCCGCCTCGTCTTCTAGATCAATATCCATCTCCTCAATGGAGTCTCCTGTTTCCACCTCCATTTCTTCCTCTGTCTCATCCACATCCATGTCCATCTCTTCTTCACCAGTATCCTCTCCATCAACTTCCATTTTTTCTTCTGTGATAATTTGTGTATCCACCTCCGTCTCCTCCTCTCGGTCTGGGACAGCCTGCAGAGGTAGCGAAATCTCAGAGTGGGGTCCCTTTCCCACACTATCCCACACAGCTCCAGCCCACCCAGGCAGCTGCGGGGTGTTCTCCTCCGTGGAATACTACCATACCTTCTTTGGAACAAATGTAGACATCCTGCAGGGATGGATAGACAACTCCAGACAATGGCAAGGTTTCAGGACTGCTGGGGGTATCAGGGAGCAGGTGGCAACAAGGTGACAGGGGTAGCTGTGGAGCAGGGTGAAGAGCGTGCTGACACAAGGAGCCAAGGGTTGTGTTGTGGCCGTTGCTGGATGCTGGAAGTTCTAGCTGGAGCGTGCACTGTGACATCAGTGCCAGGAGCCCAGGCCCAGGCTGAAGAGGACAACGGAGACCATAGAATGATGGAATCCTTGGGTGGCTGGGCTTGGAAGGGACCCTAAAGACCATCTTGTTCCAAGCGGAGCAATCTTCCCCCAGAATATGTTGCTCAGAGCCCTGCTCCCAGCTGGCCTTGGATGTTGCCAAGGATGGAGCATCTGCAGCCTGTGTGCACAGCCTGGGCCAGTGCCCCAGCAGCCTGAGTGGAAAAGAGCAGCTTCATTAGATGCAACCTCAATCTCACTCCTGCAGTTGAAAGGCTTCTCCTCTCTGTGCCCATCTTTCCTAGAGCTGCAGGGAGGCCTCCCCAGCACCTTCTCTTTCCAGGCTGAGCATCCCCAGCCCCACATGGACAGCAGTACGATGCGTGGGGGTGAAGGCTAAAGGGTAGCAAAGAGCATCAGGAAGTGAGAGATGGAAGCTTTTGGAGATGGAAGCTTTGCCTCTAAATGTAGAAAATCAAGAAAAGTGGAGGGGGAAAATGGTGGGACTCTGGCTCTGTTCTAACTGGCGAAGATTTTCTTTTCATCTTTTCTGTCGTGCTGCCCCAAGTTTTGTTGTTTGAAAGGAGGTTTGGCAAGATATCCATTGTCTTCTCCATTGGTGAAACACTGAACAACATCTGGGCAGGCTGATGATGCAGAGCAAAATCTGCAAATATCAACTGGGGATCCTGATCCTAGGGAATGCCGCTAAAGCCAGCCGAAAGCAATTTCTGGAAAGTCAAGCCTGGTTTACGTCTCCTGGAGTTGGGCTGTGCCAAATTCACCTGTCATTTATGAAGAAGGAAAAAAACTCAAACCAAAAGAGAAAAAAACACAAAGAAACAAACCCAAAGAAACCAATCAAACAAACAGATAAAAAACCCCAAATAAAACCAAAGGCAATGAGAAGTTAGGATTAGTTGTAAGGATATCACAACAGGTGAATGGCTGCTTCCTACAGGATCTCCATCCAAAGCCACCTAGAGAACTTCTCCAAAATATATCCAGCAGGAGAAATCTAAAAAGTGATCCATGGCCGCTTTGGGGGCAGCTCTGCATTACGGTGAAGGACGAGCATGCAGTGGTACAGATGCAGCATTGCCCACCCTCCAGGCTGCTGTTTGCTCTGCTGAAAGACTCTTGCAGGACTGTGGCCCCTCTCCATGCAATGGAAATCATTGCCACAGCTCTCAGTTGAGGCACTGGCATTTCCAGAGCCAGATTCAGGCACAATCCTACTGCCTGCTGAGCATCTGGGAAAGATCCTGAGCATCTTCAGGCCTAGAAGCACAAAAGAGCTCAGGCTCTCCCTGAACTGGGTTTTCAGGGCAGGTTTCCATAGCTCTGCAAGATTTCTTCATCCCTCAACACGTCTGACTTTATGTCCAATGATGCATTTGGCTTCCTTCCTTCCTCCTGTGTGCCCCTGAGTAACCTTCCACGTGGATGGAGGAGATTGTGTACAGGACGATTGATTCCTGGATTGCCATTTGGCTTCACTGTCACTCAGTTGAACATGGTCCTTATCTAAGAAAGACTTCCAGGAAATGGGTAGGAGATTTGGCTCTGAGAGGAGCAGAAAGCACATTTTCTACACCAAATTGCCAGCTGATGCAGTTTCCCTGCCAAAATAGTGATTCTCATTCATCTTCCTGGGAAGAATGTGAAGACCCATTCAGAGATCCCAGGTTCAGCTGGCCTGTGGCTTTGTGTACCTCATTTCGCATGTCCAATTTCAAGGGCCACTAAAAGAGGCTTATGTTTGCCTTGCTAGCCAGAAGTGCTGTAGGTATTTCCAGGAGAAAAGGAAAAACATTGCTGTCCTGTGGTGTGGTAGAAATGCCACCACAATTGTGACTCTGTGAGCAAAGCCAGCCAGTGCTTTTTGGCACCGCAAGAGCTGAGAGTGTGGCAGAGCGGTTTTGATACTCTTTTTAAGAGTCCTGAAAACATTGTTCCCAAAACAATCCACAACTTTGCAAATGTGCCCGAAGCAAATGCAGAGAGAACTGGGGTGTGAAAAGCAAAGAATGTTTATTTGTAGAAGAAAAGGAACAAAAATGAACTACACGACATATTTACATTGTAAGAATATTGGTAACAACAATAACAACAACAAACTATAGAACCTATGTACCTAAGAACTTATCTAACCAAACTATAGGAAACGTATTTACAGAAGACTTAATCAAATCCTAAAACCTCTATGGTGAGCACAACAAGTCTAAAACGTATATACAGAAGGGTGGCATCTGTGTCTGGGATGTGCCGCAGTCCTGGAAGAAAAACAAGTAGCACGGTCAGTGCAGTCAGGCATGGAGGGGTGTTCCATGTGCTCCCGGGCTGGGACACTGGCACAGGGGGACTCTGCTGCCAGAAGTGAGCCTGGCTGGGGCTGGGGGCTGTGGCCCAGGCACTGGAACAAGGCTTGTGTGGCCCAAAGCAAGGCCAGGCCAGGCCAGGGATGGCCAGCAGAATCCAGTGCATGGGCTAGCGTGTCCCTGAGCAGGGAGTGCCCAGCCCCAGCCTGGCAGCAGGGGACCCGCTCTGCCCGTGGGGAGCTCCTGCCTGTTCTGCTGCTGGCATCGGTCTTCATCCCAAGACCATGTCCTCCGCCTCGTCTTCTAGATCAATATCCATCTCCTCAATGGAGTCTCCTGTTTCCACCTCCATTTCTTCCTCTGTCTCATCCACATCCATGTCCATCTCTTCTTCACCAGTATCCTCTCCATCAACTTCCATTTTTTCTTCTGTGATAATTTGTGTATCCACCTCCGTCTCCTCCTCTCGGTCTGGGACAGCCTGCAGAGGTAGCGAAATCTCAGAGTGGGGTCCCTTTCCCACACTATCCCACACAGCTCCAGCCCACCCAGGCAGCTGCGGGGTGTTCTCCTCCGTGGAATACTACCATACCTTCTTTGGAACAAATGTAGACATCCTGCAGGGATGGATAGACAACTCCAGACAATGGCAAGGTTTCAGGACTGCTGGGGGTATCAGGGAGCAGGTGGCAACAAGGTGACAGGGGTAGCTGTGGAGCAGGGTGAAGAGCGTGCTGACACAAGGAGCCAAGGGTTGTGTTGTGGCCGTTGCTGGATGCTGGAAGTTCTAGCTGGAGCGTGCACTGTGACATCAGTGCCAGGAGCCCAGGCCCAGGCTGAAGAGGACAACGGAGACCATAGAATGATGGAATCCTTGGGTGGCTGGGCTTGGAAGGGACCCTAAAGACCATCTTGTTCCAAGCGGAGCAATCTTCCCCCAGAATATGTTGCTCAGAGCCCTGCTCCCAGCTGGCCTTGGATGTTGCCAAGGATGGAGCATCCGCAGCCTGTGTGCACAGCCTGGGCCAGTGCCCCAGCAGCCTGAGTGGAAAAGAGCAGCTTCATTAGATGCAACCTCAATCTCACTCCTGCAGTTGAAAGGCTTCTCCTCTCTGTGCCCATCTTTCCTAGAGCTGCAGGGAGGCCTCGCCAGCACCTTCTCTTTCCAGGCTGAGCATCCCCAGCCCCACATGGACAGCAGTACGATGCGTGGGGGTGAAGGCTAAAGGGTAGCAAAGAGCATCAGGAAGTGAGAGATGGAAGCTTTTGGAGATGGAAGCTTTGCCTCTAAATGTAGAAAATCAAGAAAAGTGGAGGGGGAAAATGGTGGGACTCTGGCTCTGTTCTAACTGGCGAAGATTTTCTTTTCATCTTTTCTGTCGTGCTGCCCCAAGTTTTGTTGTTTGAAAGGAGGTTTGGCAAGATATCCATTGTCTTCTCCATTGGTGAAACACTGAACAACATCTGGGCAGGCTGATGATGCAGAGCAAAATCTGCAAATATCAACTGGGGATCCTGATCCTAGGGAATGCCGCTAAAGCCAGCCGAAAGCAATTTCTGGAAAGTCAAGCCTGGTTTACGTCTCCTGGAGTTGGGCTGTGCCAAATTCACCTGTCATTTATGAAGAAGGAAAAAAACTCAAACCAAAAGAGAAAAAAACACAAAGAAACAAACCCAAAGAAACCAATCAAACAAACAGATAAAAAACCCCAAATAAAACCAAAGGCAATGAGAAGTTAGGATTAGTTGTAAGGATATCACAACAGGTGAATGGCTGCTTCCTACAGGATCTCCATCCAAAGCCACCTAGAGAACTTCTCCAAAATATATCCAGCAGGAGAAATCTAAAAAGTGATCCATGGCCGCTTTGGGGGCAGCTCTGCATTACGGTGAAGGACGAGCATGCAGTGGTACAGATGCAGCATTGCCCACCCTCCAGGCTGCTGTTTGCTCTGCTGAAAGACTCTTGCAGGACTGTGGCCCCTCTCCATGCAATGGAAATCATTGCCACAGCTCTCAGTTGAGGCACTGGCATTTCCAGAGCCAGATTCAGGCACAATCCTACTGCCTGCTGAGCATCTGGGAAAGATCCTGAGCATCTTCAGGCCTAGAAGCACAAAAGAGCTCAGGCTCTCCCTGAACTGGGTTTTCAGGGCAGGTTTCCATAGCTCTGCAAGATTTCTTCATCCCTCAACACGTCTGACTTTATGTCCAATGATGCATTTGGCTTCCTTCCTTCCTCCTGTGTGCCCCTGAGTAACCTTCCACGTGGATGGAGGAGATTGTGTACAGGACGATTGATTCCTGGATTGCCATTTGGCTTCACTGTCACTCAGTTGAACATGGTCCTTATCTAAGAAAGACTTCCAGGAAATGGGTAGGAGATTTGGCTCTGAGAGGAGCAGAAAGCACATTTTCTACACCAAATTGCCAGCTGATGCAGTTTCCCTGCCAAAATAGTGATTCTCATTCATCTTCCTGGGAAGAATGTGAAGACCCATTCAGAGATCCCAGGTTCAGCTGGCCTGTGGCTTTGTGTACCTCATTTCGCATGTCCAATTTCAAGGGCCACTAAAAGAGGCTTATGTTTGCCTTGCTAGCCAGAAGTGCTGTAGGTATTTCCAGGAGAAAAGGAAAAACATTGCTGTCCTGTGGTGTGGTAGAAATGCCACCACAATTGTGACTCTGTGAGCAAAGCCAGCCAGTGCTTTTTGGCACCGCAAGAGCTGAGAGTGTGGCAGAGCGGTTTTGATACTCTTTTTAAGAGTCCTGAAAACATTGTTCCCAAAACAATCCACAACTTTGCAAATGTGCCCGAAGCAAATGCAGAGAGAACTGGGGTGTGAAAAGCAAAGAATGTTTATTTGTAGAAGAAAAGGAACAAAAATGAACTACACGACATATTTACATTGTAAGAATATTGGTAACAACAATAACAACAACAAACTATAGAACCTATGTACCTAAGAACTTATCTAACCAAACTATAGGAAACGTATTTACAGAAGACTTAATCAAATCCTAAAACCTCTATGGTGAGCACAACAAGTCTAAAACGTATATACAGAAGGGTGGCATCTGTGTCTGGGATGTGCCGCAGTCCTGGAAGAAAAACAAGTAGCACGGTCAGTGCAGTCAGGCATGGAGGGGTGTTCCATGTGCTCCCGGGCTGGGACACTGGCACAGGGGGACTCTGCTGCCAGAAGTGAGCCTGGCTGGGGCTGGGGGCTGTGGCCCAGGCACTGGAACAAGGCTTGTGTGGCCCAAAGCAAGGCCAGGCCAGGCCAGGGATGGCCAGCAGAATCCAGTGCATGGGCTAGCGTGTCCCTGAGCAGGGAGTGCCCAGCCCCAGCCTGGCAGCAGGGGACCCGCTCTGCCCGTGGGGAGCTCCTGCCTGTTCTGCTGCTGGCATCGGTCTTCATCCCAAGACCATGTCCTCCGCCTCGTCTTCTAGATCAATATCCATCTCCTCAATGGAGTCTTCTGTTTCCACCTCCATTTCTTCCTCTGTCTCATCCACATCCATGTCCATCTCTTCTTCACCAGTATCCTCTCCATCAACTTCCATTTTTTCTTCTGTGATAATTTGTGTATCCACCTCCGTCTCCTCCTCTCGGTCTGGGACAGCCTGCAGAGGTAGCGAAATCTCAGAGTGGGGTCCCTTTCCCACACTATCCCACACAGCTCCAGCCCACCCAGGCAGCTGCGGGGTGTTCTCCTCCGTGGAATACTACCATACCTTCTTTGGAACAAATGTAGACATCCTGCAGGGATGGATAGACAACTCCAGACAATGGCAAGGTTTCAGGACTGCTGGGGGTATCAGGGAGCAGGTGGCAACAAGGTGACAGGGGTAGCTGTGGAGCAGGGTGAAGAGCGTGCTGACACAAGGAGCCAAGGGTTGTGTTGTGGCCGTTGCTGGATGCTGGAAGTTCTAGCTGGAGCGTGCACTGTGACATCAGTGCCAGGAGCCCAGGCCCAGGCTGAAGAGGACAACGGAGACCATAGAATGATGGAATCCTTGGGTGGCTGGGCTTGGAAGGGACCCTAAAGACCATCTTGTTCCAAGCGGAGCAATCTTCCCCCAGAATATGTTGCTCAGAGCCCTGCTCCCAGCTGGCCTTGGATGTTGCCAAGGATGGAGCATCTGCAGCCTGTGTGCACAGCCTGGGCCAGTGCCCCAGCAGCCTGAGTGGAAAAGAGCAGCTTCATTAGATGCAACCTCAATCTCACTCCTGCAGTTGAAAGGCTTCTCCTCTCTGTGCCCATCTTTCCTAGAGCTGCAGGGAGGCCTCGCCAGCACCTTCTCTTTCCAGGCTGAGCATCCCCAGCTCCACATGGACAGCAGTACGATGCGTGGGGGTGAAGGCTAAAGGGTAGCAAAGAGCATCAGGAAGTGAGAGATGGAAGCTTCTGGAGATGGAAGCTTTGCCTCTAAATGTAGAAAATCAAGAAAAGTGGAGGGGGAAAATGGTGGGACTCTGGCTCTGTTCTAACTGGCGAAGATTTTCTTTTCATCTTTTCTGTCGTGCTGCCCCAAGTTTTGTTGTTTGAAAGGAGGTTTGGCAAGATATCCATTGTCTTCTCCATTGGTGAAGCACTGAACAACATCTGGGCAGGCTGATGATGCAGAGCAAAACCTGCAAATATCAACTGGGGATCCTGATCCTAGGGAATGCCGCTAAAGCCAGCCGAAAGCAATTTCTGGAAAGTCAAGCCTGGTTTACGTCTCCTGGAGTTGGGCTGTGCCAAATTCACCTGTCATTTATGAAGAAGGAAAAAAACTCAAACCAAAAGAGAAAAAAACACAAAGAAACAAACCCAAAGAAACCAATCAAACAAACAGATAAAAAACCCCAAATAAAACCAAAGGCAATGAGAAGTTAGGATTAGTTGTAAGGATATCACAGCAGGTGAATGGCTGCTTCCTACAGGATCTCCATCCAAAGCCACCTAGAGAACTTCTCCAAAATATATCCAGCAGGAGAAATCTAAAAAGTGATCCATGGCCGCTTTGGGGGCAGCTCTGCATTACGGTGAAGGACGAGCATGCAGTGGTACAGATGCAGCATTGCCCACCCTCCAGGCTGCTGTTTGCTCTGCTGAAAGACTCTTGCAGGACTGTGGCCCCTCTCCATGCAATGGAAATCATTGCCACAGCTCTCAGTTGAGGCACTGGCATTTCCAGAGCCAGATTCAGGCACAATCCTACTGCCTGCTGAGCATCTGGGAAAGATCCTGAGCATCTTCAGGCCTAGAAGCACAAAAGAGCTCAGGCTCTCCCTGAACTGGGTTTTCAGGGCAGGTTTCCATAGCTCTGCAAGATTTCTTCATCCCTCAACACGTCTGACTTTATGTCCAATGATGCATTTGGCTTCCTTCCTTCCTCCTGTGTGCCCCTGAGTAACCTTCCACGTGGATGGAGGAGATTGTGTACAGGACGATTGATTCCTGGATTGCCATTTGGCTTCACTGTCACTCAGTTGAACATGGTCCTTATCTAAGAAAGACTTCCAGGAAATGGGTAGGAGTTTTGGCTCTGAGAGGAGCAGAAAGCACATTTTCTACACCAAATTGCCAGCTGATGCAGTTTCCCTGCCAAAATAGTGATTCTCATTCATCTTCCTGGGAAGAATGTGAAGACCCATTCAGAGATCCCAGGTTCAGCTGGCCTGTGGCTTTGTGTACCTCATTTCGCATGTCCAATTTCAAGGGCCACTAAAAGAGGCTTATGTTTGCCTTGCTAGCCAGAAGTGCTGTAGGTATTTCCAGGAGAAAAGGAAAAACATCGCTGTCCTGTGGTGTGGTAGAAATGCCACCACAATTGTGACTCTGTGAGCAAAGCCAGCCAGTGCTTTTTGGCACCGCAAGAGCTGAGAGTGTGGCAGAGCGGTTTTGATACTCTTTTTAAGAGTCCTGAAAACATTGTTCCCAAAACAATCCACAACTTTGCAAATGTGCCCGAAGCAAATGCAGAGAGAACTGGGGTGTGAAAAGCAAAGAATGTTTATTTGTAGAAGAAAAGGAACAAAAATGAACTACACAACATATTTACATTGTAAGAATATTGGTAACAACAATAACAACAACAAACTATAGAACCTATGTACCTAAGAACTTATCTAACCAAACTATAGGAAACGTATTTACAGAAGACTTAATCAAATCCTAAAACCTCTATGGTGAGCACAACAAGTCTAAAATGTATATACAGAAGGGTGGCATCTGTGTCTGGGATGTGCCGCAGTCCTGGAAGAAAAACAAGTAGCACGGTCAGTGCAGTCAGGCATGGAGGGGTGTTCCATGTGCTCCCGGGCTGGGACACTGGCACAGGGGGACTCTGCTGCCAGAAGTGAGCCTGGCTGGGGCTGGGGGCTGTGGCCCAGGCACTGGAACAAGGCTTGTGTGGCCCAAAGCAAGGCCAGGCCAGGCCAGGGATGGCCAGCAGAATCCAGTGCATGGGCTAGCGTGTCCCTGAGCAGGGAGTGCCCAGCCCCAGCCTGGCAGCAGGGGACCCGCTCTGCCCGTGGGGAGCTCCTGCCTGTTCTGCTGCTGGCATCGGTCTTCATCCCAAGACCATGTCCTCCGCCTCGTCTTCTAGATCAATATCCATCTCCTCAATGGAGTCTTCTGTTTCCACCTCCATTTCTTCCTCTGTCTCATCCACATCCATGTCCATCTCTTCTTCACCAGTATCCTCTCCATCAACTTCTATTTTTTCTTCTGTGATAATTTGTGTATCCACCTCCGTCTCCTCCTCTCGGTCTGGGACAGCCTGCAGAGGTAGCGAAATCTCAGAGTGGGGTCCCTTTCCCACACTATCCCACACAGCTCCAGCCCACCCAGGCAGCTGCGGGGTGTTCTCCTCCGTGGAATAGTACCATACCTTCTTTGGAACAAATGTAGACATCCTGCAGGGATGGATAGACAACTCCAGACAATGGCAAGGTTTCAGGACTGCTGGGGGTATCAGGGAGCAGGTGGCAACAAGGTGACAGGGGTAGCTGTGGAGCAGGGTGAAGAGCGTGCTGACACAAGGAGCCAAGGGTTGTGTTGTGGCCGTTGCTGGATGCTGGAAGTTCTAGCTGGAGCGTGCACTGTGACATCAGTGCCAGGAGCCCAGGCCCAGGCTGAAGAGGACAACGGAGACCATAGAATGATGGAATCCTTGGGTGGCTGGGCTTGGAAGGGACCCTAAAGACCATCTTGTTCCAAGCGGAGCAATCTTCCCCCAGAATATGTTGCTCAGAGCCCTGCTCCCAGCTGGCCTTGGATGTTGCCAAGGATGGAGCATCTGCAGCCTGTGTGCACAGCCTGGGCCAGTGCCCCAGCAGCCTGAGTGGAAAAGAGCAGCTTCATTAGATGCAACCTCAATCTCACTCCTGCAGTTGAAAGGCTTCTCCTCTCTGTGCCCATCTTTCCTAGAGCTGCAGGGAGGCCTCGCCAGCACCTTCTCTTTCCAGGCTGAGCATCCCCAGCCCCACATGGACAGCAGTACGATGCGTGGGGGTGAAGGCTAAAGGGTAGCAAAGAGCATCAGGAAGTGAGAGATGGAAGCTTCTGGAGATGGAAGCTTTGCCTCTAAATGTAGAAAATCAAGAAAAGTGGAGGGGGAAAATGGTGGGACTCTGGCTCTGTTCTAACTGGCGAAGATTTTCTTTTCATCTTTTCTGTCGTGCTGCCCCAAGTTTTGTTGTTTGAAAGGAGGTTTGGCAAGATATCCATTGTCTTCTCCATTGGTGAAACACTGAACAACATCTGGGCAGGCTGATGATGCAGAGCAAAATCTGCAAATATCAACTGGGGATCCTGATCCTAGGGAATGCCGCTAAAGCCAGCCGAAAGCAATTTCTGGAAAGTCAAGCCTGGTTTACGTCTCCTGGAGTTGGGCTGTGCCAAATTCACCTGTCATTTATGAAGAAGGAAAAAAACTCAAACCAAAAGAGAAAAAAACACAAAGAAACAAACCCAAAGAAACCAATCAAACAAACAGATAAAAAACCCCAAATAAAACCAAAGGCAATGAGAAGTTAGGATTAGTTGTAAGGATATCACAGCAGGTGAATGGCTGCTTCCTACAGGATCTCCATCCAAAGCCACCTAGAGAACTTCTCCAAAATATATCCAGCAGGAGAAATCTAAAAAGTGATCCATGGCCGCTTTGGGGGCAGCTCTGCATTACGGTGAAGGACGAGCATGCAGTGGTACAGATGCAGCATTGCCCACCCTCCAGGCTGCTGTTTGCTCTGCTGAAAGACTCTTGCAGGACTGTGGCCCCTCTCCATGCAATGGAAATCATTGCCACAGCTCTCAGTTGAGGCACTGGCATTTCCAGAGCCAGATTCAGGCACAATCCTACTGCCTGCTGAGCATCTGGGAAAGATCCTGAGCATCTTCAGGCCTAGAAGCACAAAAGAGCTCAGGCTCTCCCTGAACTGGGTTTTCAGGGCAGGTTTCCATAGCTCTGCAAGATTTCTTCATCCCTCAACACGTCTGACTTTATGTCCAATGATGCATTTGGCTTCCTTCCTTCCTCCTGTGTGCCCCTGAGTAACCTTCCACGTGGATGGAGGAGATTGTGTACAGGACGATTGATTCCTGGATTGCCATTTGGCTTCACTGTCACTCAGTTGAACATGGTCCTTATCTAAGAAAGACTTCCAGGAAATGGGTAGGAGTTTTGGCTCTGAGAGGAGCAGAAAGCACATTTTCTACACCAAATTGCCAGCTGATGCAGTTTCCCTGCCAAAATAGTGATTCTCATTCATCTTCCTGGGAAGAATGTGAAGACCCATTCAGAGATCCCAGGTTCAGCTGGCCTGTGGCTTTGTGTACCTCATTTCGCATGTCCAATTTCAAGGGCCACTAAAAGAGGCTTATGTTTGCCTTGCTAGCCAGAAGTGCTGTAGGTATTTCCAGGAGAAAAGGAAAAACATCGCTGTCCTGTGGTGTGGTAGAAATGCCACCACAATTGTGACTCTGTGAGCAAAGCCAGCCAGTGCTTTTTGGCACCGCAAGAGCTGAGAGTGTGGCAGAGCGGTTTTGATACTCTTTTTAAGAGTCCTGAAAACATTGTTCCCAAAACAATCCACAACTTTGCAAATGTGCCCGAAGCAAATGCAGAGAGAACTGGGGTGTGAAAAGCAAAGAATGTTTATTTGTAGAAGAAAAGGAACAAAAATGAACTACACAACATATTTACATTGTAAGAATATTGGTAACAACAATAACAACAACAAACTATAGAACCTATGTACCTAAGAACTTATCTAACCAAACTATAGGAAACGTATTTACAGAAGACTTAATCAAATCCTAAAACCTCTATGGTGAGCACAACAAGTCTAAAACGTATATACAGAAGGGTGGCATCTGTGTCTGGGATGTGCCGCAGTCCTGGAAGAAAAACAAGTAGCACGGTCAGTGCAGTCAGGCATGGAGGGGTGTTCCATGTGCTCCCGGGCTGGGACACTGGCACAGGGGGACTCTGCTGCCAGAAGTGAGCCTGGCTGGGGCTGGGGGCTGTGGCCCAGGCACTGGAACAAGGCTTGTGTGGCCCAAAGCAAGGCCAGGCCAGGCCAGGGATGGCCAGCAGAATCCAGTGCATGGGCTAGCGTGTCCCTGAGCAGGGAGTGCCCAGCCCCAGCCTGGCAGCAGGGGACCCGCTCTGCCCGTGGGGAGCTCCTGCCTGTTCTGCTGCTGGCATCGGTCTTCATCCCAAGACCATGTCCTCCGCCTCGTCTTCTAGATCAATATCCATCTCCTCAATGGAGTCTTCTGTTTCCACCTCCATTTCTTCCTCTGTCTCATCCACATCCATGTCCATCTCTTCTTCACCAGTATCCTCTCCATCAACTTCCATTTTTTCTTCTGTGATAATTTGTGTATCCACCTCCGTCTCCTCCTCTCGGTCTGGGACAGCCTGCAGAGGTAGCGAAATCTCAGAGTGGGGTCCCTTTCCCACACTATCCCACACAGCTCCAGCCCACCCAGGCAGCTGCGGGGTGTTCTCCTCCGTGGAATAGTACCATACCTTCTTTGGAACAAATGTAGACATCCTGCAGGGATGGATAGACAACTCCAGACAATGGCAAGGTTTCAGGACTGCTGGGGGTATCAGGGAGCAGGTGGCAACAAGGTGACAGGGGTAGCTGTGGAGCAGGGTGAAGAGCGTGCTGACACAAGGAGCCAAGGGTTGTGTTGTGGCCGTTGCTGGATGCTGGAAGTTCTAGCTGGAGCGTGCACTGTGACATCAGTGCCAGGAGCCCAGGCCCAGGCTGAAGAGGACAACGGAGACCATAGAATGATGGAATCCTTGGGTGGCTGGGCTTGGAAGGGACCCTAAAGACCATCTTGTTCCAAGCGGAGCAATCTTCCCCCAGAATATGTTGCTCAGAGCCCTGCTCCCAGCTGGCCTTGGATGTTGCCAAGGATGGAGCATCTGCAGCCTGTGTGCACAGCCTGGGCCAGTGCCCCAGCAGCCTGAGTGGAAAAGAGCAGCTTCATTAGATGCAACCTCAATCTCACTCCTGCAGTTGAAAGGCTTCTCCTCTCTGTGCCCATCTTTCCTAGAGCTGCAGGGAGGCCTCGCCAGCACCTTCTCTTTCCAGGCTGAGCATCCCCAGCCCCACATGGACAGCAGTACGATGCGTGGGGGTGAAGGCTAAAGGGTAGCAAAGAGCATCAGGAAGTGAGAGATGGAAGCTTCTGGAGATGGAAGCTTTGCCTCTAAATGTAGAAAATCAAGAAAAGTGGAGGGGGAAAATGGTGGGACTCTGGCTCTGTTCTAACTGGCGAAGATTTTCTTTTCATCTTTTCTGTCGTGCTGCCCCAAGTTTTGTTGTTTGAAAGGAGGTTTGGCAAGATATCCATTGTCTTCTCCATTGGTGAAACACTGAACAACATCTGGGCAGGCTGATGATGCAGAGCAAAATCTGCAAATATCAACTGGGGATCCTGATCCTAGGGAATGTCGCTAAAGCCAGCCGAAAGCAATTTCTGGAAAGTCAAGCCTGGTTTACGTCTCCTGGAGTTGGGCTGTGCCAAATTCACCTGTCATTTATGAAGAAGGAAAAAAACTCAAACCAAAAGAGAAAAAAACACAAAGAAACAAACCCAAAGAAACCAATCAAACAAACAGATAAAAAACCCCAAATAAAACCAAAGGCAATGAGAAGTTAGGATTAGTTGTAAGGATATCACAGCAGGTGAATGGCTGCTTCCTACAGGATCTCCATCCAAAGCCACCTAGAGAACTTCTCCAAAATATATCCAGCAGGAGAAATCTAAAAAGTGATCCATGGCCGCTTTGGGGGCAGCTCTGCATTACGGTGAAGGACGAGCATGCAGTGGTACAGATGCAGCATTGCCCACCCTCCAGGCTGCTGTTTGCTCTGCTGAAAGACTCTTGCAGGACTGTGGCCCCTCTCCATGCAATGGAAATCATTGCCACAGCTCTCAGTTGAGGCACTGGCATTTCCAGAGCCAGATTCAGGCACAATCCTACTGCCTGCTGAGCATCTGGGAAAGATCCTGAGCATCTTCAGGCCTAGAAGCACAAAAGAGCTCAGGCTCTCCCTGAACTGGGTTTTCAGGGCAGGTTTCCATAGCTCTGCAAGATTTCTTCATCCCTCAACACGTCTGACTTTATGTCCAATGATGCATTTGGCTTCCTTCCTTCCTCCTGTGTGCCCCTGAGTAACCTTCCACGTGGATGGAGGAGATTGTGTACAGGACGATTGATTCCTGGATTGCCATTTGGCTTCACTGTCACTCAGTTGAACATGGTCCTTATCTAAGAAAGACTTCCAGGAAATGGGTAGGAGTTTTGGCTCTGAGAGGAGCAGAAAGCACATTTTCTACACCAAATTGCCAGCTGATGCAGTTTCCCTGCCAAAATAGTGATTCTCATTCATCTTCCTGGGAAGAATGTGAAGACCCATTCAGAGATCCCAGGTTCAGCTGGCCTGTGGCTTTGTGTACCTCATTTCGCATGTCCAATTTCAAGGGCCACTAAAAGAGGCTTATGTTTGCCTTGCTAGCCAGAAGTGCTGTAGGTATTTCCAGGAGAAAAGGAAAAACATCGCTGTCCTGTGGTGTGGTAGAAATGCCACCACAATTGTGACTCTGTGAGCAAAGCCAGCCAGTGCTTTTTGGCACCGCAAGAGCTGAGAGTGTGGCAGAGCGGTTTTGATACTCTTTTTAAGAGTCCTGAAAACATTGTTCCCAAAACAATCCACAACTTTGCAAATGTGCCCGAAGCAAATGCAGAGAGAACTGGGGTGTGAAAAGCAAAGAATGTTTATTTGTAGAAGAAAAGGAACAAAAATGAACTACACAACATATTTACATTGTAAGAATATTGGTAACAACAATAACAACAACAAACTATAGAACCTATGTACCTAAGAACTTATCTAACCAAACTATAGGAAACGTATTTACAGAAGACTTAATCAAATCCTAAAACCTCTATGGTGAGCACAACAAGTCTAAAACATATATACAGAAGGGTGGCATCTGTGTCTGGGATGTGCCGCAGTCCTGGAAGAAAAACAAGTAGCACGGTCAGTGCAGTCAGGCATGGAGGGGTGTTCCATGTGCTCCCGGGCTGGGACACTGGCACAGGGGGACTCTGCTGCCAGAAGTGAGCCTGGCTGGGGCTGGGGGCTGTGGCCCAGGCACTGGAACAAGGCTTGTGTGGCCCAAAGCAAGGCCAGGCCAGGCCAGGGATGGCCAGCAGAATCCAGTGCATGGGCTAGCGTGTCCCTGAGCAGGGAGTGCCCAGCCCCAGCCTGGCAGCAGGGGACCCGCTCTGCCCGTGGGGAGCTCCTGCCTGTTCTGCTGCTGGCATCGGTCTTCATCCCAAGACCATGTCCTCCGCCTCGTCTTCTAGATCAATATCCATCTCCTCAATGGAGTCTTCTGTTTCCACCTCCATTTCTTCCTCTGTCTCATCCACATCCATGTCCATCTCTTCTTCACCAGTATCCTCTCCATCAACTTCCATTTTTTCTTCTGTGATAATTTGTGTATCCACCTCCGTCTCCTCCTCTCGGTCTGGGACAGCCTGCAGAGGTAGCGAAATCTCAGAGTGGGGTCCCTTTCCCACACTATCCCACACAGCTCCAGCCCACCCAGGCAGCTGCGGGGTGTTCTCCTCCGTGGAATAGTACCATACCTTCTTTGGAACAAATGTAGACATCCTGCAGGGATGGATAGACAACTCCAGACAATGGCAAGGTTTCAGGACTGCTGGGGGTATCAGGGAGCAGGTGGCAACAAGGTGACAGGGGTAGCTGTGGAGCAGGGTGAAGAGCGTGCTGACACAAGGAGCCAAGGGTTGTGTTGTGGCCGTTGCTGGATGCTGGAAGTTCTAGCTGGAGCGTGCACTGTGACATCAGTGCCAGGAGCCCAGGCCCAGGCTGAAGAGGACAACGGAGACCATAGAATGATGGAATCCTTGGGTGGCTGGGCTTGGAAGGGACCCTAAAGACCATCTTGTTCCAAGCGGAGCAATCTTCCCCCAGAATATGTTGCTCAGAGCCCTGCTCCCAGCTGGCCTTGGATGTTGCCAAGGATGGAGCATCTGCAGCCTGTGTGCACAGCCTGGGCCAGTGCCCCAGCAGCCTGAGTGGAAAAGAGCAGCTTCATTAGATGCAACCTCAATCTCACTCCTGCAGTTGAAAGGCTTCTCCTCTCTGTGCCCATCTTTCCTAGAGCTGCAGGGAGGCCTCGCCAGCACCTTCTCTTTCCAGGCTGAGCATCCCCAGCCCCACATGGACAGCAGTACGATGCGTGGGGGTGAAGGCTAAAGGGTAGCAAAGAGCATCAGGAAGTGAGAGATGGAAGCTTCTGGAGATGGAAGCTTTGCCTCTAAATGTAGAAAATCAAGAAAAGTGGAGGGGGAAAATGGTGGGACTCTGGCTCTGTTCTAACTGGCGAAGATTTTCTTTTCATCTTTTCTGTCGTGCTGCCCCAAGTTTTGTTGTTTGAAAGGAGGTTTGGCAAGATATCCATTGTCTTCTCCATTGGTGAAACACTGAACAACATCTGGGCAGGCTGATGATGCAGAGCAAAATCTGCAAATATCAACTGGGGATCCTGATCCTAGGGAATGCCGCTAAAGCCAGCCGAAAGCAATTTCTGGAAAGTCAAGCCTGGTTTACGTCTCCTGGAGTTGGGCTGTGCCAAATTCACCTGTCATTTATGAAGAAGGAAAAAAACTCAAACCAAAAGAGAAAAAAACACAAAGAAACAAACCCAAAGAAACCAATCAAACAAACAGATAAAAAACCCCAAATAAAACCAAAGGCAATGAGAAGTTAGGATTAGTTGTAAGGATATCACAGCAGGTGAATGGCTGCTTCCTACAGGATCTCCATCCAAAGCCACCTAGAGAACTTCTCCAAAATATATCCAGCAGGAGAAATCTAAAAAGTGATCCATGGCCGCTTTGGGGGCAGCTCTGCATTACGGTGAAGGACGAGCATGCAGTGGTACAGATGCAGCATTGCCCACCCTCCAGGCTGCTGTTTGCTCTGCTGAAAGACTCTTGCAGGACTGTGGCCCCTCTCCATGCAATGGAAATCATTGCCACAGCTCTCAGTTGAGGCACTGGCATTTCCAGAGCCAGATTCAGGCACAATCCTACTGCCTGCTGAGCATCTGGGAAAGATCCTGAGCATCTTCAGGCCTAGAAGCACAAAAGAGCTCAGGCTCTCCCTGAACTGGGTTTTCAGGGCAGGTTTCCATAGCTCTGCAAGATTTCTTCATCCCTCAACACGTCTGACTTTATGTCCAATGATGCATTTGGCTTCCTTCCTTCCTCCTGTGTGCCCCTGAGTAACCTTCCACGTGGATGGAGGAGATTGTGTACAGGACGATTGATTCCTGGATTGCCATTTGGCTTCACTGTCACTCAGTTGAACATGGTCCTTATCTAAGAAAGACTTCCAGGAAATGGGTAGGAGTTTTGGCTCTGAGAGGAGCAGAAAGCACATTTTCTACACCAAATTGCCAGCTGATGCAGTTTCCCTGCCAAAATAGTGATTCTCATTCATCTTCCTGGGAAGAATGTGAAGACCCATTCAGAGATCCCAGGTTCAGCTGGCCTGTGGCTTTGTGTACCTCATTTCGCATGTCCAATTTCAAGGGCCACTAAAAGAGGCTTATGTTTGCCTTGCTAGCCAGAAGTGCTGTAGGTATTTCCAGGAGAAAAGGAAAAACATCGCTGTCCTGTGGTGTGGTAGAAATGCCACCACAATTGTGACTCTGTGAGCAAAGCCAGCCAGTGCTTTTTGGCACCGCAAGAGCTGAGAGTGTGGCAGAGCGGTTTTGATACTCTTTTTAAGAGTCCTGAAAACATTGTTCCCAAAACAATCCACAACTTTGCAAATGTGCCCGAAGCAAATGCAGAGAGAACTGGGGTGTGAAAAGCAAAGAATGTTTATTTGTAGAAGAAAAGGAACAAAAATGAACTACACAACATATTTACATTGTAAGAATATTGGTAACAACAATAACAACAACAAACTATAGAACCTATGTACCTAAGAACTTATCTAACCAAACTATAGGAAACGTATTTACAGAAGACTTAATCAAATCCTAAAACCTCTATGGTGAGCACAACAAGTCTAAAACATATATACAGAAGGGTGGCATCTGTGTCTGGGATGTGCCGCAGTCCTGGAAGAAAAACAAGTAGCACGGTCAGTGCAGTCAGGCATGGAGGGGTGTTCCATGTGCTCCCGGGCTGGGACACTGGCACAGGGGGACTCTGCTGCCAGAAGTGAGCCTGGCTGGGGCTGGGGGCTGTGGCCCAGGCACTGGAACAAGGCTTGTGTGGCCCAAAGCAAGGCCAGGCCAGGCCAGGGATGGCCAGCAGAATCCAGTGCATGGGCTAGCGTGTCCCTGAGCAGGGAGTGCCCAGCCCCAGCCTGGCAGCAGGGGACCCGCTCTGCCCGTGGGGAGCTCCTGCCTGTTCTGCTGCTGGCATCGGTCTTCATCCCAAGACCATGTCCTCCGCCTCGTCTTCTAGATCAATATCCATCTCCTCAATGGAGTCTTCTGTTTCCACCTCCATTTCTTCCTCTGTCTCATCCACATCCATGTCCATCTCTTCTTCACCAGTATCCTCTCCATCAACTTCCATTTTTTCTTCTGTGATAATTTGTGTATCCACCTCCGTCTCCTCCTCTCGGTCTGGGACAGCCTGCAGAGGTAGCGAAATCTCAGAGTGGGGTCCCTTTCCCACACTATCCCACACAGCTCCAGCCCACCCAGGCAGCTGCGGGGTGTTCTCCTCCGTGGAATAGTACCATACCTTCTTTGGAACAAATGTAGACATCCTGCAGGGATGGATAGACAACTCCAGACAATGGCAAGGTTTCAGGACTGCTGGGGGTATCAGGGAGCAGGTGGCAACAAGGTGACAGGGGTAGCTGTGGAGCAGGGTGAAGAGCGTGCTGACACAAGGAGCCAAGGGTTGTGTTGTGGCCGTTGCTGGATGCTGGAAGTTCTAGCTGGAGCGTGCACTGTGACATCAGTGCCAGGAGCCCAGGCCCAGGCTGAAGAGGACAACGGAGACCATAGAATGATGGAATCCTTGGGTGGCTGGGCTTGGAAGGGACCCTAAAGACCATCTTGTTCCAAGCGGAGCAATCTTCCCCCAGAATATGTTGCTCAGAGCCCTGCTCCCAGCTGGCCTTGGATGTTGCCAAGGATGGAGCATCTGCAGCCTGTGTGCACAGCCTGGGCCAGTGCCCCAGCAGCCTGAGTGGAAAAGAGCAGCTTCATTAGATGCAACCTCAATCTCACTCCTGCAGTTGAAAGGCTTCTCCTCTCTGTGCCCATCTTTCCTAGAGCTGCAGGGAGGCCTCGCCAGCACCTTCTCTTTCCAGGCTGAGCATCCCCAGCCCCACATGGACAGCAGTACGATGCGTGGGGGTGAAGGCTAAAGGGTAGCAAAGAGCATCAGGAAGTGAGAGATGGAAGCTTCTGGAGATGGAAGCTTTGCCTCTAAATGTAGAAAATCAAGAAAAGTGGAGGGGGAAAATGGTGGGACTCTGGCTCTGTTCTAACTGGCGAAGATTTTCTTTTCATCTTTTCTGTCGTGCTGCCCCAAGTTTTGTTGTTTGAAAGGAGGTTTGGCAAGATATCCATTGTCTTCTCCATTGGTGAAACACTGAACAACATCTGGGCAGGCTGATGATGCAGAGCAAAATCTGCAAATATCAACTGGGGATCCTGATCCTAGGGAATGCCGCTAAAGCCAGCCGAAAGCAATTTCTGGAAAGTCAAGCCTGGTTGACGTCTCCTGGAGTTGGGCTGTGCCAAATTCACCTGTCATTTATGAAGAAGGAAAAAAACTCAAACCAAAAGAGAAAAAAACACAAAGAAACAAACCCAAAGAAACCAATCAAACAAACAGATAAAAAACCCCAAATAAAACCAAAGGCAATGAGAAGTTAGGATTAGTTGTAAGGATATCACAGCAGGTGAATGGCTGCTTCCTACAGGATCTCCATCCAAAGCCACCTAGAGAACTTCTCCAAAATATATCCAGCAGGAGAAATCTAAAAAGTGATCCATGGCCGCTTTGGGGGCAGCTCTGCATTACGGTGAAGGACGAGCATGCAGTGGTACAGATGCAGCATTGCCCACCCTCCAGGCTGCTGTTTGCTCTGCTGAAAGACTCTTGCAGGACTGTGGCCCCTCTCCATGCAATGGAAATCATTGCCACAGCTCTCAGTTGAGGCACTGGCATTTCCAGAGCCAGATTCAGGCACAATCCTACTGCCTGCTGAGCATCTGGGAAAGATCCTGAGCATCTTCAGGCCTAGAAGCACAAAAGAGCTCAGGCTCTCCCTGAACTGGGTTTTCAGGGCAGGTTTCCATAGCTCTGCAAGATTTCTTCATCCCTCAACACGTCTGACTTTATGTCCAATGATGCATTTGGCTTCCTTCCTTCCTCCTGTGTGCCCCTGAGTAACCTTCCACGTGGATGGAGGAGATTGTGTACAGGACGATTGATTCCTGGATTGCCATTTGGCTTCACTGTCACTCAGTTGAACATGGTCCTTATCTAAGAAAGACTTCCAGGAAATGGGTAGGAGTTTTGGCTCTGAGAGGAGCAGAAAGCACATTTTCTACACCAAATTGCCAGCTGATGCAGTTTCCCTGCCAAAATAGTGATTCTCATTCATCTTCCTGGGAAGAATGTGAAGACCCATTCAGAGATCCCAGGTTCAGCTGGCCTGTGGCTTTGTGTACCTCATTTCGCATGTCCAATTTCAAGGGCCACTAAAAGAGGCTTATGTTTGCCTTGCTAGCCAGAAGTGCTGTAGGTATTTCCAGGAGAAAAGGAAAAACATCGCTGTCCTGTGGTGTGGTAGAAATGCCACCACAATTGTGACTCTGTGAGCAAAGCCAGCCAGTGCTTTTTGGCACCGCAAGAGCTGAGAGTGTGGCAGAGCGGTTTTGATACTCTTTTTAAGAGTCCTGAAAACATTGTTCCCAAAACAATCCACAACTTTGCAAATGTGCCCGAAGCAAATGCAGAGAGAACTGGGGTGTGAAAAGCAAAGAATGTTTATTTGTAGAAGAAAAGGAACAAAAATGAACTACACGACATATTTACATTGTAAGAATATTGGTAACAACAATAACAACAACAAACTATAGAACCTATGTACCTAAGAACTTATCTAACCAAACTATAGGAAACGTATTTACAGAAGACTTAATCAAATCCTAAAACCTCTATGGTGAGCACAACAAGTCTAAAACGTATATACAGAAGGGTGGCATCTGTGTCTGGGATGTGCCGCAGTCCTGGAAGAAAAACAAGTAGCACGGTCAGTGCAGTCAGGCATGGAGGGGTGTTCCATGTGCTCCCGGGCTGGGACACTGGCACAGGGGGACTCTGCTGCCAGAAGTGAGCCTGGCTGGGGCTGGGGGCTGTGGCCCAGGCACTGGAACAGGGCTTGTGTGGCCCAAAGCAAGGCCAGGCCAGGCCAGGGATGGCCAGCAGAATCCAGTGCATGGGCTAGCGTGTCCCTGAGCAGGGAGTGCCCAGCCCCAGCCTGGCAGCAGGGGACCCGCTCTGCCCGTGGGGAGCTCCTGCCTGTTCTGCTGCTGGCATCGGTCTTCATCCCAAGACCATGTCCTCCGCCTCGTCTTCTAGATCAATATCCATCTCCTCAATGGAGTCTTCTGTTTCCACCTCCATTTCTTCCTCTGTCTCATCCACATCCATGTCCATCTCTTCTTCACCAGTATCCTCTCCATCCACTTCCATTTTTTCTTCTGTGATAATTTGTGTATCCACCTCCGTCTCCTCCTCTCGGTCTGGGACAGCCTGCAGAGGTAGCGAAATCTCAGAGTGGGGTCCCTTTCCCACACTATCCCACACAGCTCCAGCCCACCCAGGCAGCTGCGGGGTGTTCTCCTCCGTGGAATAGTACCATACCTTCTTTGGAACAAATGTAGACATCCTGCAGGGATGGATAGACAACTCCAGACAATGGCAAGGTTTCAGGACTGCTGGGGGTATCAGGGAGCAGGTGGCAACAAGGTGACAGGGGTAGCTGTGGAGCAGGGTGAAGAGCGTGCTGACACAAGGAGCCAAGGGTTGTGTTGTGGCCGTTGCTGGATGCTGGAAGTTCTAGCTGGAGCGTGCACTGTGACATCAGTGCCAGGAGCCCAGGCCCAGGCTGAAGAGGACAACGGAGACCATAGAATGATGGAATCCTTGGGTGGCTGGGCTTGGAAGGGACCCTAAAGACCATCTTGTTCCAAGCGGAGCAATCTTCCCCCAGAATATGTTGCTCAGAGCCCTGCTCCCAGCTGGCCTTGGATGTTGTCAAGGATGGAGCATCCGCGGCCTGTGTGCACAGCCTGGGCCAGTGCCCCAGCAGCCTGAGTGGAAAAGAGCAGCTTCATTAGATGCAACTTCAATCGACCTTCTGCAGTTGAAAGGCTTCTCCTCTCTGTGCCCATCTTTCCTAGAGCTGCAGGGAGGCCTCCCCAGCACCTTCTCTTTCCAGGCTGAGCATCTCCAGCCCCACATGGACAGCAGTCAGATCCGTGGGGGTGAAGGCTAAAGGGTAGCAAAGAGCATCAGGAAGTGAGAGATGGAAGCTTCTGGAGATGGAAGCTTTGCCTCTAAATGTAGAAAATAAATAAAAGTAGAGGGGAAAATGGTGGCACTCTGGCTCTGTTCTAACTGGGGAATATTTTCTTTCTTCTTTTGTGTCGTGCTGCCCCAAGCTTTGTTGTTTGAAAGGAGGTTTGGCAAAATATCCATTGTCTTCTCCATTGGTGAAACACTGAGCAAAGTCTGGGCAAGCTGATGATGCAGAGTAAAACCTGCAAATATCTCCTGGTGATCCTGATCCTGGGGAATGCCGCTAAAGCCAGCCAAAAGTCATTTCTGGAAAGTCAACCCTGGTTTACGTTTTCTGGAGTTTGGCTGTGCCAACTAAATCAGTCACTTATAAAAAAGGAAAAAAACTCAAATCAAAACAGACAAAAACACAAACAAACAAACCCAAAGAAACCAATCAAACCAATAGATAAAAAAACCCCAAATAAAACCAAAGGCAAAGAGAAGTTAGGATTAGTTGTAAGGATATCACAGCAGGCGAAAGGCTGCTTCCTACAGGATCACCATCCAAAGCCACCTAGAGCAACTTCTCCAAAATATATCCAACAGGAGAAATCTTAAAAGTGATCCATGGCAGCTTTGGGGGCAGCTCTGCATTGTGGTGAAGGATGAGCATGCAGTGGTACAGATGCAGCACTGCCCACCCTCCAGGCTGCTGTTTGCTCTGCTGAAAGACTCTTGCAGGACTGTGGCCCCTCTCCATGCAATGGAAATCATTGCCACAGCTCTCAGTTGAGGCACTGGCATTTCCAGAGCCAGATTCAGGCACAATCCTGCTGCCTGCTGAGCATCTGGGAAAGATCCTGAGCATCTTCAGGCCTAGAAGCACAAAAGAGCTCAGGCTCTCCCTGAACTGGCTTTTCAGGGCAGGTTTCCATAGCTCTGCAAGATTTCTTCATCCCTCAACACGTCTGACTTTATGTCCAATGATGCATTAGGGTTTCTTCCTTCCTCCTGTGTGCCCGTGAGTAACCTTGCACGTGGATGGAGGAGATTGTGTACAGGACAATTGATTCCTGGATTGCCATTTGGCTTCACTGTCACTCAGTTGAACGTAGTCCTTATCTATGAAGGACTTTCAAGAAATGGGTAGGAGTTTTGGCTCTGAGAGGAGCAGAAAACACATTTTCTACACCAAATTGCCAGCTGATACAGTTTCCCTGCCAAAATAGTGATTCTCATTCATCTTCCCGGGAAGAAGGTGAAGACCCATTTAGAGATCCCAGGTTCAGCTGGCCTTTGGCTTTGTGTACATCATTTCACATGTCCAGTTTCAAGGGGCACTAAAAGAGGCTCATGTTTGCCTTGCTACGCAGAAGTGCTGTAGGTATTTCCAGGAGAAAAAGAAAAAAATCGCTGTCCTGTGGCATGGTAGAAATGCCACCACATGTTTATCACAATTGTGACTCTGTGAGCAAAGAGAGCCAGTACTTTTTGGGGCTGCAGCAGCTGAGAGTGTGGCAGAGCGGATTTTCAGTTCTTTTTAGAGTCCTGAAAACATTGTTCCCTGAACAATCTTTCTGTCCTGTCTTCTGTCCTAAACTGTGGAACAGAGAAAATGGAAAGGAGCAGAGGTTTGTTTCAATTGGCTTTTCTATTTTGAAGTCTTCAAATGATGTCAGCTTGATGCACGATACTTTAGAAATTGGATGAGTAGCACCTATTTCATCCCAGCAGAGAGGTGGGGTTGAAGACTTTCAACAGGAGAAGTACTGGATGTGTAAGAGCTCAGTTTTCCACCCCTCACACCCTGGTATCTCGCTGGACTATTTGAAGGAGCCTCCGCCAGATACATTAAAATACTGCTCCAAACAACAACAGAATGCAAATGTTCCACCAAATGGGCAAAAATAAGCAAAGTGGGTGGATGGCAGCCCTTTCTGAAGAGCTCATGTTGATTTTGAAAAGTCAGATGCAAACAAGTTTTGCCATATTTCTTCCCTATTAAAATGGAGATATTGAATAGAAATCTGTCTCTGAGGCTGCTAAGTTTGGTCTGATTTTCGATGTGGGAGGAATAGACCAGGTTGCAGAGAAGCTGTGATTGTCTGACCCTTGGAAGGGTTCAAGGCCAGATTGGATGGGGCTTGGAGCAAGCTGGTCTAGGGGAAGGTGTCCTGAGTGTGCTGAGAGTTGGAACAAGAGGAGCTTTAAGGTCCCTTCCAAGGCAACACATCCTGGGAGTCCATGAAGAGAAACTTGGACTTTTCCTGAGATGCTGCCTTTGCAAGGGCAAGTCCCAAATACCCCAGGTAGTTTGAAATGCCCTGAGCAGAACCCAGCTGTGCTTTCTCATAGGTTGCCGCGGCGGTGGAGGTGGCAGGGGTGCCGCGACTCCCGGAAAAGCGGTCCGCGGTTGGGCTGCCCGGGGCACAGACACGTCCTCTGCCCAGCGAGTGATTTCAGCTCAGCTCAGCTCAGCGGCAGCGTGCAGGCGACACGGAGGGAGAGAGCAGAGCGCTGTGTGGCGTTCCGCAGCGAACTGGCCTTTATTACAGCCGGGCCCTGGGCGAAGGGAGCCAGTGACAGCAGCTCTGTGGAACAGGGGATAATCTGGGGTATTTATAGGGGAGGAGAGGGGCTGGGGGGAAACTGGGATACAGGTATTGGGGTGGGATGGCAGGGGAGAACAGCAATGGAGTGTAACAGCTTAACATTAACTAACTCAAAGATTTCTGGGAGTGATACTTTACTCTCTCTTAGAAAAATGTATCTTGACTCCAAGGGAGGGCCAGGATCTCTGAATCAGGTAGTTCCCCAGCCCCCGCAGTCAACCATGGAAAAGCAGCTTCTGAACAATAAAGATTGCTCTTGCCGTGCCAACCTCGCTGCGTCGTGTGTCCGTCTCGAGCGCCACAGTGACACTCTGCAAACAGAGCTGCACCTGACTGAAAATGAATGGGACAGAAATCAGGAACTCTGAAAGTTTGATTTCCTATCCAATACAGCCCAGCCAGCCAGCCCCACACAATCCCCATCCCACCCCTCCAAATATGGATCCCACTTCTCCCAACCTCCTTCTGGCCTGGGGTGAGTTTATGATCCTTGGATCCCCAAATGTCTGTTCTGTTTCTGCTGAACTTTTCTGGCTTTGCCATCTCTTCAAACAGCCAGAGGATTTATTCTTTAATATTATTCATATTATTCATATTATTCATATTCAAGGGACATCTTTAATTTGCTTTTTACAGGGACCCCATTCAGAGGTTTTCTTCCAAATTTGCCCTAAACCAGAACACCTTCCACCTCCATCTCACCTGGCAGCGGTGGAACTGAGTAATTTTGGTGTGGGATTGAGATTTTCTCAGGCAGAACAAGCCCTTTTGAGTTGGGATTGAGCCCTTTTTAGGGTAAAATAGAGCTGTTTTCAGTGGGATTGAGTGGTTTTGAGGCGACAGATCGATCCCTCTTGGCTTTTGGAGTGCAAAGAGATGGAGATGAGAAGCTGTTGGGGCTTACGTGTCCTTCTTTTAGTTCTGGCTCAACTGTGGAATTCTTACCCATTAGTTGTGGGGAAAACCTGACTGTGGGTGGTACTTGAGAAACACAAAGAGTTCGGCCTGGCCCAGGGCTGAAGGGGGCAGGAAAAGGCGAGGGTGGGCACAGTTTGGCGGCTTCTTCAGCTTCAGAGAAGGACACTTTGCTGGGAGCTGTTCCTGTAGAGGGAAGGGAATTTGCCATCACCCAGACGGAGCCGCTGCTTCTTCTTCTCCTTCTTCCCTCTTCCTTGGTGGCCTCACACCCCCTGTCCTGCTGGGATGTGTGGCAGTGCCAGGCACCGCCGTGGAGATGCTGATCTACCTCAGCCACCGGCCTGGGATCTCAGCTCATCCCTGCTGTTCCAGCTGAGTGTTCCTCAGAGCCCTGCAGGAGCACTGGCACTGACTGCCAACCCGAGGGGGTTTGTGAAGCAAAGCCTCTCCTCCATCCTTTCCCATATTGGCCGAGAAGGCTGTCACGGGGTCCCTGGTTCTGTTTTGTTGTTAATGCTATAGTTGTTGTTGTTTGTGTGCCTCGTTATACACTAGTAAAGAACTGTTATTCCTATCCACAGATCTCTGTCTGAGAGCCCCTTGAGTTCAAAATTATAATGATTCAGAAGGAGGGGGTCTACATTTTCATTCCAGGGGAGGCCCCTGCCCTCCCTAGCAGACACCTGTCTTCCAAAACAAAGACAGATGGGGAGTTTCTCCATCCTCCTTACCTTTGGTGGGGCCAGCAATGCTCTTGGTTCTCCATGCTCTTTTCGTGGGGTCTTTTATGTCTGTCCCCCTCCACTATGGGGGGGTGGGCGTTGTGTCTCTGCCCCTCTGACTTTAAGGGACAGGGGATATTTGCTGCCCCCTTTCTTCTCCTGGGAAGCCTGTGCGGGCTCTTTGTCCCACTCTGATTTGGGGGGTGCCAGTGTTGTCACCATCCTAGCAGCCCCCGGCTGCTCTTTGCCCTTTGCCAGGTCAGGGCTGTTCTCTCTCCCCTTGCAATTTGTGGGGCTGGCACAGGCACAATTCCCCTCTTCGTTAGGGGGGCTGGCAGTCTCCCCTTCCCCCTCTGACTTGGGGGCCGCTGTGGGCTCCATCCAACTCTTATTTTTGGGGGGCCGGGTATTTATCTCCCTTCAGTGTTGTGGGCCCAGGGATTGTTTCCATCCTCCTCCAGTTTTGTGGGGCCTGGGAGTAGTTTCTGCTGCCCACCGATTTGGGGAGACTGGTGCAGGCTCTACCCCTCTCTGATTTTGAGGGACAACCTGGAGGAAAGGCATCAAAAGCTTGACAAAGGCTGAAGGGAACGCTCTGATTACCCCTTTTGCCAAGAGGTTCCCTTAGCTGAAGTTGCTAACAAGGACCAGACTTGCCAGCCCGCACTGAGTTTCGGGTTCTTTTATTTCCTGGGCCCTCAGTCCTGCGTGGGACACGGGAACTGGGTGCTGCAGAGGCTGCGGCAAGGCATCAGAAATGGCCGCCCAACACCCAAGGGTGGTAGAAGATCTGCTCCAGCACTGGCCGATCCATGGGGTGCTTGGACAAACAGCAGCGGATCAGATGTTGGCACTCTGGGGAGAGAAGGCAGAAAGCGGCGCTCACTTGCAGAAGGCTCCTGCCCAGCTGCTCCCGGCGCCTGCAGAAGCCGGGCTACGCTGCGTGTGCTGGGAGCTGCCCTTGGCGGGAGAGCGGCACGGCAGGACAAGCGTCCCCTCCTTCAGCCAAGCGTGCCACAGCCAGCCTGCCACGGGCCACCTGCTGCAGCTGGTCCTTGAGGGCACATGGACGTCCCGCGCAGCTGCGGGAGGGCTGGGCTGGGCTGCGCGCTGCCACCTGCCAAAGCCTGCCTTCTTCAGGCCCCATACCAACCTGGAGAGACCTCCTGCGGGAAGAAGAGCTGCCCCAAGATGATGTCTCGCTCCTTCTCAAAGGGTAAGTACCCGCACACCATCTCAAACAGCAGCACGCCCAGGGACCAGATGGTCGCCCCATCGCCGTGGTAGCAGCGAAGGCCGATCCACTCGGGCGGGCAGTACGTGCGTGTTCCTAGGGGAGACGGGCCTTCAAGTCCCCTCAGAATACAACAAAATCCTTGAAAAGCCCCACAAACTTCCAGAAAAATCCCAGAAAATCTCCACCAATTTTCACAAAACTCAAGAAAAATCCATCAAAATTATTTATAATTTCCCAAAATATCACAAAATTCCAGAAAAATACACTAAGTTGTAGAAAAATCCCTCAGAATTCCCTAAATATTCAGACATCTCTACAATATTCCAGAAACATCCCACAAAATCTCCACAAATTCCCAGAAAATACATGAAAAATCCCTCAAAATCCCTAAATCTCCTCAATATCCAACAAAATTCCAGAAACATTCCACAAGACTCCCTAAATCTCCTGAAAACCCAACTGAATTCCAGAAACATCCCACAAAATCTCCACAAATTCCCACAAAATTCAAGACAAATCCCTCAAAACCACTAAATCTCCTCAATATCCCACAAAATTCCGCAAATATAACACAAAATATCCACAACTTTCCACAAAATCTAAGAAAAATTCCTCAAAATTCTTCAAGCCTCCTCAGAATCCCACAGAATTCTAGAAAAATCCACAAAATTTCTGAAAATTCCCACAAAATTCACAAAATCTTCTCAAAACCCTACCAAAGTGCAGAAACATCCCACAAAATCTACACAAAATTCCACAAAATCCAAGAAAAACCCCACAAAATTCCCTGAATCTCCTCAATACCCTACCAAATTCCAGGAATATCCCACAAAATCTACACAAATTTCCATCAAATTCAAGGAAAATCCCACAAAATTGCCTAAATCACCTTAAAACCATACCAAAGTCCAGGAACATGCCACAAAATTCCTAAATCTTCTCAAAACCCAACTGAATTCCAGAAACATCCCACAGAATCTCCAAAAATGTCCACAAAATCTAAGAAAAATCCTACAAAATTCATTGTCTTCTCTAAATCCCACAAAATCCTTGAAAAGCCTTACAAAATTTCAAAATATCACTCAAAATTCCCTAAATCTTCTGAAAACTTTACCAAATTCCACAAAAATCCCACAAAATCTCCACAAATTCCCACAAAATTTAAGAAATACACCACAAAATTCGCTCAATATTTTCAAAATACCACAAAATTCTTGAAAAGCCCCACATAATTCCAGAAACATCCCACAAAATCTCCTCAATATCCAACAAAATTCCAGAAACATCTCACAAGACTCCCTAAATCTTCTGAAAACCCAACTGAATTCCAGAAACATCCTACAAAATCTCCACAAATTCCCACAAAATTCAAGAAAAATCCCTCAAAACCCCTAAATCTCCTCAATATCCCACAAAATTCCACAAAAATTACACAAAATATCCACAACTTTCCACAAAATCTAAGAAAAATTCCTCAAAATTCTTCAGGTCTCCTCAAAATCCCACAGAATTCCAAAAAAATCCACAAAATTCCTGAAAAATCTTACAAAATTCACAATATCTTCTCAAAACCCTACCAAATTGCAGAAACATCCCACAAAATCCCCAAAAATTTCCATAAAATTCAAGCAAAATTCCACAAAATTCCTGAAATCACCTTAAAACCATACTAAATTCCAGGAATATGCCACAAAATTCCCTAAATCTTCTCAAAACTCAACTGAATTCCAGAAACATCCCACAAAATCTTTACAAATTCCCACAAAATACATGAAAAATCCCTTAAAACTCTTCAAGCCGCCTCACAATCCTACAAAATCTAAGAAAAATCCCACAAAATCTCCACAAATGTTCACAAAAGTCTAGAAAAATTCCACAAAATTCTTCAAGCCTCCTCAGAATCCCACATAATTCTCAGGAAAAATACACAAAATTTTTTGGAGTTCAAGCAAGGCTTGTACCCTTGCTGCAGCCAGCACGGCAGCTATCCCCAGCTGCTCGGTCCATATCCCACTGCATCGATGTGATGGATGGCAAATATGGTGATTTATTGCAGGGAAACTTAACATTTTATAGCCTGGGTTCACTGTGTTACTGCCATCTACATATGTCACACCTCGGTGCTATTGGCTAATTGCAGAAGGTTTTACTATCCTAACAGAGAGGGGTGGTTTACTAGCTTTCCGTTACATCCCGAGTTCTTCAGATTGCAAGCCCTCAAACTACAACATATTCCCCTCTCTCTATGAATAATTAATTTGCTAAAATATAAGGTGTATTAGTTTTAAAAATGGATAATATAAAATTGAGTCCAAAGATTAACACAAGTTTCTCAATTCTCTGTAGATCTTCATCTACAGTCATCTGTAGCTAAAACAGTCTCTGTTGTTGGGTCACGATGACAGAGACACCTGTGGCAGCACCAGTTGCTCTCAGGTTAAGCAGCATGGCTATGGTTACACCTGTCCCCTCTTTTCTGAAGTCAGATGAGTCTCTCCACTTGCAGGCTCCACTCTTCATCCAGGTGGTATAGGACTCTGGGGATGATAACAGCTAATACACGAAAGTCAGCAGAGGAGTTAAAGCTTTGGGTGTAAATGCAAGGGCTAGACTATTAGATCATGGGTTTTCAGCTTGTACCACAAGGTTGGGGTTCACTGCTTCAGGCGTTATAACTATAAACAGCGCAGTTACTATAAGCAGCTTACCATGTAAATGACACCATACTTGCAAACTCACAGCTAAAACTTTAACATTAAATGAACCTTCAAAGATACTTACACTACCTCTTAAAGGAAAATACTTATATTTTATACTAACATAACAATTACTACACAGGCTAAACACTTTATCTTAAACTATTATCTAACTACTTTTAACACACGTGTTCTGGTATATATGTTGTCTAAGTGTGAAAACAATTTGCTAAAAGGATAAACACACAATTACAATTTGCTTTGTATATAGTTAGATGGAGTCTCTACACTTCCCAAATCTTCTACAGAATTTCTCTAACACGATTCAGTCCTGGAACATTCACTGCTCCCGTGATGTCAAATGGTAGTTAATCAGTGACTGAGGGCTTTGATGTTCACGTTGTTCTTCAAACCCTTCTAAATCTTAAAACAAAGGATAACTGAGAAATTGATAGAAACACCACATGATAATAACAATATAAAATTTCTGTTGGCAACTGTCTGTGTAGTGTTCAGACACAACTGTGTCCTGACAGCTCCACTTCTGATCCAAGTCTGGAGTACCAAGGCTGTGTGATGACTTCTCTGTTCACTGGATCTCGTGTGTTCAGAGGCAGACAGTCTGGTCAGATGGACAGGTGACCTTTCTGAACCTGCCAACAAAACACAGACACTTCTCTCCTTGAAGTTAATAAATTACACTAATCAAATTGCTTTTAGGGTGTCAATTCCCCCTGTTTTCTAAAAAAAAAATAAAAATGAAATGTATTTCTGTTCAACATTAACACAAAACCTTATATACAATTAGTAAAAACCTATAACAGTTAAAAATCAATTAATATAAAAGTACTGTTAATTATTAAAACACTGCACCAGCATTCCATCGTTAATAAACAAACAAAACCAAAAATCATCAGTGAAGGATTGGGTAATCATCTCCGGAAATTATTTTCCAAGCTCACTTTAAAATTGATCCAGCTGTCGTATTAATAGGGTCAAATTGCAAAGTCAAAAAGTGACTCAAATACTGATTTGGGACAGAAAACATCTGGATCTGTTGATAAACATTCTGTCCAGGTAAAGTTAAGACTTGGCCAGGGCCTTAGACTTTAAACTGGAAAGATGCCTCTTAACTTATTTTTAAAACAAGGTTTTCAATAGCAACAGCTATGAGATGCTTACAGTACAGCAAACTGTTAAAATGCATTTATACAAAGCAAATAGTTAAAAACTTTAGGTACCAAACTAATTAAATTATTCAGCAGTTGGTTTAATTTGAAGCTTCTTCAATGGCAGCTGATCCTTAGCAATGGTACATCTTTTTTTTTTTTTTTTTAAATTCTGGAAACACTGAAAAATAAAAAAGCTATAACAAATGAAACTGCAGGGATTGCAACAACTCAATAGAACTCTTAATAAAGTCCAGGGTGTCACAGACTGCATTCATTTCTGTCTACAAGCAGGTGTTCATCAGTGGTTTATCACAGTTGCTTCAGTTGTAGCTGTCTTCATATTTCTGGAAAAATAACTATACTTTGCAATTTAGACAAGTGTTTCCAATAAAACATAAACAATTTAAATTAAACAACATTTAAACTTAACAATATTTATAACAAAAGGAAATAACAAAACTTAACTTTAAAGGAATATCCAAGTTATACAACTTAAAAACATGAAAGTTAACAGTAACATGGATCCACTATAAAAATTATAAAAATGTAACAAATACATCACAATTCCATGTCATCTAGCTTTAAAAATAACCCACAAAAACTGCAAATGTTACTAAAAATACTCATTCATAACAAGAATTTGCTTAATGTACTCTCAAATTAGTTAAAATTTCAAAATGCAGCTTCTCTAGAAAAAACCACAACAACACAGGATTTGGCAAGCTGTCATTTAGCTTTGGTAGCACTTTTCAGAAACATCAAGTCTAATTTTTAAACTAAAATCCAAGATCCAAATTGATATATATGCAGTTATATGTGTTTTATATAACAAAAAGACTCACATTGAAATTACCTTATTAAAATTGTGGAAAAAACAAGCAAATAGATAATACATGCTCTAACTTAACTTTGTCTTGTACAGTAAAGTTCTCTTAACTAATTATTTTTTTTAAACCACAAATCTCTTCTGTAGATAACATTAATTGGAAGGTTTTCTTAGAAGCTGTAAATCACACCATGTTTTAACCTTAGGTTCTGAAACCAATTATTGCAAGGCAACTTCTGTTAAACACTTTAAACTCCCTTCTTTTTTTTTTTCTTTTGTTTTTTTTTAACTTTCAAAGAACCACAATAATTTCTCTAGTAAAAGCCTAAAAACTGCAATTGCATAAACTCATAATTACTTAAAACACAAAATTAACTCCAAAAGGGTACATAAACACCTTTAAAAACTCAATAAATCATGACTTTGTAACAAACTGGTTATTATCCCAGCGCTTCTTCTCAGAGAGGGAGTTGGGAGGGTGGGGTGTGAACCGCTCATGTCTCGGTCAGAGTCAAAACTGGCTGGTTATTTCCTGTTTTCCGTGCCTTTTTCTTGGGCCCCGGCCCCGCTACCACCTCTGTGGGCCAGCCGTTCCCTCCCCCTGGTTCCACTCCGCCTCTACCTCGCCTTTCACTCCACCTTTCCCTCCGCTTTTTGCTCCCCCCTTCTTCTCTTTGCATTCCAATCTCTGTGCCTCTGTGCCCATCCTCCCGCGTCTTATCTCTTTCATTTCAGCTTCTCTTTCTTTTTCACATTCCTTTTCTCTCCCATCCCCCCGACCACGTTCCTCTTTCAATGCCAGCCTTTGTCCTTTGTTTTTACTTAAGATACTTCTTTCTCGCTCTATGTCTTTTTGTTCAGCACTATTTTTAGACACCAGGGAAGATGTTTCTCTCTGGGCTTTTCCCACGGCACTCCTGGCTTTTTTTGTTAACTTTTTCCAAAAGTCTCTTGCTTTCTGTTGTTTCTCCCAGAGCACACAAGAATTTTGGGACTGAGGGGACTCCCGACCCACCTTCAGCTCTGCTGATCTGCTGTTGTCTGAAAGCTGTAAAGCTCTGACCCTAAATTTCAGGGTAGCCAGCAAACAGTTCCTTGTCGTTCCCCAAATCTCTTCAGCAAGCGTTTTAGCACATCTGTCCCACACCTTAGGGTGGATAAACCTTACAAACTCATTTAAGACTTCAACAACCCAAAGTCTTGCAATAGCAAGCAAATTAGGTTTACAACTGAATTGCAATCTAACCTTTTTCGATTATTCTATCATTCTTCTGGGCCCAGGCTTTTCCTGACAAGAATAGACTCACTATCTTGACCGCTGCTCCTTGACTCAGGGTATCCTGGCTTTCTTCTTGTCCCACTTTTCTTCCTCCTGGGCTTCGGCACCAAAAATTCCTCAATATTCCCACAAAATTCACAAAATCTTCTCAAAACACTACCAAATTCCAGAAACATCCCACAAAACCTACACAAAATTCCACAAAATCCAAGAAAAATCCCACAAAATTCCCTAAATCTTCTCAATACCCTAACGAATTCCAGGAATATCATACAAAATCCCCACAAATTTCCATAAAATTCAAGTTAAATCCCTCAAAATTCCCTAAATAATCTTAAAACCATACCAAACTCCAGGAACATGCCACAAAATTCCCTAAATCTTCTCAAAACCCAACTGAATTCAAGAAACATTCCACAAAATCTCCACAAACGTCCACAAAATCTAAGAAAAATTCCTGATAATTTGTCAATTGTCTGCAGAATCCCACAAATTCCAGAAAAGTCCCTCAAAGTTCCAGAAACATTCCACAAAATCGCCTCAATATCCAACAAAATTCCAGAAAAATCCCATAAAATTCCCACAATCTTCTGAATACTCTACCAAATTCCAGAAACATCCCACAAAATCTCCAAAAATGTTCACAAAATCTTAGAAAAATTCCTCAAAATTCTTCAGGTCTCCTCAGAATCCCACAGAATTCTTGAAAAACCCCATAAAATTCCAGAGAAGTCCCACTAAATTCCCTAAATCATTTCAAAACCATACCAATTCACAGGAATGTCCCACAAAATCTCCACCCATTCCCACAAAATCCCACAAAAACCCCTCAAAATTCCCTAAATCTTCTGAAAACTCTACCAAATTCCAGAAACGCCCCATAAAATCTCCACAAATTCCCACAAAATTCAAGAAAAATAACACAAAATTCACTCAATCTTTTCAAAATACCACAAAATTCTTGAAAAGCCCAACAAAATTTAAGAAATATCCCACAAAATTTCCTAAATCATTCCAAAACCCATCAAATTCCAGGAACATCCCACAAAATCTTTTCAAAATCCAACAAAATTCCTGAAAAATCCCACAAAATTCCCTAAATCTTCTAAAAACTCTACCAAATTCCAGAAACATCTCACAAAATCTACACAAATATCCATAAAATTCAAGGAAAATCCCACAAAATTCCCTAAATCACCTTAAGACCATACCAAATTCCAGGAACATGCCAAAAAATTACCTAAATATTTTCAAAACCCAACTGAATTCCAGAAACATCCCACAAAATCTCCACAAATGTTCACAAAATCTAAGAAAAATTCCTGATCGTTCATCAATTCTCTGCAGAATCCCACAAAATTCCAGAAAAGTCTCTCAAAGTTCCAGAAACATCCCACAAAATCGCCTCAATATCCAACCAAAATCCAGAAAAATCCCACAAAATTCCTGCAATCTCCTGAATACTCTACCAAATTTCACAAAAATTCCACCAAATCTCCACAAATGTTCACAAAATCTTAGAAAAATTCCTCAGAATTCTTCAAGTCTCCTCTGAATCCCACAAAATTCTTGAAAAACCCCACAAAATTCAAGGGAAGTCCCACAAAATTCCCTAAATCATTTCAAAATCATACCAATTCACAGCAATGTCCCACAAAATCTCCAACGATTCCCACAAAATCCCACAAAAATCCCTCAAAAATCCCTCAAAATTCCCTACATCTTCTAAAAAATCTACCAATATCCAGAAAAACCCCATAAAATATTCAAAATTTTCCACAAAAATCAAGAAAAACAACACAAAATTCCCTTAATCTATTCAAAATACTACAAAATTCTTGAATAGCCCCACAAAATTCCAGAAATATCCCACAAAATCTCCTCAATATCCCACAAAATTCCAGAAAATCCCACAAAATTCCCTAAGTCTTCTGAAAACCCTACCAAAATTCCACAAATATCCCACAAAATCTCCACAAATGTCCACAAAATACATGAAAAATCCCACAAAATCCCTAAATCTCCTCAATATCCCACAAAATTCCACAAAAATCCCACACCTTTACAAGTTTCCACAAAATCTAAGAAAAAATTTTCAAAATTCTTTAAGTCTCCTCAAAACCACACAAAGTTCTAGAAAAGGCCAATAAAATTCCAGAAAAATCCCACAGAATCTCCACAAATTTCCAGAAAATCTAAAAAAAATTCCTCAAAATTCTTCAAGTCTCCTCAGAATCCCACAAAATTCTTGAAAAATTCCCACAAAATTCCAGAGAAGTCCTACAAAATTCCCTAAATCATTTCAAAACCATAACAATTCAAAATCTCCACCCATTCCCACAAAATCCCACAAAAATCCCTCAAAATTCCCTAAATCTTCTGAAAACTCTACCAAATTCCAGAAACACCCCATAAAATCTCCACAAATTCTCACAAAATTCAAGAAAAACACCACAAAATTCCCTAAATCTTTTCAAAATACCACAAAATTTTTGAAAAGCCCCACAAAATTCCAGAAATATCCCACAAAATTTCCTAAATCATTCCAAAACCCATCAAATTCCAGAAACATCCCACAAAATCTACACAAATTTCCATAAAATTCCAGTAAATACCCACAAAAAGCTCTAAATCACCTTAAAACCATACCAAATTCCAGGAACATGCCACAAAATTCCCTAAATCTCCTCAAAAACCAACTGAATTCCAGAAGAATCCCACAAAATCCCCACAAATGTCCACAAAATCTAAGAAAAAATCATGATAATTTGTCAATTCTCTGCAGAATCCCACAAATTCCAGAAAAGTCCCTCAAAGTTCCAGAGATATTCCACAAAATCACCTCAATATCCAACAAAATTCCAGAAAAATCCCTTTATGGACGAGATTAACATTATGGACGATTATGGACGATTATGGACGGTATGGCCCTTCCTGTGGACTGTTTTCTGGCTTCTGTGAAGTCCCTCATTTTTTGTTGGTGTATACCTCCCTGTATCTTCCCCCCTCCTCTGTTCCTAAGGGCAGGACAAAGGGTGAAAAATGCCAAGATGGCTCGGGGTTGCTGCCGACTCCCCGTCACCCCGGTGTCTTTCTGCCATCCCATCCCCTGTTTTCCTGAAGGCAGGCAAGGGACGGGGAACACCCCGAGTGCTGCGGGTCTGCTGCCGTCTGCCCGCCGTTCCGTGTCCTCCTTCACCCCCTGTCTTTCCATATTCCCCTTCCCTGGCCGGGAAAGTCCATCCCGCTCCCTGCCCTCTTCCCAAGATGGCACTGCCCACGCGGTCTGGGATTCCTTTTTTCCCGCCTTGCTCCTTCTTTTCTGGCCCCCAACCTTCCCTTCCCCCAGTAACTCCTGCTTCGCTCCCAGCCCTCTCTTTGGTTGCTCCACCCCTGGGGGCTGTGCCTTTTCCATGGTGGGCAACACCCCCTCTGGGGAAATCAAAACTGGAACCGAGCTCTGAAAGCCAGCGTTTCACCAAGAACATCTCAAGTGGCAACGCCCACACCTACGAGACCAGAGCCGAAGCTGGAGATCTAAGAACTCTGCCCCTCGTGAGAGGAGATCTAAGAGCTGCGCCCTTCCTGAGAGAAACTCCAGAACTGGAAGAGACTGAACTAAAAAACTGTTACGTTTGTATTAAGTACCATCACTGTTTAATTTAAGTGTTTGTTTTTAATTTTGTTTTTTTCTGTTTGTTTGTTTGCTTAACGTGTTTTGTTACAGAGTTTTTAGTGTCCCACACAGCAAAGCGGGTGCTCTGTGGAGGTGGTAAGATTTTATGATGTAAGTTTTGGAAACATTTTTAAGCTCCAAATTAAAATTTGAAGGGGAAAAATAAAAAAGGAGCAGATGTTGTGATGTGCCTCGGGGGAGGCAAGGAGTTCCATTTTCCCACCCCAAACCCCTTGTGAAGGACGGCCCAGGGGTTCAGATTGGCTTTGACTCCCTGTGGGGTTTCTCCCTTGCTGTGTTTCTAGTGGTCCCTGACCCTGAACTCCAGCCTCAAGGGTGGAGACCCTCAAGAGTTCTGTCCCTCAAAAACCCCTGCCCTGCCTCTGTTTGGGGCTCTCTGTTCTGGATCTGAGTTTGTTCCCATGCTGAACAAATGGTTTCATGAACAAAGGCTCGTCTCACTGGTGTTCCATGCTGGTCCCCAGAACCCTGTGGCTTCCCTGGCCGAGATCCTGAGGTTGCGGACTGCAACAGGTGCCAAGGTTGGAGAAGTTGGTGTGAAAACTCGACTTTGTGCTGTCAATGTTCTGAGTGTTGAGCCAGCACCAAATCTGTGCAACTCTATGGGAAGGAAATAATAAGGCAAAATGACATCATTGAAACAAGGAAATGCTCTTGGCACTTGATGTGCACAAATGCACAGCAGGAGAGGAAGAGCAGATTAGCTACAAGCTGCCAGTACTTGCAGAAGAATGAATGGAAGTAACTTCCTGTTTAGGCTGGAAATTCGGGGAAAATTTGACCTCATCCAGAAGGGTGCTGAAGTGAAGCAGCTGTCTAGTGACAAGAGACAGATGGAGAAGTGAAACCCCAAAGGAAAGGCTTTGAATGTGGAGTTTTTTGGATGGTGGGGTCTTTAGAAACAGATCTTGCAAATCCCATGGGTGATGCAGGCGGCTTGCCAAGGGAGCATCCCTGTCCCCATGCCAGGGAGCTGCTGCTCTGGTCGCACAGGGTGCTTTGGGTTGTACCTGATGGCTCAGCAGAGCTTGGGGAAATGCCTCAATGTTTTTTGGATTTGAATGGCATTTGGGTCAAATCCAATTTCTCCTCTGCGGGATGAAGTCTTGAGCTCTGACGGGTTTCACTTGAAGATTTCTTTAATCTATGCCCCAGGCCAAAACCCCCCAGCAGATCCCCTGCTCCTCCCACTCTGTGTCTGCCCCAGCTATGATCCTTGGAGCTTTTCCCTTCAACTGAAAGAACTGGAAATTGGCTGGGTTTTGTCACCTCTTGGCAACAAAATTGTCTCCTGTTGTGCAGCTCAGGGGGAAGGAAACTTCTTCCTCCCTTCAGTTTGCTGCAACCAAGTGTTTTGTTCCGCTTGGTGAAGAACTGGGAACAAAGAATTCTTTTTAAGCTGAGGGAGTCAAATTCAATTCCCTTCTCATTTGGAGGAAAATCACCCAGTTATTTATGTTGAAAGAAACTCCAAAATTTTTAAGACTCCTTTTGAGAAAATTTTTCTCTTGGTGACTGATTGCAAGTGGGTATGGGAAGAAACTCTTTGCCTTGAACCATTCAAAGCAGTAATTTCTTCCCAAAGAGTAGAAGCAATTATCTTGTGCTCTTGGTGGCTGCTGTGAGTTTAGTCCTTGGAAATGCAATTCTATGGCTCCAAATGATTTGGAGACAGAATAATCTTGTACATAAAACCAAATTAATTTAACTTTCCAATAATAAGGCAGTTTGACATCCAGGCTTGGGAGGAGCTGGCAGTAGTTAGTGCCTGGCCAATGACAGAACACAGAGTTCGTCTGATTGAGGTGAAATTTCATTCACTGGAGACAAAGTCAAATTGCCTCGCATTTGCTCAGCACTACAAATCCGTTTGAAGCTGGTTGCCAAGACTTGCTGCAAGTGCTGAGTGATGGGATAAAGCCCTGCAATGGCACCATGAAATGGGAGAGCTGGAGAGAAATCTCAAAGAATGGCATTTCCAAGCATTTTCAGGCGCTGATGTTCTGCTGCTGGCTTGGTGCTGTCCAAGGGGCTGATTGGAATGGTTTTAGAGGAACTAAGCTGGGCAGTGGAATGCACCTCAGGCAGAAAATGCATCTCTGGTCTCTGCAAGTGCCTTTATCTCCCTTCATGCTCCTCAGCATTGAAATCCTGCAAGGACTGAGAGAATCTGAGGCTTTGGGAATGCCCAGTAGTGAGAGATTTTGGTGAGATTTGACACAGGAGATGGAAGGAGCAGCAGAAGGTGCTGTCATCTTCATCCTAGTGCTCTCCTGCGTGCTGATGCATCATGAAGGAGGCAGGATTCCATCAAGTACCTTCTGTGTCTCCCGTGGGAAATTCTTTCATGTCTTAGAGTTTCAGGCATGTGTTGTGTGGCTGTGCTGCACCCCAGGGCCAGGCTCTGCCTCTCTTTGCTCTGGCTGGTGCTTCCAAGCTGTCCGCTGTGATTTTGATTTGCAAGCCACCTCTCTGACCAGCTTCCACTTTGCTTGAAAAATTCAGCACCATGTTGGTGGCTGAACAAGTCCCAGAGCTGGGGAGAAGGATTTGAGCTGCAATTTGCATCACAGAGTTGTTAGAGTGGGGAAAATGTTGCATCCCTCCTGGACCTGGAGCTTCTAATCTTGTTGCAAACACTGAAAACCTCTTCAGCTTCTCTCATTCTACCTAAATTTGATTCCTGCTTTGATTTCACACCTCTTTCATGCAGCTTTTTCCTCTGTCCTTGGCTAGATTTGTCAGGCCTGAGAAATTTGGTTGAGCCTTGGGACAGCTCCCATCATCTCTCCCTGCTCCTAATGCTGCTTTGAATTCTCTTGGGAATCTGAGCATGAGGGAAACTGGGGGGACTTTAGTGAGAGGCAAAGTGAGGCACAGAGGCTGAAGTGCAAATGCAGAGTGTGGGTCACCAGAGTCTGCAGTGTTGTGGGGCTTTGGGCCATGCAAACAGATGTTTCTTCTCTGGGAATGGTTGATTCCTTCGGTGTGTCTCCTCCTGACAGTCCTGTGCACCAGGGCTGGTGCTGGAGCTGCAGCAGCACAAAGTTACCAGGGAGCCGTGTGGGACCCAGTGGGAATCATTTCTTTGCTGCTTTTGATGAAAAGTTGTGACATGAATCTCAGTGTCAGGGAGGTGCCCCGTTAATGCTGCTGCAATGCCCACACAATGTGCCTGGAGACAGCTCAGGAGAAAATGAAGAAAAGCCAGGATGAAATCCCATGTGATCCTGAACTCTATCAGAAAGTGCTTGGAGTGAAGTGTGTGAAGTGACTGGGGAGAGCTGGATAGAAGGGACAGCTCTGAGAAGTGTGTGGTTCATCACTGACATCCTTCCAGTGATCTTAGCACACAGACGAAAAAGTATCAGTTTGCATGGCCTGAATCTCTGGGTCTGGAAATCCTGCGTGTTTCACAAGCTGTGCTGAGCTCATCTGGTTCTGAAATATCATCTCTGCACCTTAGGCAGGAAGAGCATCAGAGTTGTGAAGAGATGAATAAAAATCAGTGGTAACCCAGAAGCAAACCTTGGCAATAGACATGTGTGGCAGGTGAGGAGACTGAAAGCTTTCATTCTTGTTGTGGGAGAATGAATTCAGCAATAAAACATCCTGTATCTTGGCATTAAAATACTTTCGTTTCAGCTCTGCCCCAGCCCATCAATGTCCCTGTGTGGTTGGGGGTAGGTTCTCTCCCTGTAGCTCTCTGCAGGTTGGTGCTAATTCAAGATGTTCTGGCAGGTTCCAGTGTTTTGGTGCGCGAGCAGAGAGTGCAGAACAGGGATTACAAGCTCTGCCATTTGCTGTGCTAGAAAGTCCAAGGGACAAATTTGTGCCAATTAAGGTCTCCCCTTGAAGTAGGAGGAACAATTGATGTTGTGCTTGTAGCAGAGTGTGGTGACAGAGGGGGTTTCCAAAGGAAATGTTGGTGCATGTAGGCCAGAGGCCCCTGTGCTGAGGCTCCCTCCAGGCTGGCTCCAGCCCCTCAGGGTGCCCAGGAAGCAGGCTGTCCGCAGCCCAGTGCAGCCTCCTTAGCCCTGGGGCTAGCCAGGGAAGAGCCATGGATGAGGCTGAGTCCTGCTCCCATGTGGGATGCCATGGGACAGGGCCCACTGGGATTTGCCCCTCCAGCTCCCAAGTGTGTCCAGAGAAACTGCAAGGAGAGGGTGAGCTCTGTCAGTGGGACCCCCTGTGCACAGGGAGCCACTGCTGGGGTGGCTGTGCCAGCTCCCTCCGGGACATCCAGCCCTGGGAACCTGGAGCGAGTGGAAAGCAGAGCTCTGCAAATGTGCCCGAAGCAAATGCAAAGAGAACTGGGGTGTGAAAAACAAAGAATGTTTATTTGTAGAAGAAAAGGAACAAGAATGAACTACACAACATATTTATATTGTAAGAGTATTTGTAACAACAACAACAACAAACTGTAGAACCTATTTACCTAAGAACATATCTAACTAAACTACATGGAACATATTTACAGAGCACTAAAACAAACTCTAAAATGTCTATCTGAATGCAACAACTCCAAAACGTATATACAGATGGGTGGCATCTCTGCCCGGGATGTGCCTCAGTCCTGGAAGAAAAACAAGTGGCACGGTCAGTGCAGTCAAGCATGGAGGGGTGTTCCATGTGCTGCCAGGCTGGGACACTGGCACAGGGGGACTCTGCTGCCAGAAGTGAGCCTGGCTGGGGCTGGGGGCTGTGGCCCAGGCACTGGAACAGGGCTTGTGTGGCCCAAAGCAAGCAGAGGAAAGGCCAGGGAAGGCCACCAGAATCCAGTGCATGGGCTAGCGTGTCCCTGAGCAGGGAGTGCCCAGCCCAGCCCCAGCCTGGCAGCAGGGGACCCGCTCTGCCCGTGGGGAGCACCTGCCTGTTCTACTGCTGGCATTGGTCCTCATCCCAACACCATGTCCTCCTCCTCGTCTTCTATATCAATTTCCATCTCCTCAATGTCGTCTTGAATTTCCACCTCCATTTCTTCTTCCATCTCGTCCACATCTATGTCCATCTCTTCATCTTCGGTGTTCTCTTCGTCCACTTCCATTCTCTCTTCACTGTTAACTGGTGTATCAACTTCCATCTCCTCCACTGTGTCTGTGGCAGCCTGCAGAGGTAGCAAAATCTATGAGTGGGGTCCCTTTCCAGCACTATCTCACAGAGCTCCAGCCCACCCAGGCAGCTGAGGGGTGTCCACCTCCATGGAACAGTACCATACCTTCTTTGGAGCAAAGGCAGACATGGTGCAGGATGAAGAACAAAATGCAGGCAATGGGGAGCTTTAGGGACTGCTGGGGCAATCGGGGAGCGGGTGGAAACAAGGTGACTGGGGTACGCCTGGAGCACCGTGAAATGCGTCCTGACACAAGGAGCCAATCACAGGTTGTGTTGTGGCCGTTGCTGGATGCTGGAAGTTCTAGCTGGAGCGTGCACTGTGACATCACTGCCAGGAGCCCAGGCCCAGGCTGAAGTGGACAACGGAGACCATAGAAAGATGGAATCCCTGGGTGGCTGGGCTTGGAAGGGACCCTAAAGACCATCTTGTTCCAAGCGGAGCAATCTTCCCCCAGAATATGTTGCTCAGAGCCCTGCTCCCAGCTGGCCTTGGATGTTGCCAAGGATGGAGCATCCGCAGCCTGTGTGCACAGCCTGGGCCAGTGCCCCAGCAGCCTGAGTGGAAAAGAGCAGCTTCATTAGATGCAACCTCAATCTCACTCCTGCAGTTGAAAGGCTTCTCCTCTCTGTGCCCATCTTTCCTAGAGCTGCAGGGAGGCCTCCCCAGCACCTTCTCTTTCCAGGCTGAGCATCCCCAGCCCCACAGGGACAGCAGTCCGATGCGTGGGGGGTCAAGGCTAAAGGGTAGCAAAGAGCATCAGGAAGTGAGAGATGGATAGCTTTTGGTGATGGAAGCTTTGCCTCTAAATGTAGAACATCAATAAAAGTGGAGGGGAAAATGGTGGGACTCTGGCTCTGTTCTAACTGGTGCGAAGATTTTCTTTTCTTCTTTTCTGTCGTGCTGCCCCAAGTTTTGTTGTTTGAAAGGAGGTTTGGCAAAATATCCATTGTCTTCTCCATTGGTGAAACACTGAGCAAAGTCAGGGCAAGCTGATGATGCAGAGCAAAACCTGGAAATATCTACTGGGGATCCTGATCCTGGGGAATGCAGCTAAAGACAGCCAAAAGTCATTTCTTGAAAGTCAAGCCTGGTTTACGTTTTCTTGAGTTTGGCTGTGCAAACTTCACCAGTCATTTATAAAAAAGCAAAAAAACTCAAACCAAAACAGACAAAAACAGAAAGAAACAAACCCAAACCATCCAATCAAACAAATAGATAAAAAACCCCAAATAAAACCAAAGGCAATGAGAAGTTAGGATTAGTTGTAAGGATATCACAGCAGGCGAATGGCTGCTTCCTACAGGATCACCATCCAAAGCCACCTAGAGCAACTTCTCCAAAATATATACAACGGGAGAAATCTAAAAAGTGATCCATGGCAGTTTTGGGGGCAACTCTACATTACGGTGAAGGATGAGCATGCAGTGGTACAGATGCAGCACTGCCCACTCTCCAGGCTGCTGTTTGCTCTGCTGAAAGACTCTTGCAGGACTGTGGCCCCTCTCCATGCAATGGAAATCATTGCCACAGCTCTCAGTTGAGGCACTGGCATTTCCAGAGCCAGATTCAGGCACAATCCTGCTGCCTGCTGAGCATCTGGGAAAGATCCTGAGCATCTTCAGGCCTATGTCGTGGTTTTGAACCAGTAATTAACAAAAAGGGGAAAAAAAGAATTATTTATTTCTTGCTGTGAGATATGGATTAAAATAAGAGCAAACTAGGTATAAAACTTAAAAGGAATAAAGAAAAGTTTATTGACAAACTACAAGAATAAGAACACCAGAATAAACTTTTAGAAAAACCTTTTCATTTCTTACTGCTCACTATTCTTTCGTTCACATGACAACAGAGACAAAAACTTTATAATTTTGATGGTTTAAACAGTTCTAATTCTTTTTATAGTCTTTTCCTCAGTTTCTGTAGAGAAGCAGAAGATCCTTTCTGTTAGTTTATGGAGTTCGTCACAAGAAAACTATTTTTGTTATAGTTTCTCGTTTCTCTGATATCAGCTGCTCAGAGCTACTGTTATTAAAGCTCACTTCTCCCATTCCACATCACTCTGAAATGTGTTATAGGTCATGAGTTTGAGGATAGCATTTTTAAGGATAAGTTAGTCAAAGGCAAAAATGTATTCTTCATCTGCTTCTGTAAGCTTCACTAGAAAACAGTTTTCTCATTGCCTCTCAAGGCTTTAAGTCTCCCAGCACTTCACTATACCACAATTACTCCACTTTTTACTCAAATTTACACTTTGAACACCTTATTCCTCCCCATACTCTATTATGAATTAAAGGAGTTCTTTTCAGGACTTCATTGTCCATCTCCATAGTTTTAAAAGAAAGATATTTCAGCTTAATTAAAGCATCTTCTTAATTCTCTACCTTTCTTGAAGTCTCTTTTCTTTCTTGCCACTGGTAGTTTATAAAGTCTTTTTTCATGTTGATCACTCTTCTTTTCTCTCTCTGGATGAAAAGATTAATCCGCAAGTCTCATCTGGATAAGAAAGAGTTAAAATCTTGCCCAAGCTTTTGTAGATGGTTCGGTGATTTCTGCTGAACAGGAGCTGGAGCTGTCTGCGATGGAAAGTTCTTCATAGCTGCTTTTAGAGAGCGTGGTCTCTGTCTCTGCTTGCTGCAGGCTCAGAGTTCTTTTCTTTCTTCACTCAGCAGTTTTTAGTGAATGTAGTTACAGCAAACCCTCTAGCTGAACCAGAGATCGGGCCGAGCCCGGCCCAGCCCGACCTGGCCCGGGGCAAGCCTCATCTCCCGGCCAGGAGACGAGAGACGCGGCGGGCCCGGCCCGGCCCCCGCCCGGCCGCATGGCCTGGGCAGGGAACCGAAAGCCAGCCCGAGCTCCGCCACCCTTCACAGTCAGGAAAAACAAAGAAGCACCACAGACTTCTGGGTGTACATTTTAAGGTGGGGTTCACAAGTTGATTCTACTTTTCAATGGCTAAAACTGCTGTCAATTCTCAGCAATGACCGATAATTGGTCAGGAGAAAAGACTCCCAAGAGCCCCCAGCAACTTTAACTTCCTTAAAGGTAAACTAACCTCATGACAGCCTAGTAGAACAAAACAGCTCAGGCTCTCCCTGAACTGGGTTTTCAGGGGAGCTTTCCATAGCTCTGCAAGATTTCTTCATCCCTCAACACGTCTGACTTTATGTCCAATGATGCATTTGGCTTCCTTACTTCCTCCTGTGTGCCCCTGAGTAACCTTCCACATGGATGGAGGAGACTGTGTACAGGACAATTGATTCCTGGATTGCCATTTGGCTTCACTGTCACTCAGTTGAACATGGTCCTTATCTAAGAAGGACTTGCAAGAAATGGGTAGGAGTTTTGGCTCTGAGAGGAGCAGAAAGCACATTTTCTACACCAAATTGCCAGCTGATGCAGTTTCCCTGCCAAAATAGTGATTGCCATTCCTCTTCCTGGGAAGAATGTGAAGAGCCATTCAGAGATCCCAGGTTCAGCTGGCCTGTGGCTTTGTGTACCTCATTTCACATGTCCAATTTCAAGGGCCACTAAAAGAGGCTCATGTTTGCCTTGCTAGCCAGAAGTGCTGTAGGTATTTCCAGGAGAAAAAGAAGAAACATCGCTGTCCTGTCGTGTGCTAGAAATGCCACCACAATTGTGAGTCTGTGAGCAGACGGCTAGTGCTATTTGGGGATGCAAGAGTTGAGAGTGTGGCAGAGCGGTTTTGATACTCTTTTTAGAGTCTTGAAAACATTGTTCCCAAAACAATCTTTCTCTCCTGTCTTCTGTCCTAAACTGTGGAACAGAGAAAATGGAAAGGAGCAGAGGTTTGTTTCAATTGGCTTTTCTATTTTGATGTCTTCAAACAGTGTCAGCTTGATGCACGATACTTTAGAAATTGGATGAGTAGCACCTATTTCATCCCAGCAGAGAGGTGGGGTTGAAGACTTCCAACAAGAGAAGTACTGGATGTGTAAGAGCTCAGTTTTCCACCCCTCACCCCCTGGTATCTCGCTGGACTATTTGAAGCAGCCTCAGCGAGCGGCGGTGGAGGTGGCAGGGGTGCCGTGACTCCCGGAAAAGCAGTCCGCGGTTGGGCTGCCCGGGGCACAGACACGTCCTCTGCCCGGCGAGTGATTTCAGCTCAGCTCAGCTCAGCGGCAGCGTGCAGGCGACACGGAGGGAGAGAGCAGAGCGCTGTGTGGCGTTTCTCAGAGAACTGGCCTTTATTACCGCCGGGCCCTCGGCCAAGGGAGCCAGTGACAGCAGCTCTGTGGAACAGGGGATAAAGTGGGGTATTTATAGGGGAGGAGAGGGGCTGGGGGGAAACTGGGTGTCGTGGTTTTAAACCAGTAATTATCAAAAGGGGGAAAAAAATTACTTATTTCTTGCTGTGAGAGATGGATTAAAACAAGAGCAAAACAGGCATAAAACTTAAAAGGAATAAAGAAAGTTTATTGACAAACTACAATAATAAGAACACCAGAATAAACTTCCAGAAAAACCTTTTCATTTCTTACTGCCCACCATTCCTTTGTTCACATGACAACAGAGACAAAAACTTTAGAATTTTGATGGTTTAAACAGTCCCAATTCTTTCTACAGTCTTTTCACCAGTCTCTGTAGAGAAACAGAAGTTTCTTTCTGTTAATTTATGGAGTTTCTCACAAGAAAACTATTTTTGTTATAGTTTTCCGTTTCCCTGATATCAGCTGCCCAGAGCTGCTGTTATCAGAGCTCACCCCTCCCATTCCACATCACTCTGAAATGTGTTATGGGTCATGAGTTTGGGGATAGCATTTTTAAGGATAAGTTATTCAAAAGCAAAAGTTTTCTTCATCTGTTTTCTGTGAGCTTCACCAGAAAACAGTTTTTCTCATTGCCCTCCCAAGGCTTCAAATTTTTGCTTTACTGTTTCTAGCACTTCACTATACCACAATCACTCTACTTTTTACTCAAATTTTACTTAGAACACTCTATTCCTCCTCATACTCTGTCATGAATTAAAGGAGTTCTTTTCAGGACTTCATTGTCCATCCCCATAGTTTTAACATAAAGATATTTCAGCTTAATTAAAGCATCTTCTTAATTCTCTACCTTTCTTGAAGCTTCTTTTCTTTCCTGTCACTGGTAGTTTATAAAGTCTCTTTTCATGTTGATCACTCTCCTTATCTCTCTCTGGATAAAAAGATTAATCTGCCAGTCTCATCTGGGTAAGAAAGAGTTAAAATCCTGCCCAAGCTTTTGTAGATGTTTCAGTGATCTCTGCTGAACAGGAGCTGGAGCTGTCTGTGATGGAAAGTTCTTCATAGCTGCTCTAGAGAGTGTGGTCGGTGTCTCTGCTTGCTGCAGGCCCAGAGCCCCTCTCCTTCTTCACTCAGCAGTTTCTGGTAAATTCCATCACGGCAAAACCTGCAGCCAAGCCAGGAACCGGCCTGGCCCGGCTTGGCCCGGGGTAAGCCCCCGCAGGCCCCATCTCCCAGCCGGGAGATACGGCAGGCCCAGCCCAGCCCCCGCCCGGCCGCATGGCCAGGCAGAGAGTGAGAGGCCGGAGCTCAGTTACCTTTCACAGCCAGGAAACAAAGAGCACAAAAAAGCTCTGGTTTTACACTTTAAGGTAGGGTTCACAAGTTGATCCCCCTTTTCAATGGCTAAAACTGCTGCCAATTCTCAGCAATGACCAATAATTGGTCAGGAGAAAAGACTCCAGGCAGTCCCCAGCAACTCCAACTTTCCTTAAAGGTAAAGTAACTCCATGACACTGGGATACAGGTATCGGGGTGGGATGGCAGGGGAGAACAGCAATGGAGTGTAACAGTTTAACATAACTAACTCAAAGATTGCTGGGAGTGATACTTTACCCTCTCTTAGAAAAAAGTATCTTGCCTCCAAGGAAGGGCCAGGATCTCTGAATCAGGCAGTTCCCCAGCCCCCACAGTCAACCATGGAAAAGCAGCTTCTGAACAATAAAGATTGCTCTTGCCGTGCCAACCTCGCTGCGTCGTGTGTGCGTCTCGAGTGCCACAGCGACACTCTGCAAACAGAGCTGCACCTGACTGAAAATGAATGGGACAGAAATCAGGAACTCTGAAAGTTTGATTTCCTATCCAATACAGCCCAGCCAGCCAGCCCCACACAATCCCCATCCCACCGCTCCAAATGTGGATCCCACTTCTCCCAACCTCCTTCTGGCCTGGGGTGACTTTGTGATCCTTGGATCCCCAGGCATCTGTTCTGTTTCTGCTGCCTATTAAGTTCTGCACCTTCAAGACTGGCTCTGAGAGCCAAGGGGGGGAAGAAGAAGCTGCAGTTTGTTTGCAGAAATGGCACTCAGTGCCCCGCACGCTTCCCTGGCCTGTGTTGTCTGCAGCAGGGACAGACAGTGGGACAGAGCTTCTCCTTTGCTTCTAGGCACTTTAGTTCAGTTTCCTTTTTAGTTAGTTTTTAGTTTAGTTTAGTTGGTTTTTAGCTAGCTGAGGCACAGGAGTTCCCCGGAGTGTTTTTTGCCTTTTTCCTTGGATCTGTTCAAAGCTGCTCTGGACTGAGAACCCAGACAAACCCCGGGAGCTCACGGCTGTGGCCCACGGGGGCCTGGGCCTGGGCCCTTTCCAGCGCCTGAGGAACTGATAAGAGACTGAGCGAGCTGAGCTACACCCCATGGAAAGGACTTTTCTGGCTTTGCCATCTCTTCAAACAACCAGAGGATTTATTCTTTAATATTATTCATCTTGCTTATGCTTGTAGATACTTTGATTGTGAAGTAAACTGTGTTTTTCCACTTTTCTCCAAGAAAATGTGTTCCTGAAATATTCGGGAGAGGGACAACTTTAATTTGTTTTTTACAGGGACCCCATTTAGAGGTTTTCTTCCAAATTTGCCCTAAACCAGAACATCTTCCACCTCCATCTCACCTGGCGGTGGTGGAACTGAGTAATTTTGGTGTGGGATTGAGATTTTCTGAGGCAGAACAAACCCTTTTGAGTTGGGATTGAGCCCTTTAGGGGTAAAATGGAGCTGTTTTCAGTGGGATTGAGTGGTTTTGAGGTGACAGATCGATCCCTCCTGGCTTTTGGAGTGCAAAGAGATGGAGATGAGAAGCTGTTGGGGGTTAGGTGTCCTTCTTTTAGTTCTGGCTCACCTGTTGAATTTTTACCCATTAGTTGCGGGGAAAACCTGACTGCAGGTGGTACTTGAGAAACACAAAGAGTTTGGTTGGGTCCAGGGCTGAAGGGGGCAGGAAAAGGGGAGGGTGGGCACAGTTTAGCAGCTTCTTCAGCTTCAGAGAAGGACACTTTGCTGGGAGCTGTTGCTGCAACGAGAAGGGAATTTGCCATCACCCAGACGGAGCTGCTGCTTCTTCTTCTCCTTCTTCCCTCTTCGTTGGTGGCCTCACACCCCCTGTCCTGCCGGGACGTGTGGCAGTGCCAGGCACCGCCGTGGAGATGCTGATCTACCTCAGCCACCGGCCTGGGATCTCAGCTCATCCCTGCTGTTGCAGCTGAGTGTTCCTCAGAGCCCTGCAGGAGCACCGGCACTGACTGCCAACCCGAGGGGGTTTGTGAAGCAAAGCCTCTCCTCCATCCTTTCCTGTCCCGGTCAAGAAGGCTGTCACAGGGTCCCTGGTTCTGTTTTGTTGTTAATGCTGTAGTTATTGTTGTTTGTGCGCCTCGTTATACACGCTAAAGTGTGTATACAGTAAAGAACTGCTATTCCTATCACCAGATCTCTGTCTGAGAGCCCCTTGAGTTCAAAATTATAATGATTCAGAAGGAGGGGATCTATATTTTCATTCCAGAGGAGGCCGCTGCCCTCCCTAACAGAAACCTGTCTTCCAAAACAAGGACAGATGGGGAGTTTCTCCACCCTCCTTACCTTTGTGGGGCCGGCAGTGCTCTTGGTTCCCCATGCTCTTTTTGTGGGGTCTTTTGTGTCTGTCCCCCTCCCGTATAGGGGGGGTGGGCGTTGTGTCTGTGCCCCTCTGACTTTAAGGGACAGGGGATATTTGCTGCCCCCTTTCTTCTCCTGGGAAGCCTGTGCGGGCTCTTTGTCCCAATCTGATTTGGGGGGTGCCAGTGTTGTCACCATCCTGGCAGCCCCCGGCCGCTCTTTCCCTTTGCCACGCTTGGGGTGTTCTCTGTCCGCTTGCAATTTGTGGGACTGGCACAGGCACAATTCCCCTCATCGTTAGGGGGGCTGGCAGTCTCTCCTTCCCCCTCTGACTTGGGGGCCGCTGTGGGCTCCATCCATCTCTTATTTTTGGGGGGGGCGGGTATTTATCTCCCTTCAGTGTTGTGGGCCCAGGGATTGTCTCCATCCTCCTCCAGTTTTGAGGGGCCTGGGAGTAGTCTCTGCCTCCCACCGATTTGGGGGGACTGGTGCAGGCTCTACCCCTCTCTGATTTTGAGGGACAACCTGGAGGAAAGGCACCAAAAGCTTGACAAAGGCTGAAGGGAACGCTCTGATTACCCCTTTTGCCAAGAGGTTCCCTTAGCTGAAGTTGCTAACAAGGACCAGACTTGCCAGCCCGCACCGGGTTTCGGGTTCTTTTATTTCCTGGGCCCTCAGTCCTGCGTGAGACATGGGAACTGGGTGCTGCAGTGGCTGCGGCAAGGCATCAGAAATGGCTGCCCAACACCCAAGGGTGGTAGAAGATCTGCTCCAGCACTGGCCGATCCATGGGGTGCTTGGACAAACAGCAGCGGATCAGATGTTGGCACTCTGGGGAGAGAAGGCAGAAAGCGGCGCTCACTTGCAGAAGGCTCCTGCCCAGCTGCTCCCGGCGCCTGCAGAAGCCGGGCCACGCTGCGTGTGCTGGGAGCTGCCCTTGGCGGGAGAGCGGCACGGCAGGACAAGCGTCCCCTCCTTCAGCCAAGCGTGCCACAGCCAGCCTGCCACGGGCCACCTGCTGCAGCCGGCCCTTGAGGGCACATGGACGTCCCGCGCAGCTGCGGGAGGGCCGGGCTGGGCTGCGTGCTGCCACCTGCCAAAGCCTGCCTTCTTCAGGCCCCATACCAACCTGGAGAGGCCTCCTGCGGGAAGAAGAGCTGCCCCAACACGATGTCTCGCTCCTTCTCGAAGGGTAAGTACCCGCACACCATCTCAAACAGCAGCACGCCCAGGGACCAGATGGTCGCCCCATCGCCGTGGTAGCAGTGAAGGCCGATCCACTCGGGCGGGCAGTACGTGAGTGTTTCTAGGGGAGACGGGCCTTCAAGTCCCCTCAGAATCCCACAAAATTCTTGAAAAATCCCACAAAATTCCATGGAAGTCCCACAAAATTCCCTAAATAATTTCAAAACCATACCAATTCACAGGAATGTCCCACAAAATCTCTGCCAATTCCCACAAAATCGCACAAAAATCCCAGAAAAATCCCTCAAAATTCCCTAAATCTTCTGAAAACCCTAGCAAAGTCCAGAAACGCCCCATAAAATCTCCACAAATTCCCACAAAATCCATGAAAAATCCCTCAAAATCCCTAAATCTCCTCAATATCCCACAAAATTCCACAAAAATCACACAAATACTCCCCAAGTTTCCACAAAATCTAAGAAAAAATCCTCAAAATTTTTCAAGTCTCCTCAAAACCACACAAAGTCTTTAAAAAGGCCCACAAAATTCCAGAAAAATCACAGAGAATCTCCACAAATTTCCACAAAATCTAAAAAAAATTCCTGAAAATTCTTCAAGCTCCTCAGAATTTCACAGAATTCCGGAAAAATCCCACAAAATTCCCTAAAACTTCTCAAAACCCCCACAACATCCAGAAACATACCTCAATATCCTCACAAATTTCCACAAACTAAGAAAAATCCCCCAAAATTCACTAAATATTCTCAAAAACCTTCCAAATTAAAGAAACATCCCACAAAACATACGCGAATTTTTTTCAAAATCTAAGAGAAATTCCTTCAAATTCTTCAAGTCTCCTCAAAATCCAACAAAATTCTTGAAAATGCCCACAAAATTCCAGAGAAGTCCCACAAAATCTCTTCAATATCCCACAAAATTAGAAAAAGAATTCCTCATAATTCTTCAACTCTCCTCAAAACCCTACCAAATTCCATAAAAATCCCACAAAATCTCCACAAATATCCACAAAATTCAAGAAAAATCCCTCAAAATTCCCTAAATCTCCACAAAACCCAACCAAATTCCAGGAACGTCCCACAAAATCTCCACAAATGTCCACAATATTATGGAAAAATCCCACAAAATCCACAAAATCTACTCAAAATTATACAAAATACCACAAAAACCACACAAAACCTCCACAAGTTTCCACAAAATTCATGGAAAATCTATCAAATACCTTCAAGTCTCCTCAAAATCCCACAGAATTACAGAAAAATCCCACAAAATTCATGAAAAATCCCTCAAAATCCCTAAATCTCCTCAATATCCCACAAAATTCCAAAAAAATCACATAAAATATCCACAACTTTTCATAAAATCTAAGAAACATTCCTCAAAATTCTTCAAGCCTCCTCAAAATCCCACACAATTCACAGGAAAAATATAAAAGATTTTTGAAAAATCCCACAAAATTAACAAACTCTTCTCAAAACCCTACCAAATTGCAGAAACATCCCACAAAATCTACACAAAATTCCACAAAATCCAAGAAAAACCCCACAAAATTCTCTAAATCTCCTCAATACCCTACCGAATTCCAGGAATATCCCACAAAATCCCCACTAATTTCCATAAAATTCAAGGAAAATCCCACAAAATTGCCTAAATCACCTTAAAACCCTACCAAAGTCCAGGAACATGCCACAAAAATACCTAAATCTTCTCAAAACCCAACTGAATTCCAGAAACATCCCACAAAATCTCCACAAATGTCCACAAAATCGAAGAAAAATCCCGCAAAATTCATCAAGTCTCCTCTAAATCCCACAAAATCCTTGAAAAGCCTTACAAAATTTCAAAATATCACTCAAAATTCCCTAAATCTTCTGAAAACTCTACCAAATTCCACAAAAATCTCACAAAATCTCCACAAATTCCCACAAAATTTAAGAAATACACCACAAAATTCGCTCAATCTTTTCAAAATACCACAAAATTCTTGAAAAGCCCCACATAATTCCCGAAACATCCCACAAAATCTCCACAATATCCAACAAAATTCCAGAAACATCCCACAAGACTCCCTAAATCTTCTGAAAACCCAACTGAATTCCAGAAACATCCCACAAAATCTCCACAAATTCCCACAAAATTCAAGAAAAATCCCTAAATCTCCTCAATATCCCACAAAATTCCACAAAAATCACACAAAACCTCCACAACTTTCCACAAAATCGAAGAAAAATTCCTCAAAATTTTTCAAGTCTCCTCAAAACCACACAAAGTCCTTGAAAAGGCCAACAAAATTCCAGAAAAATCACACAAAATATCCATAAATTCCCAAAAAATCTAAGAAAAATTCCTCAAAATTCTTCAAGCCTCCTCAGAATCCCACAGACTTCCAGAAAAATCCCACAAAATTCCTGAAAAATCCCACAAAATTCACAATATCTTCTCCAGACCCTACCAAATTGCAGAAATATCCCACAAAATCCAAGAAAAATCCCACAAAATCCAAGAAAAATCCCTCAAAATCCCTAAATCTCTTCAATATCCCACAAAATTCCACAAAAATCACACAAAATATCCACAACTTTCCACAAAATCGAAGAAAAATTCCCCAAAATTCTTCAAGCCTCCTCAAAATCCCACACAATTCACAGGAAAAATATAAAAAATTCCTGAAAAATCCCACAAAATTCACAATATCTTCTCAAAACCCTACCAAATTGCAGAAACATCCCACAAAATCTACACAAAATTCCACAAAATCCAAGAAAAATCCCACAAAATTCCCTAAATCTCCTCAATACCCTAACGAATTCCAGGAATATCCCACAAAATCTCCTCAATATCCAACAAAATTCAAGAAAAATCCCTCAACATGCCAAAATCTCCTGAATATCCCACAAAATTCCACAAAAATCCCAAGAAACCACCAGAAGTTTCCACAAATCCTAAGAAAAATTCCTCAAAATTTTTCAAGTCTCCTCAGAATCCCACAAAATTCCTGAAAAACCCCACAAAATTCCAGAGAAGTTCCAGAAAATTCCCTAAATCTTCTCAAAACCCAACTGAATTCCAGAAACATCCCACAAAATCTCCACAAAATTCCACAAAATCCAAGAAAAATCCCACAAAATCCAAGAAAAATCCCACAAAATTCCCTAAATCTCCTCAATACCCTACCAAATTCCAGGAATATCCCACAAAATCCCCACTAATTTCCATAAAATTCAAGGAAAATCCCACAAACTTCCCTAAATCTCCTCAAAAGCCAACTGAATTCCAGAAACATCCCACAAAATCTCCACTAATTCCCACAAAATTCATGAAAAATCCCTCAAAATCCTTAAATCTTGTCAATATCCCACGAAATTCCACAAAAATCACACAAAAGATCCACAACTTTCCACAAAATCTAAGAAAAATCCCTCAAAATACTTCAAGTCTCCTCAGAATCCCACAAAATTCTTAAAAAGCCCCACAAAATTCCAGAAATATCCCACAAAATTTCTTAAATCATTCCAAAACCCTACCAAATTCTAGAAACATCCCACAAAATCTCCTCAATATCCAACAAAATTCCTGAAAAATCCCCAAAAAATTCCCTAAATCTTCACAAAACCCAACTGAATTCCAGAAACATCTCGCAAAATCTCCAAAAAATTCCCACAAAATACATGAAAAATTCCTCAAAAAGCCATATTCTCCTCAATATCCCACAAAATTCCACAAAAATCTCACAAAACCTTCACAAGTTTCCGAAAAATCTAAGAAAAATCCCTCAAAACTCTTCAAGTCTCCTCAGAATCCCACAAAATTCTTGAGAAACCCCACAAAATTCCAGAGAAGTCCCACAAAATTCCCTAAATCATTTCAAAACCATACCAATTCACAGCAATGACCCACAAAATCTCCACCCATTCCCACAAAATCCCACAAAAATCCATCCAAATTCCCTAAATCTTCTGAAAACTCTACCAAATTCCAGAAACACCCCATAAAATCTCCACAAATTCCCACAAAATTAAAGAACACCACAAAATTCGCTCAGTCTTTTCAAAATACCACACAATTCTTGAATAGCCCCACAAAATTCCAGAAATATCCCACAAAATTTCCAAAATCATTCCAAAAACCTACCAAATTCTAGAAACATCCCACAAAATCTCCACAAATTCCCACAAAATCCAAGAAAAATCCCTCATAATTCTTCAAGCCGCCTCACAATCTCACAAAATTCCACAAAAATCTCACAGAACCTCCTCAAATGTTCACAAAATCTAAGAAAAATTCTTCAAAATTCGTCAATTCTCTGCAGAATCCCACAGAATTCCAGAAAAGTCCTACAAAATCTCCAAAAATTCCCACAGAATTCCGGAAAAAATCACACAAAATTCCTGAAAAATCCCACAAAATTCCCCAAATCTTCTGAAAACTTAACAAATTCCAGAACCATCCCACAAAATCTTTTCAATATCCAACAAAATTCCTGAAAAATCCCACAAAATTCCCTAAATCTTCTCAAAACCCAACTGAATTCCAGAAACATCCCACAAAATCTCCACAACTTCCCACAAAATACATGAAAAAAACCTCAAAATCCTTAAATCTCCTCAGTATCCCACAAAATTCCAGGAAAATCCCACAAAATCCCCACAAGTTTCCACAAAATCCAAGAAAAATTCCACAAAATTCTTCAAGCCTCCTCAGAATCCCACACAATTCACAGGAAAAATACACAAAATTCCTGAAACATCCTACAAAATTCACAAAATCTTCTCAAACTCCTACCAAATTGCAGAAACATCCCACAAAATCTCCACAAATTCCCACAAAATACATGAAAAATCCCTCAAAAATCATCAAGCTGCCACACAATCTCACAAAATTCCACAAAAATCACACAAAATCACCACAAATGTACACAAAATCTAGGAAAAATTCCTCAAAAATCTTCAAGCCTCCTCAGAATCCCACACAATTCACAGGAAAAATACACAAAATTCCTGAAAAATCCCCAAAATTCACAAAATCTACTCAAACCCTTACCAAATTGCAGAAACATCCCACAAAATCTCCACAAATTCCCACAAAATCCATGAAAAATCCCTCAAAATTCTTCAAGCCGCCTCAGAATCTCACAAAATTCCACAAAAATCTCACAAAAATCTCCAGAAATGTTCACAAAATCTAAGAAAAAATCCTCAAAATTCATCAATTCTCTGCAGAATCCCACAAAATTCCAGAAACATCCCACAAAATCTCCACAAATGTCCACAAAATCTAAGAAAAATCCAGCAAAATTCATCGTCTCCTTTAAATCCCACAAAATCCTTGAAAAGACTTTACAAAATTTCAAAAAAATCACTCAAAATTCCCTAAATCTTCTGAAAACTCTACCAAATTCCACAAAAATCCCACAAAATCTCCACAAATTCCCACAAAATTCCTGAAAACCCCCACAAAATTCCAGAGAAGACCCACAAAATTCCCCAAATCTTCTCAAAAACCAACTGAATTTCAGAAACATCCCACAAAATCTCCACAAATTCCCACAAAATACATGAAAAATCCCTCAAAATTCTTCAAGCCGCCTCACAATCTCACAAAATGTAAGAAAAATCCCACAAAATCTCCACAAATGTACCCAAAATCTAAGAAAAATTCCACAAAATTCTTCAAGCCTCCTCAGAATCCCACACAATTAACAGGAAAAAAACACAAAATTCCTGAAAAATCCTACAAAATTCACAAAATCTTCTCAAAATCCTACCAAATTGCAGAAACATCCCACAAATTCCCCACTAATTTCCATCAAATTCAAGGAAAATCACACAAAATTCTCTAAATCACTTTAAAACCATATCAAATTCCAGGAATATGCCACAAAATTGCCTAAATTTTCTCAAAACCCAACTGAATTCCAGAAACATTACACAAAATCTCCACAAATTCCCACAAAATACATGAAAAATCCCTCAAAATTCCTTAAATCTTCTGAAAACTCTACCAAATTCCAGAAACGTCCCATAAAATCTCCACAAATTCCCACAAAATTCAAGAACACCACAAAATTCGCTCAATCTTTTCAAAATACCACAAAATTCATGATGAACCCAACAAAATTCCAGAAATATCCCACAAAATTTCCTAAATCATTCCAAAACCCAACAAATGCCAGAAACATCCCATGAAATCTCGTCAATATCCCACAAAATTCCAGAAAAATCCCACAAAAATCCCTAAATCTTCCCAAAACCCAACTGAATTCTAGAAACATCAAAAATCTCCACAAAATTCCCACAAAATACATTAAAATCCCTCAAAAACCTTAAATCTCCTCAATATCCCACTAAATTCCACAAAAATCACACAAAACCTCCCGAAGTTTCCACGAAATCTAAGAAAAATTCCTCAAAATTCTTCAGGTTGTCTCAGAATCTCACACAATTCCAGAAAAATTCACAAAATTCCAGAGAAGTCGCACAAAATTCCCCAAATCTTCTCAAAACCCAACTGCATTTTATAAACTTCCCACAAAATCTCCACAAATTCCCACAAAATACATGAAAAATCCCTCAAAATTCTTCAAGCCGCCTGAGAATCCCACAAAATTCTTGAAAAATCCCACAAACTTCCAGAGAAGTCCCACAAAATTCCCTAAATCATTTCAAAACCATACCAATTCACAGCAATGACCCACAAAATCTCCACCCATTCCCACAAAATCCCACAAAAATCCCTCCAAATTCCCTAAATCTTCTGAAAACTCTACCAAATTCCAGAAACGCCCCATAAAATCTCCACAAATTCCCACAAAATTCAAGAAGAACGACACAAAATTCGCTCAATCTTTTCAAAATACCACAAAATTCTTGAATAGACCCACAAAATTCCAGAAATCTCCCACAAAATTTCCTAAATCATTCCAAAACCCTACCAAATTCCAGAAACATCCCACAAAATCTCCACAAATTCCCACAAAATTCTTGAAAAATCCCTCAAAATCCTTAAATCTCCTCAATATCCCACAAAATTCCACAAAAATCCCACAAAACCTCCACAAGTTTCCACAAAATATAAGAAAAATTCCACAAAATTCTTCCAGCCTCCTCAGAATCCCACACAATTCACAGGAAAAATACACAAAATTCCTGAAAAATTCCAAAAATTCACAAAAACTTCTCAAAACCCCACCAAATTGCAGAAACATCCCACAAAATCTCCACAAATTCCCACAAAATCCATGAAAAATCCCTAAAAATGCCAAAATCTCCTCAATATCTCACAAAATTCCACAAAAATCCCTCAAAATCTTTACAAATGTCCATAAAATCTAAGAAAAATTACACAAAATTTTTAAAGCCTCCTCAGAATCCCACACAATTCACAGGAAAAATACACAAAATTCTTGAAAAATCCCAAAAATTCACCAAATCTTCTCAAACCCCTACCAAATTGCACAAACATCCCTCAAAATATACACAAATTTCCACAAAATCAAAAAAAAAATCCCAAAAAATTCCCTAAATCTCCGCAATACCCTACCAAATTCCTGGAATATCCCACAATTTCCCAACTAATTTCCTTAAAATTCAAGGAAAATCCCACAAAATTCCCTAGATCACCGTGAAACCTTACCAAATTCCAGGAACATGACACAAAATTCCCTAAATCTTCTCAAAACCCAACTGAATTCTAGAAACATCCCACAAAATCTCCAGAAATTCCCGCAAAATGCATGAAAAATCCCTCAAAATGCCAAAATCTCCTCAATATCCCACGAAATTCCACAAACATCACACAAAACTTCAACAAGTTTCTACAAAGTCTAAGAAAAATTCCTCAAAATTCTTCTAGATTTCTCAAAATCCCACAAAGTCCTTGAAAAGGCCCACAAAATTCCAGAAAATTCCCAAAAAATCTTCACAAATTCTCACAAAATCTAAAAAAAAAATCCTCAAAATTGTTCAAGTCTCCGCAGAATCCCACAGAATTCCAGAAAAATCCACAAAATTCCACAAAAATCCCACAAAATTCCCTAAATCTCTCTAAAACCCAACTGAATTCCAGAGACATCCCACAAAATCTCCACAAATTCCCACAAAATAAATGAAAAATCCCTCAAAATCCCTAAATCTTCTCTATATCGCACAAAATTCCACAAACATCACACAAAACCTCCACAAGTTTCCACAAAATCTAAGAAAAATGCCTCAAAATTCTTCAAGTCTCCTCAAAAACACACAAAGTCCTTGTAAAGGCCCACAAAATTCCAGAAAAATACCTCAAAATTCCCTAAATCTTCACAAAACCCTACAAAGTTCCAGAAACATCCCACAAAATCTCCACAAATGTCCTCAAAATCTAAGAAAAATCCCGCAAAATTCATCAAGTCTCCGCTATATCCCACCAAATTCCAGAAAAATCCCAGAACATTCCCTAAATCTTATCAATATCCCACAAAATTGCAGTAACATCCCACAAAATCTCCACAAATGTCCTCAAAAATTAAAAAAATCCCTCAAAATCTCCAGAAGTTTCCACAAAATATAAGAAAAATTCCTCAAAATTCTTGAGGTCTCCGCAAAATCCCACAAAATTCTAGAAAATACCACATTATGAAGAATCGAACAAAATCCCTAAATCTCCTCAATATCCAACAAAATTCCACAAAAATCCCTCAAAATCCCCACAAATTTGCATAAAATCTAAGAAAAATTCCTCCAAATTCTTCAGGTCTCCTCTGAAACCCTCAGAATTCTTGAAAAAAGCCCAAAAATTCCAGAGAAATCCCACAAAATTCCCTAAATTTTTTTAAAACGTCATCATATTGAAGAAACATCCCAGAAAATCTCCACAAATCTCAAAATCTAAGAAAAATCCTTCAGAATTCTTCAAGTCTCCTCAAAATACCACAGAATACCAGAAAAATTCACAAAATTCCAAAAAAAATACCACAAAATTCTTTAAATAATCTCAAAACCTTACTAAATTCCAGAAACATCCCACAGAATCTCCACAAATTTCCAAAAATTACAGAAAAATCCCTCAAAATTCCAGAAAAATCCCACTAATTCTACAAAAATTCCCCAAAAATATTTAAATCTTCTCAATATCACACAAAATTCCAGAAATATTTTACAGATTCCACAAAAATCCCACAAAAATCCACAAAAATCCCACAAAATTATTTCAATCTGCTCAAGATCCTATAAACTTCTACAAAAATCCATCAAAATTCCCCAAATCTCTTCAAAATGCCACAAAGTTTTTCTCCTGGCCAACAAGTGGCCGATGCTGAGAACTGACAGCAGTTGGGACCATTGAAAAGTGACATCAACCTGGGAACACCACTTGAAGACCTAAGGCCGGCAATTCCTTGCTCTCTTTGCTTTTCGCCTTTTCAAGAGGTACCAGGGCTCCCCTTCAGCCTCCTTCCCCCCAGGTCAGCCAAGGCCACGGGAGGGGAGCGGGGCTGGCCGCAGCTCTGCGCTTCCCGGGGAGGATGGAGACTGGCAAGTGACAGGAGCCCCTTCTCAGAGGCTTGGCTGGGCCTTGCACAGCGGGGCTGCCGGGCCAGGCCGCTCCCTGCCTGGCCTGCACTTGCTGCCGCTGCTCAGTTTCACCACACACTGCCCACTAAAGATATGCAGGGAAAGATAGGAGCTTGCAGCGTGCTCAGATAATGGCCACACTCCCCACAGCAGCCATGGGAAAAAATCTTCTAGCGCAGACAGCTCCAGCCACTGCTCCAGCAGAGATCCCGGGACCATCCACAAGGCCTGGGCAAGAGTTGAACCTGCTCACTACTCAGGTGAGTCTTGAAAATTCATCCTTTTTTCCAGAGATAGGGGAAGAGAGAGAGAGTGATCAACATGGAAGGAGACAGCATAAACTGTTGGGAGGTGCTTCAGGGAGGCAAAGAGTTAGTTTCAGATAAGCATTGTTACAGGAGAGGCATGGCTGTAAGCCAAGCTAGTGAATTTTGACCTCCTGCTTTGGGGGATGGGCGTGGGAGCCCTGGATGAAGTTGTTCCACCCCAAACCCCTTGTGAAGGGTGGCCCAGGGGTTCTGATTGGGTTTCAGTCCCTGGGGGGTTCCTCCCTTGTTGTGTTTCTAGTGGTCCCTGACCCTGAACTCTACCCTCAAGGGTGGAGACCCTCAAGAGTTCTGTCCCTCAAAAACCCCTGCCCTGCCTTTGTTGGGGGCTCTCTGTTCTGGATCTGAGTTGTTCCCGTGCTGAAGAAATGGTTTCATGAACAGAGGCGCTTCTCATTGTAGTACATGCCGGTTTCCAGAAAATATCATCCCTGGACCTGATCCTGCAGTTGCGGACTGCAACAAATGGTGGAGAATGCACGGCATCCAGCGAGGCACCAGGAGAACAGCAGGAGCGGCTCCATGGACACTCCGTAAATCCCTGGCTGATGGCTCGAGAGCCGGAGAGACTCCCACCTTAGAAAGGAGGAGTCGAGAATACCTGGCAGGAGGGCCAAGTTGGGAGTGCCTCAGGGCCATGGGGGAAAAGGGCTTATGGAGGTGGGGGAGCCGAGAGACCAGACACTGGGACAAACATCTAACATCACCCAACAAGACGTATTATGGAGGGTTTTGGGTATTTTTATATACATGGGAAGTACCTTTATGGACGATATTAACATTATGGACGATTATGGACGATTATGGATGGTATGGCCCTTCCTGTGGACTGTTTTTTGGCTTCTGTGAAGTCCCTCATTTTTTTTTGGTGTATACCTCCCTGTATCTTCCCCTCTCCTCTGTTCCTAAGGGCAGGACAAAGGGTGAAAAATGCCAAGATGGCTCGGGGTTGCTGCCGACTCCCCGTCACCCCGGTGTCTTTCTGCCATCCCATCCCCTGTTTTCCTGAAGGCAGGCAAGGGACAGGGAACATCCAGAGTGCTGCGGGTCTGCTGCCATCTGCCCGCCGTTCCGTGTCCTCCTTCAACCCCTGTCTTTCCATATTCCCGTTCCCTGGCCGGGAAAGTCCATCCCGGACCCTGCCCTCTTCCCAAGATGGCACTGCCCACGCGGTCTGGGATTCCTTTTTTTCCCGCCTTGCTCCTTCTTTTCTGGCCCCCAACCTTCCCTTCCCCCAGTAACTCCTGCTTCGCTCCCAGCCCTTTCTTCGGCTGCTCCACCCCTGGGGGCTGTGCCTTTTCCATGGTGGGCAACACCCCCTCGGGGGAAATCAAAACTGGAACCGAGCTCTGAAAGCCAGCGTTTCACCAAGAACATCTCAAGTGGCAACGCCCACACCTACGAGACCAGAGCCGAAGCTGGAGGTCTAAGAACTCTGCCCCTCGTGAGAGGAGATCTAAGAGCTGCGCCCTTCCTGAAAGAAACTTCAGAACTGGAAGAGACTGAACTAAAAAACCGTTACGTTTGTATTAAGTACCATCGCTGTTCAATTTAAGTGTTTGTTTTTAATTTCGTTTTTTTCTGTTTGTTTGTTTGCTTAACGTGTTTTGTTATTGAGTTTTTAGTGTCCCACAGAGCAAAGTGAGTGCTCTGTGGAGGAGGTAAGATTTTATGCTGTAAGTTTTGGAAACATTTTTAAGCTCCAAATTAAACTTTGAAGGGGGGGAAAAAAAAAAGGAGCAGATGTTGTGATGTGCCTCGGGGGAGGCAACGAATTCCATTGTCCCACCCCAAACCCCTTGTGAAGGACGGCCCAGGGGTTCAGATTGGCTTTGAGTCCCTGGGGGGTTTCTCCCTTGTTGTGTTTCTAGTGGTCCCTGACCCTGAACTCCAGCCTCAAGGGTGGAGACCCTCAAGTGTTCTGTCCCTCAAAAACCCCTGCCGTGCCTCTGTTTGGGGCTCTCTGTTCTGGATCTGAGTTTGTTCCCGTGCTGAAGAAATGGTTTCATGAACAAAGGCTTGTCTCGCTGGTGTTCCATGCTGGTCCCCAGAACCCTGTGGTTTCCCTGGCTGAGATTTTGAGGTTGCGGACTGCAACAGGTGCCAAGGTTGGAGAAGTTGGTGCGAAAACTTGACTTTGTGCTGTCAATGTTCTGAGTGTTGAGCCAGCACCAAATCTGTGCAACTCTATGGGAAGGAAATAATAAGGCAAAATGACATCATTGAAATGTGGGTACAGAGGAGCCCGCTGGGCCTGAGATTCTGGCTCTACCCTGGAGACAAGATACTTCTCTGTAAGAGAGAGACAATGTGTCGCTCCCAGGGGTCTTTGAGTTAGATATGTTAAACTGTTGTGTCCCATTGATGTTCCCGCCTGCTGTCCCATCCCAATACAGGTATCTCGGGCTTCCCCCTGCCCCTCTCCTTCCCCATAAATACCCCGGGTTTTCCCCTGTTTGACGGATTCACTGTTGCCGGCACACTTCGCCGAAGCTCTGCCTGAATAAAAGGTTTTGCCTTGGTGGAACGCTGGACCAGCATTCCCGTCCCTGCTTCCTGTGTTGCCTGCCTGCCGCTGCTGCCAAGCCGAGCTAAGCTGAGCTGAAATCACTCAACTACCGCTGAGCCTGAGCTGAATCACTCGCCTGCTCGAAGCTGCTCACGCGCCTCGGCCCAGCCCTTATCAGGGCTGAATATCTAGAGAAGTCGCGGTGCTCCGGGCTTTCCATCGCTGCGGCATTGAAACAAGGAAATGCTCTTAGCACTTGATGTGCACAAATGCACAGCAGGAGAGGAAGAGCAGAGCAGGTACAAGCTGCCAGTACTTGCAGAAGAATGAATGGAAGTAACTTCCTGTTTAGGCTGGAAATTCGGATAAAATTTGGCCCCATCCAGAAGGGTGCTGAAGTGAAGCAGCTGTCTAGTGACAAGAGACAGATGGAGAAGTGAAACCCCAAAGGAAAGGCTTTGAATGTGGAGTCTTTTGGATGGTGGGGTCTTTAGAAACAGATCTTGCAAATCCCATGGGTGATGCAGGCGGCTTGCCAAGGGAGCATCCCTGTCCCCATGCCAGGGAGCTGCTGCTCTGGTCGCACAGGGTGCTTTGGGTTGTACCTGATGGCTCAGCAGAGCTTGGGGAAATGCCTCAATGTTTTTTGGATTTGAATGGGATTTGGGTCAAATCCAATTTCTCTTCTGCGGGAAGAAGTCTTGAGCTCTGATGGGTTTCACTTGAAGATTTCTTTAATCTATGCCCCAGGCCAAAACCCCCCAGCAGATCCCCTGCTCCTCCCACTCTGTGTCTGCCTCAGCTATGATGTGAAGAGCTGGGAAGAAAGACTTCTTTTTAAGCTGAGGGAGTCAAATTCAATTCCCTTCTCATCTGGAGCAAAATCACCCAGTTATTTATGTTGAAAGTAACTCCAAAATTTTTAAGAGATCTTTTGAGAAAATATTTCTCTTGGTGACTGATTACAAGTGGGTGTAGGAAGAAACTCTGCTTGAACCATTCAAAGCAGTAATTTCTTCCCAAAGAGGAGAAGAAATTCCATTTTCTGGGTGGAAAAAAAGAAATGAAATGAAATGAAATGAAATGAAATGAAATGAAATGAAATGAAATGAAATGAAATGAAATGAAATGAAATGAAATGAAATGAAATGAATAAAAATGAAATGAAAAAAAAATAATAAAATAAAATAAAATAAAATAAAATAAAATAAAGTAAAATAAAATAAAATAAAATAAAATAAAATAAAATAAAATAAAATAAAATAAAATAAAATAAAATAAAATGAAATAAAATAAAATAAAATAAAATAAAATAAAATAAAGTAGTAGTGGACCAAAGGAGCTTAAAGCCAATCTCCATGTGCTGCCAATGACTGAATTAAATGCACAGGGCTCCTATCAGCTGGGCCAGACCAAACGCTGTTTTTGGCTTCTTGGGGGTTTTGTCAGAAATCTTTGTAGCACCAAGAGTTCATGGACTTCTCTCTGCTGGCTTCAGCCATTCCTGCTGCCCATCATATCTTGCTATTATAAGGCAGCTCTTTTCATGATGTTGTCTTTGAAGTCAGATCTCTGAGCCTTTTTCTACTTCTAGCCCCAGTTTTCAGTAGGACCAACATTTTCTTCTCTGGGAGTGTATTCAGTGGTGGCCACACAAGTGAAGGCAAGGAGGTGGCAGGTGATAATTGATGGAACTTCCTGGAATGGGAAAAAACTCAGCATTCAATGTCCAACTCCTTAGAAATCTCTATTTTTCTTTCTTTTCCTGCCTCTTGTGCTCTTTGTGGCTGCTCTGAGTTTAGTCCTTGGAAATGCAATTCTATGGCTCCAAATGATTTGGAGACAGAATAATCTTGTACATAAAACCAACTAAATTTAACTTTCCAATATGAAGGCAGTTTGACATCCAGGCTTGGCGGGAGCTGGCAGTAGTTAGTGCCTGGCCAATGACAGAACACAGAGTTCGTCTGATTGAGGTGAAATTTCATTCACTGGAGACAAAGTCAAATTGCCTCGCATTTGCTCAGCACTACAAATCCGTTTGAAGCTGGTTGCCAAGACTTGCTGCAAGTGCTGAGTGATGGGATAAAGCCCTGCAATGGCACCATGAAATGGGAGAGCTGGAGAGAAATCTCAAAGAATGGCATTTCCAAGCATTTTCAGGCGCTGATGTTCTGCTGCTGGCTTGGTGCTGTCCAAGGGGCTGATTGGAATGGTTTTAGAGGAACTAAGCTGGGCAGTGGAATGCACCTCAGGCAGAAAATGCATCTCTGGTCTCTGCAAGTGCCTTTATCTCCCTTCATGCTCCTCAGCACTGAAATCCTGCAAGGACTGAGGGAATCTGAGGCTTTGGGAATGGCCAATAGTGAGAGATATTGGGGAGATTTGACTCAGGAGATGGAAGCAGCAGCAGAAGGTGCTGTCATCTTCATCCTTGTGTTCTCCTGCGTGCTGCTGCATTGTGAGGGAGGCAGGATTCCATCAAGTACCTTCTATGTCTCCCGTGGCAAATTCTTTCATGTCTTAGAGTTTCAGGCATGTGTTGTGTGGCTGTGCTGCACCCCAGGGCCAGGCTCTGCCTCTCTTTGCTCTGGCTGCTGCTTCCAAGCTGTCCGCTGTGATTTTGATTTGCAAGCCACCTCTCTGACCAGCTTCCACTTTGCTTGAAAAATTCAGCACCATGTTGGTGGCTGAACAAGTCCCACAGCTGGGGAGAAGGATTTGAGCTGCAATTTGCATCACAGAGTTGTTAGAGTGGGGGAAATGTCGCATCCCTCCTGGACCTGGAGCTTCTAATCTTGTTGCAAATATTGAACAGCTCTTCAGTTTCTCTCATTCTACATAAATTTGATTCCTGCTTTGATTTCACACCTCTTTCATGCAGCTTTTTCCTCTGTCCTTGGCTAGATTTGTCAGGCCTGAGAAATTTGGTCGAGCCTTGGGAGAGCTCCCATCATCTCTCCCTGCTCCTAATGCTGCTTTGAATTCTCTTGGGAATCTGAGCATGAGGGAAACTGGGGGGACTTTAGTGACAGGTAAAGTGAGGCACAGAGGCTGAAGTGCAAATGCAGAGTGTGGGTCACTGTCTCCCTGAAAACTCAGCTTCTGAGCTTGCTGACATGGTTTTCTAAAGACTTTCCCAGGACAGTAACTGTAAACATAGATATGTGTACATTCTTTCTGTTACACGTCTTGTGATGGGCATCTCTCATGGCCAGTGCAGTGAGAAAGTGTTATCCTGACCATCCAATCCCTGGCCGTGGTCAGAAGCCTATAAATCCTGGAGGGAAAAATAATCCTCTCTCCTTCCTTCACCACACCTCGACCTGTGTCCGTGTGATCTATTCATCTTCAGTGGCAACAGGTCACCAGAGTCTGCAGTGTTGTGGGGATTTGGGCCATGCAAACAGATGTTTCTTGTCTGATTCCTTCGGTGTGTCTCCTCCTGAAATTCCTGTGCACCAGGCCTGATGCTGGAGCTGCAGCAGCACAAAGTCGCCAGGGAGCCGTGTGGGACCCAGTGGGAATAATTTCTTTGCTGCTTTTGATGAAAACTTGTGACATGAATCTCAGTGTCAGGGAGGTGCCCCGTTAATGCTGCTGCAATGCCCACACAATGTGCCTGGAGACAGCTCAGGAGAAAATGAAGAAAAGCCAGGATGAAATCCCATGTGCTACTGAACTCTATCAGAACCTGCTTGGAGTGAAGTGTGTGAAGTGACTGGGGAGAGCTGGATAGAAGGGACAGCTCTGACAAGTGTGTGGTACATCACTGACATCCTTCCAGTGATCTTAGCACACAGACGAAAAAGTATCAGTTTGCATGGCCTGAATCTCTGGGTCTGGAAATCCTGCGTGTTGCACAAGCTGTGCTGAGCTCATCTGGCTCTGAAATATCATCTCTGCACCTTAGGCAGGAAGAGCATCAGAGTTGTGAGGAGATGAATAAAAATCAGAGGTAACCCAGAAGCAAACCTTGGCAATAGACATGTGTGGCAGGTGAGGAGACTGAAAGCTTTCATTCTTGTTGTGGGAGAACGAATTCAGCAATAAAAAATCCTGTCTCTTGGCATTAAAATACTTTAGTGTCAGCTCTGCCCCAGCCCATCAATGTCCCTGTGTGGTTGGGGGTAGGTTCTCCCCCTGTAGCTCTCTGCAGGTTGGTGCTAATTCAGGATGTTCTGGCAGGTTCCAATGTTTTGTTGCCCGAGCAGGGAGTGCAGAACAGGGATTGCAAGCGCTGCCATTTGCTGTGCTAGAAAGTCCAAGGGACAAATTTGTGCCAATTAAGGTCTCCCCTTCAACTAGGAGGAACAATTGATGTTGTGCTTGTAGCAGAGTGTGGTGACAGAGGGGGTTTCCAAAGGAAATGTTGGTGCATGTAGGCCAGAGGCCCCTGTGCTGAGGCTCCCTCCAGGCTGGCTCCAGCCCCTCAGGGTGCCCAGGAAGCAGGCTGTCCGCAGCCCAGTGCAGCCTCCTTAGCCCTGGGGCTAGCCAGGGAAGAGCCATGGATGAGGCTGAGCCCTGCTCCCATGTGGGATGCCATGGGACAGGGCCCACTGGGATTTGCTCCTCCAGCTCCCAAGTGTGTCCAGAGAAACTGCAAGGAGAGGGTGAGCTCTGTCAGTGGGACCCCCTGTACACAGGGAGCCCACTGCTGGGGTGGCTGTGCCAGCTCCCTCTGGGACATCCAGCCCTGGGAACCTGGAGCGAGTGGAAAGCACAACTTTGCAAATGTGCCCGAAGCAAATGCAAAGAGAACTGGGGTGTGAAAAACAAAGAATGTTTATTTGTAGAAGAAAAGGAACAAGAATGAACTACACAACATATTTACATTGTCAGAATATTTGTAACAACAACAACAAATTATAGAACCTATTTACCTAAGAACTTATCTAGCAAAACTATATGAAACGTATTTACAGAAGTCTTAATCAAACCCTAAAACATCTCTCTGAACACAAAATGTCTAAAACGTATGTACAGAAGGGTGGCATCTCTGTCCGGGATGTCCCTCAGTCCTGGAAGAAAAACAAGTAGCACGGTCAGTGCAGTCAGGCATGGAGGGGTGTTCCATGTGTTCCCGGGCTGGGACACTGGCACAGGGGGACTCTGCTGCCAGAAGTGAGCCTGGCTGGGGCTGGGGGCTGTGGCCCAGGCACTGGAACAGGGCTTGTGTGGCCCAAAGCAAGCAGAGGAAAGGCCAGGGAAGGCCACCAGAATCCAGTGCATGGGCTAGCGTGTCCCTGAGCAGGGAGTGCCCAGCCCAGCCCCAGCCTGGCAGCAGGGGGCCCGCTCTGCCCATGGGGAGCACATGCCTGTTCTGCTGCTGGCATCGGTCTTCATCCCAACACCATGTCCTCCTCCTCGTCTTTTATATCTACATCCATCTCTACAATATCATCTTTCGTTTCTACCTCCATCTTTTCCTCTGTCTCGTCCATATCCACATCCATCTCTTCATCTCCAGTATCTTCTCCGTCCACTTCCATTTTCTCTTCTATGTCAATCTTTGTATCAACCTCCATCTCCTCCTCTCAGTCTGGGACAGCCTGCAGAGGTAGCAAAATCTCAGAGTGGGGTCCCTTTCCCACACTGTCCCACACAGCTCCAGCACACCCAGGCAGTTGTGGGGTGTCCAGCCCTGTGGAATAGTACCGTACCTTCTTTGGAACAAATGCAGACATCATGCAGGGATGGATAGAGAACTTCAGGAAATGGGGAGCTTTTGGGAATGATGGGGGTATCAGGGAACAGGTGACTAGGAAGGTGACAGGGGTAGGCTTGGAGCACTGAGAAGAGCGTGCTGACACAAGGAGCCAAGGGTTGTGTTGTGGCCGTTGCTGGATGCTGGAAGTTCTAGCTGGAGCGTGCACTGTGACATCAGTGCCAGGAGCCCAGGCCCAGGCTGAAGTGAACAACAGAGACCATAGAATGATGGAATCCCTGGGTGGCTGGGCTTGGAAGGGACCCTAAAGACCATCTTGTTCCAAGCGGAGCAATCTTCCCCCAGAATATGTTGCTCAGAGCCCTGCTCCCAGCTGGCCTTGGATGTTGCCAAGGATGGAGCATCCGCAGCCTGTGTGCACAGCCTGGGCCAGTGCCCCAGCAGCCTGAGTGGAAAAGAGCAGCTTCATTAGATGCAACTTCAATCTCACTCCTGCAGTTGAAAGGCTTCTCCTCTCTGTGCCCATCTTTCCTAGAGCTGCAGGGAGGCCTCCCCAGCACCTTCTCTTTCCAGGCTGGGCATCCCCAGCCCCACATGGACAGCAGTCCGATGCGTGGGGGGTCAAGGCTAAAGGGTAGCAAAGAGCATCAGGAAGTGAGAGATGGATAGCTTTTGGTGATGGAAGGTTTGCCTCTAAATGTAGAACATCAATAAAAGTGGAGGGGAAAATGGTGGGACTCTGGCTCTGTTCTAACTGGCGAAGATTTTCTTTTCTTCTTTTCTGTCGTGCTTCCCCAAGTTTTGCTGTTTGAAAGGAGGTTTAGAAAAATATCCATTGTCTTCTCCATTGGTGAAACACTGAGCAAAGTCTGGGCAAGCTGATGATGCAGAGCAAAACCTGGAAATATCTACTGGGGATCCTGATCCTGGGGAATGCAGCTAAAGCCAGCCAAAAGTCATTTCTGGAAAGTCAAGCCTGGTTTACGTCTTCTGGAGTTTGGCTGTGCCATATTTCTTCCCTATTAAAATGGAGATATTGAATAGAAATCTGTCTCTGAGGCTGATAAGTTTGGTCTGATTTTCGATGTGGGAGGAATAGACCAGGTTGCAGAGAAGCTGTGATTGTCTGACCCTTGGAAGGGTTCAAGGCCAGGTTGGATGGGGCTTGGAGCAAGCTGGTCTAGGGGAAGGTGTCCTGAGTGTGCTGAGAGTTGGAACAAGAGGAGCTTTAAGGTCCCTTCCAAGGCAAGACATCCTAGGAGTCCATGAAGAGAAACTTGGACTTTTCCTGAGATGCTGCCTTTGCAAGGGCAAGTCTAAAACACCCCAGGTCGTTTGAAATTCCCTGAGCAGAACCCAGCTGTGCTTTCTCATAGGTTGCCACGGCGGTGGAGGTGGCAGGGGTGCCGCGACTCCCGGAAAAGCGGTCCGCGGTTGGGCTGCCCGGGGCACAGACACGTCCTCTGCCCGGCGAGTGATTTCAGCTCAGCTCAGCTCAGCGGCAGCGTGCAGGCGACATGGAGGGAGAGAGCAGAGCGCTGTGTGGCGTTCCGCAGAGAACTGGCCTTTATTACAGCCGGGCCCTCGGCCAAGGGAGCCAGTGACAGCAGCTCTGTGGAACAGGGGATAAAGTGGGGTATTTATAGGGAAGGAGAGGGGCTGGGGGGAAACTGGGTGTCGTGGTTTTAAACCAGTAATTATCAAAAGGGGAAAAAAAAAATTACTTATTTCTTGCTGTGAGATATGGATTAAAACAAGAGCAAAACAGGCATAAAACTTAAAAGAAATAAAGAAAGTTTATTGACAAACTACAATAATAAGAACACCAGAATAAACTTCCAGAAAAACCTTTTCATTTCTTACTGCCCACCATTCCTTTGTTCACATGACAACAGAGACAAAAACTTTAGAACTTTGATGGTTAAGCAGTCCCAATTCTTTCTACAGTTTTTTCACCAGTCTCTGTAGAGAAACAGAAGTTTCTTTCTGTTAATTTATGGAGTTTCTCACAAGAAAACTATTTTTGTTATAGTTTTCCGTTTCCCTGATATCAGCTGCCCAGAGCTGCTGTTATCAGAGCTCACCCCTCCCATTCCACATCACTCTGAAATGTGTTATGGGTCATGAGTTTGGGGATAGCATTTTTAAGGATAAGTTATTCAAAAGCAAAAGTTTTCTTCATCTGTTTTCTCTGAGCTTCATCAGAAAACAGTTTTTCTCATTGCCCTCCCAAGGCTTCAAATTTTTGCTTTACTGTTTCTAGCACTTCACTATACCACAATTACTCTACTTTTTACTCAAATTTTACTTAGAACACCTTATTCCTCCCCATACTCTGTCATGAATTAAAGGAGTTCTTTTCAGGACTTCATTGTCCATCCCCATAGTTTTAACATAAAGATATTTCAGCTTAATTAAAGCATCTTCTTAATTCTCTACCATTCTTGAAGCTTCTTTTCTTTCTTGTCACTGGTAGTTTATAAAGTCTCTTTTCATGTTGATCACTCTCCTTATCTCTCTCTGGATAAAAAGATTAATCTGCAAGTCTCATCTGGGTAAGAAAGAGTTAAAATCCTGCCCAAGCTTTTGTAGATGGTTCGGTGATCTCTGCTGAACAAAAGCTGGAGCTGTCTGCAATGGAAAGTTCTTCATAGCTGCTCTAGAGAGTGTAGTCGGTGTCTCTGCTTGCTGCAGGCCCAGAGCCCCTCTCCTTCTTCACTCAGCAGTTTCTGGTAAATTCCATCACGGCAAAACCTGCAGCCGAGCCAGGAACCGGCCTGGCCCGGCTTGGCCCCGGGGTAAGCCCCTGCAGGCCCCATCTCCCAGCCGGGAGATACGGCAGGCCCAGCCCAGCCCCCGCCCGGCCGCATGGCCAGGCAGAGAGCGAGAGGCCGGAGCTCAGTTACCTTTCACAGCCAGGAAACAAAGAGCACAAAAAAGCTCTGGTTTTACACTTTAAGGTAGGGTTCAAAAGTTGATCCCCCTTTTCAATGGCTAAAACTGCTGTCAATTCTCAGCAATGACCGATAATTGGTCAGGAGAAAAGACTCCAGGCAGTCCCCAGCAACTCCAACTTTCCCTAAAGGTAAAGTAACTCCATGACACTGGGATACAGGTATCGGGGTGGGATGGCAGGGGAGAACACCAATGGAGTGTAACAGTTTAACATAACTAACTCAAAGATTGCTGGAAGTGATACTTTACTCACTCTTAGAAAACGGTATCTTGCCTCCAAGGGAGGGCCAGGATCTCTGAATCAGGCAGTTCCCCAGCCCCCACAGTCAACCATGGAAAAGCAGCTTCTGAACAATAAAGATTGCTCTTGCCGTGCCAACCTCGCTGCGTCGTGTGTGCGTCTCGAGTGCCACAGCGACACTCTGCAAACAGAGCTGCACCTGACTGAAAATGAATGGGACAGAAATCAGGAACTCGGAAAGTTTGATTTCCTATCCAATACAGCCCAGCCAGCCAGCCCCACACAATCCCCATCCCACCGCTCCAAATGTGGATCCCACTTCTCGCAACCTCCTTCTGGCCTGGGGTGACTTTGTGATCCTTGGATCCCCAGGTGTCTGTTCTGTTTCTGCTGCCTATTAAGTTCTGCACCTTCAAGACTGGCTCTGAGAGCCAAGGGGGGGAAGAAGAAGCTGCAGTTTGTTTGCAGAAATGGCACTCAGTGCCCCGCACGCTTCCCTGGCCTGTGTTGTCTGCAGCAGGGACAGACAGTGGGACAGAGCTCTCCTGTGGTTCTAGGCACTTCAGTTCAGTTTCCTTTTTAGTTAGTTTTTAGTTTAGTTCAGTTGGTTTTTAGCTAGCTGAGGCACAGAAGTTCCCCAGAGTGTTTTTTGCCTTTTTCCTTGGATCTGTTCAAAGCTGCTCTGGACTGAGAACCCAGACAAACCCCGGAAGCTCACGGCTGTGGCCCACGGGGGCCTGGGCCTGGGCCCTTTCCAGCGCCGGAGGAACTGATAAGAGACTGAGCGAGCTGAGCTACACCCCATGGAAAGGACTTTTCTGGCTTTGCCATCTCTTCAAGCAGCCAGAGGATTTATTCTTTAATATTATTCATCTTGCTCATGCTTGTAGATACTTGGATTGTTAAGTAAACTGCGTTTTTCCACTTTTCTCCAAGAAAATGTTTTCCTGAAATATTCAGGGGAGGGGCAACTTTAATTTGCTTTTTAGATGGACCCCATTCAGAGGTTTTCTTCCAAATTCTTCCTAAACCAGAACACCTTCCACCTCCACCTCACCTGGCAGCCGTGGAACTGAGTAATTTTGGTGTGGGATTGAGATTTTCTCAGGCAGAACAAGCCCTTTTGAGTTGGGATTGAGCCCTTTTGGGGTAAAATGGAGCTGTTTTCAGTGGGATTGAGTTGTTATGAGGTGACAGATCGATCCCTCCTGGCTTTTGGAGTGCAAAGAGATGGAGATGAGAAGCTGTTGGGGGTTAGGTGTCCTTCTTTTAGTTCTGGCTCAACTGTGGAATTTTTGCCCATTAGTTGGGGGGAAAACCTGACTGCGGGAGGTACTTGAGAAACACAAAGAGTTTGGCTGGGCCCAGGGGGAAAGGGGGCAGGAAAAGGGGAGGGTGGGCACAGTTTGTCAGCTTCTTCAGCTTCAGAGAAGGACACTTTGCTGGCAGCTGTTGCTGCAGAGAGAAGGGAATTTGCCATCACCCAGACGGAGCTGCTGCTTCTTCTTCTCCTTCTTCCCTCTTCGCTGGTGGCCTCACACCCCCTGTCCTGCCGGGACGTGTGGCAGTGCCAGGCACCGCCGTGGAGATGCTGATCTACCGCAGCCACCGGCCCAGGATCTCAGCTCATCCCTGCTGTTCCAGCTGAGTGTTCCTCAGAGCCCTGCAGGAGCACCGGCACTGACTGCCAGCCTGAGGGGGTTTGTGAAGCAAAGCCTCTCCTCCATCCTTTCCTGTCCCGGTCAAGAAGGCTGTCACAGGGTCCCTGGTTCTGTTTTGTTGTTAAGGCAGTAGTTATTGTTGTTTGTGTGCCTCGTTATACACACTAGTAAAGAACTGTTATTCCGATCCCCAGATCTCTGCCTGAGAGCCCCTTGAGTTACAAATCATAATGATTCAGAGGGAGGGGGTCTACAATTTCATTCCAGGGGAGACCCCTGCCCTCCCTAGCAGAAACCTGTCTTCCAAAACAAAGACAGATGGGGAGTTTCTCCATCCTCCTTACCTTTGTGGGGCCGGCAGTGCTCTTGGTTCCCCATGCTCTTTTTGTGCGGCCTTTTATGTCTGTCCCCCTCCACTATAGGAGGGATGGGCGTTGTGTCTGTGCCCCTCCAACTTAGGGGGACAGGGGATATTTGCTGCCCCCTTTCTCCTCCTGAGAAGCCTGTCCGGGCTCTTTATCCCTCTCTGATTTGGAGGGTGCCAGTGTTGTCACCATCCTGGCAGCCCCTGGCCGCTCTTTGCCCTTTGCCAGGCTAGGGATGTTCTCTGTCCCTATTGAAATTTGCGACGCACAATTCCCCTCCTCTTTAGGGGGACTGGCAGTCTCCCCTTCCCCCTCCGACTTGGGGGCCGCTGTGGGCTCCATCCATCTCTTATTTTGGGGGGGCCGGGTATTTATCTCCCTTCAGTGTTGGGGGCCCAGGGATCGTCTCCATCCTCCTCCAGTTTTGAGGGGCCTGGGAGTAGTCTCTGCCTCCCACCGATTTGGGGGGACTGGTGCAGGCTCTACCCCTCTCTGATTTTGAGGGACAACCTGGAGGAAAGGCATCAAAAGCTTGACAAAGGCTGAAGGGAACGCTCTAATTACCCCTTTTGCCAAGAGGTTCCCTTAGCTGAAGTTGCTAACAAGGACCAGACTTGCCAGCCCGCACCGGGTTTCGGGTTCTTTTATTTCCTGGGCCCTCAGTCCTGCGTGGGACACGGGAACTGGGTGCTGGAGAGGCTGCGGCAAGGCATCAGAAATGGCCTCCCAACACCCAAGGGTGGTAGAAGATCTGCTCCAGCACTGGCCGATCCATGGGGTGCTTGGACAAACAGCAGCGGATCAGATGTTGGCACTCTGGGGAGAGAAGGCAGAAAGCGGTGCTCACTTGCAGAAGGCTCCTGCCCAGCTGCTCCCGGCGCCTGCAGAAGCCGGGCCACGCTGCGTGTGCTGGGAGCTGCCCTTGGCGGGAGAGCGGCACGGCAGGACAAGCGTCCCCTCCTTCAGCCAAGCGTGCCACAGCCAGCCTGCCACGGGCCACCTGCTGCAGCCGGCCCTTGAGGGCACATGGACGTCCCGCGCAGCTGCGGGAGGGCCGGGCTGGGCTGCGCGCTGCCACCTGCCAAAGCCTGCCTTCTTCAGGCCCCGTACCAACCTGGAGAGGCCTCCTGCGGGAAGAAGAGCTGCCCCAACACGATGTCTCGCTCCTTCTCGAAGGGTAAGTACCCGCACACCATCTCAAACAGCAGCACGCCCAGGGACCAGATGGTCGCCCCATCGCCGTGGTAGCAGCGAAGGCCGATCCACTCGGGCGGGCAGTACGTGCGTGTTCCTAGGGGAGACGGGCAGTGCTGCTCAGGCACAGGCTGCTGGCTTCCAGAGCCTGGCACCAGCCTCCTGCCAGAGGCAGGGGCTGCAGCTGTGGCCACAACTTCCTCCCAAAGCCTGCCTGCCTCCCCCTGACAATGGGCCAAAGCCAAGAAACCATTCTGCAAGGCTGACAAGGCCAGTGGAGCAGCCCAAGGCTTTGCAGGCCTGCCAAGCCGAGGGGCTGGGGCCCGGCTTTTGCAGCCCCTTGCTCTCAGCCTGGGAGCCGCAGGAGCTGCTCGGTTCCTCCATGGGCCTCAGGGCCTAACCCTGGGGCGCTTCCTCATCTGCTACCTCCATGGTTGCCAGTAGCCAACAGCCCACCAGACAGGCACAGCGGCCAGCAGCAGGACAAGTGCAGCCATCAGGACGCCACGATCACACATGGCTACGGCATGTCCTATGGCGACTGCACTGGCAGCTGTGGGGGCTGGCCCGGTTTATATAGGGCTGGCGTGGTGATGTCACAGTGCTGTGGGCAGGACAGCTGTGTGACATCATGGCCCTGCATCACCCCAGCGCTCACCAGTTCCACGGGAGTGAGGATGGGGCTCCCTGTGGGCACTCGAGCACCCTCTGGAGCAGAGGAGAAGGAAGATTCTTGTCTAAATAGGACACAGGGATGAGGAGGGGAACAGTGATGGTGTCACCTCCTTGCTGGCTGAGCCTGGGACATGGATTGTCCAATAGGGCATTGCAAAGTCCTTGAACAGGACAAGCCCTGCTCAGCAACATGCAAACCATTGGTGTGCTATCCACGATATTACCATGCTGAATCGGAAGTTGAATTCAAATCCAGTTCTGTGCCTCTTACTGGGAATAAAGTGGATGCTATCCCATTGAAAACCAGTACCTTTAAAACTTTAGGGTTCTCTGACTTCAGGGAATTGAGGTGCAAATAAAAGGAAATGGTATGACAGAGGCATAAAGTTCAAGCCTTGGGAAGAATTTGTTTAAGTTATGGCAAAGAGAAAGGGCTTATGGCAGTTAATATGTTAATCTAGTCACCCCTTATAAGGTAATGTTTCTAGAATGTTCCCGGTACTCTCCCCTGATTGGTTGTTATTTGTTGCAATATTTTGCATATTTCTAACCCCAGTTTGTGGCTGGACCCATGTCCTCAGACTCTGCCCTCAGGCCTACCCTGTATATTTCTGTGTCTGCCCGCAGTCCTGGTTATTGGAGTTTGAGCCTATACTGCCTTTTTTTTGCTGGGTGAAATTCGGCTGGCTTGGATCCCATATCACATTAGTCACCCAACATTCCCTTTCCCCATTCATTTCACACTGGGATTTCTGCTCCAGAAGGATTCTCTGAGGGACACAATTAAAACACCTCTTAAAATCCTGAAATAGAACCTGCACAGCCTTCCCATCACCCAGGAGCCAGCTGAATTAATATTGTGAAAGGGGATAAGGAAGCTACCACCGTTTTAGGTCTGAGAAGGCCTATGCTGAACTAAACCCACAGGTGTGGGCAGTCCCAAGGAAATGTGGAAAATGAGATAGGGAACCTTCCAAATCACTTTGAAGCCACCAGGACAAGTGGTGCCTAAAAAGCAATACCCTCTTTCAAGGGAGGCAAGGAAGGGATTACAGCCAGTTACAGAGTCACTGTTAAAGGTAGGTCTTTTGGAGCCATGGATGTCTCCCTATAGCACTGCTCTCCTGCCAAATAAGAACCTGGCAGAATTTTGAAGTGTTAAAAAGCAGATGTACTGAGGAAGCTGCCCTAGCCCATCCAAACAGGGAAAAAGAATTTGAATTTTATGTGGATGTTGAACAGAAGCAGGCCAAAGGAGTTCTAGTGCAAGAACACTACAGCGCGGTTCTGGAAGACCCATGGCCCCTTTTTCTAATATGTTAGACCACTTGGCGAGAGGTGGCCCCATTGTTTGCGAACTTGTGCAGCCACAGCTTTAATGGTAAGATAGGAGAGTAGGAGGCTCTCTAATCCTTAAAGCCTCACAGCAAGTTAAGGCTGTGGCAGCCAAAAGTCTCTCATGGAATGGGATGATCCAGATTTAAGAAGTGGGAAAGAGTTGAACCCCACTACCTGTTTAACTGGTCCCAAGGGTGGAGACCTGAAGGAAACTCATGACTGCATTCAGGTAGTAGATCTCCAGATGCCAAGGAGATATTAAATTATCCTCCTTGGAATTAAAGTTCAGAGTTTTTCTTTCTCTGGAGCACTAAATTAGGATGTTGATGGAGGTTTCTGGTTCTGTTCCCAACAGGGCAGCCATTTGGCACAGCCCATGAACACGGCATTGCAGTCCATGTGGCTGTAGGACAGGTCCTTGTGTTCCGCTTCTTTCCTCTCCCACTCCCCACTGCCACCAGCTCCCCCCGGGCAATGAGGGGGCTCCCGGCTGAGCGAGGGCAGCACAAACGTGCAGCAGCTCAAGGATCTGCTCCCTGCCCACTTGCCGGGATAGGGCTGCCCTGGGCCTTGCCATGGACAGAGGCTCCCCCTTCTCTGCTCGCTCTGACCCTCCTGCCCCAGCCTCGCTCACTTCCATTCACGTTCCTCCTGTCAGGGACACTCTCCACACACATCATGGCTCTGATTCCTTGGATCCTCAGCACTGTTTTTCCTGGATTTTAGCCAGGGTTTCTCCTGGGTTTAGGGCTGGACTATGCAGGCTGCAGTGTGTGGAGCTTTGCCCAGCCACCGTTCGGGGTGTGTGTCTCCCTTTTCCCCAGCAATTCCCTTCTGTCTTCTCCTTCCCGACCTTTCCCCTCAGCAGGGCTGAGCCTTTTCCCGCCCTTTTTCCCTCAGCGCTGGCCCCGCCCCCTGCTCAGGCCTCGCCCCCTCGGCTCGGAGCGGCTCCCCGCCATCCCCTCCCTAATGAACGCCGTTCCTTCCTCCCTCATTAAAACCCCACTAATTAACGTCCTGGCGGGCAGGAGCAGGGCTTTGCAGGAGCTCTGTGAGACAGCCTGGCTGTGTGGGGCAGGGCAGAGATGTCTGCTCTAGGCCCTCTCCTTTCAGGGCAGGGATCCAGGGCACCGGGAGCTCCCCCAGAAAAATGCTCCGTCCTGGCCCACAGCTACACGAAAGGGAGAGGAGGAAAGCAGGGTGCCAGAGACGCAGCAGCTCTCAAGAGTTCCCCAGCTGTGTGTTCTGCCCCCGCCCCACCTCTTCCAGCTCCATGCCATGTTGACAAGAGCTCAGAAAGAGCAGGAAAACAGAAACCAGCTCCACAGTGAATTCCTGGAAGAAAAATCCATCAATGGCCAGGAGGCTGCTGTGACTCCTTCCTGAAAATCGGGGCTGTTAGGAACATGGCACAGGGTGTCCCAGGACTTAGAGCTGGACACTGAACCCTCCTGGATCTCCTTGGCACCCATCGCACGCCAGGACTGTCCTGGACATCCTCCTGGATCTGCCCCAGGAAGGTCCCTGCTCCCTGGGACAGGACGGGACGGGTAGAGGACAAGGAATGAAGGTCAGGAGAAGAATACAGAGATGCTTCTTGCCACTGTAGCAAGAAATTCGGTGCAGTGAAAGCTCAGTTAGAGATGAAGGTAGCCAAAAATGTGAGGCAAAATAAAAAAAGAATTGTTAAATGCATTAATAAAAAAAAAATCATAGAAATTACATCATCCTCTTCCAGGATGTGGATGGTGACCTGAGAAACATGGACACAGACACAGTGCAGGTTTTCTAATGCATTCTTTGCATCTCTCTTTGCATCTCATCCATCCCCTCCCAATAGAAAACATGCATTATACCAAGGGACACAGCAAAGTCCTTGAAAAGGGCAAGCTCTGCTCAGTAGAAAACAAACCACCCCTGACTGAACCACAGCATTCCCATCTTGAATCCAAACGCAGCATGTGCCAGCTACTGGGAAGAGAGGAATCCTATGGCAGACAAAACCAGAGGAGTGGGACAAGCATGAGCACTCTTTGGAATATCCCGATTAATTGAGAACAGAGGCTCTGCAGAAGTTGTTGAGCTGCTAAGAAAAAAGTCTTGCAGTCCTCGCCAGCCATTTCAGGAGAGCTCCCCAGAGACAGAGGAAATTCACCTCCCTTTGTCTCTGGGGGATCTTCTCTGGCACAGGGTAGAGGTTGTTTGAAGTTGGTGCCACTACAGCGTCCTGGGAGCCGGGGGCTTGACACAGGTGGCAGCAGCACTCTTCCTGATGTGCTGCCACTTGCTCCAGGTAAGGATTCATTGCAAGGGGCTGAGCTCTGGTTCTTATTTCCAGGCTTTTCCCGGCCATGTTCATCTTCAGGGATGAGCCGGTTGTGTGATCCCTGAATTGGGTGGGGCCGTGATGTCACAAAGGAGCTGAGCGCTGGGGTGATGCAGGGCTCTGATATCACACAGCTGTCCTGCCCACAGCACTGTGACATCACCGCGCCAGCCCTATATAAACTGGGCCAGCCCCCACAGCTGCCAGTGCAGTCGTCATGGGACGTGCCGTAGCCATGTGTGACGGTGGCGTCCTGATGGCTGCACTTGTCCTGCTGCTGGCCGCTGTGGCTGTCTGGTGGGCCGTTGGCTACTGGCAACCATGGAGGGGGCAGATGAGGAAGCGCCCCAGGGTTAGGCCCAGAGGCCCATGGAGGAACCGGGCAGCCCCTGCGGCTCCCAGGTTCTCCAGGCCACGGGTGACCCCTCGCCAGTGGCCAGGTGCTCCCGCAAGCCCTCTGGAGAGCTCCTGCAGCTGCGGTTCCTGCATGGCAGTGAGGCTGGAGCTTAGCCCCCCTCTCTCCACGGCTTGCAGGTGGCCATCAAGCGCATGGCCCGGGACACGGTCCTGCAGTGGGACGAGCTGGTGAGTGAGCAGGGCCAGTGGGACAGAGTGGGCTGTGGCAAGCAGGGATAAGGCTGGGGCTGAGAGCGGGAAATGGCCGAGGGCAGCGGGTGTGGGCTCAGCGTGCAAGGCCCAGCATGGCGGGCCCGGGGATGCCAAACAGCGGTGGTGGGAGCTGCCAAGCAGCAGGGAGGCTGCCCAAGGCAGCACTGGGGCATCCCAGGCAGGGGCACTGCAGCCACAGGGCAGCATCAGGCCCTGTGATGGAGGCATTGTCTTGTCCTCACAGGCCGATGGCACCTGTGTTCTGCTGGAGATCGTGCTGATGGAGAAGGTGGGCTCTGGCTGCCGCAGAATCATCCAGCTCCTCGACTGGTTCAAGCTGCCTGACAGCTTCGTGCTGGTGATGGAGCGTCCGGAGCAATCTCGGGATCTCTTGCGCGTCCTGGTGGAGCAAGAGTTCCTAAACAAGGATGTGGAGTGCTGGCTTTTCTGGCAGGTGCTGCAGGCCGTATGGCACTGCACCGCCTGTGGTGTCCTGCACCGGGACATCAAGCCGGAAAACCTCCTCGTGAAGCCGGAGACTGGCGACCTGAAGCTCATCGACTTCAGCTGCGGCACCTTCCTCCAGGAGCGGGCCTTCACACAGTTTGCCGGTGAGCCCAGAGCGCGGGCCCTGCTCCCAGTGCCAGGCACTTGATGCCGAATTTTGCCCCAAAAGGCGATAAATAACTGTCTAAGAGACGCAGTTTAAGTCAGATAGACAGGAGGTATTTTATTAGCAACGTGCACGTTGGGGAAATCTCTAAAGGGAGTTTTCCAAAGTCTTACAACAAAAGCGTGCCTTTTATACAGTTTTAGGTTTGGAATTACATCATATCCATGCATATTCATATGGGGCGTGCCGTAGGCGGGGCGTGGGCGGAAACTTCTATTTTGAGGATCTTTTCGGGGGTCGTTCCGGTCGGCCTTCATCGTGGGCGAGGGTCTCCGAGGAGTCTTCCTCCTTAAACTTTTGAACTTCTTTCCAAATTTGGTCCTTTCCCGGTGTAGTTGGCCGAGTTCCCAACCTCCTAGGGCCAACTTATCATATTGACATTAGGCATGCTTTAGCTTCGGCTTAAATTACGCTTAGTCCGGTGATTTTTTTATCCTTCTCTTTCCCTCCTGTCGTTGTGTTTATTACTTCCAGATGTTCCCTTCATATTCTATGTTTTAACCCATTATTTCTCGAAGGCTATCTATTTTATGGCTTCATTCCCCCCTTTTCTTATGACTTACGAATTCTTTCGTCAAGGTCTGATCCTAAGAGTGCTGATGTCTAATCCTAAGAGCGCTGATGCGCTCGTACCATACCCCAAACCATTTGGGTCCTTTTCATTATGATCCTTAGCTTCCACCACATAAAAATATTTGTAAAAGTTAAAACCAACAGGGCTCCAACTACCAATATCATTGGGTGCACCAGGTAATTGAAAACCTGTGTGGCTGTTGGGGAAAATCCTGTGAAGATATCCCACCAATGATGCTGGCCTACTTGTTCTACTTCGGTGAGGACATTCTTTATTCTTTCTGAATCATGTTCTACCTGCCATACCATCCGTGTAGTTGTTTGATTCACTCTTTGCACCAATTCCTTTACTTTAGGGTGTGCGAGCATTGCTTTGAGAATTTTGACATCCATCCCTATTTGCAATTCTGGTATTTCTCGATACAGGTTAAAATCTGTGTTAATTAGCTGTTGAGTAGTTATTGGGACAGTATAATGAAAATCGCAACCCACTATTTTGGTAAAGTTGCATACACAAAAGTTAGTATTGTTAGTTTCCTCTTGGCAATTATCTATAGTGACATTGTCACAGGCTGTCCGTACGCAAGCACACCCATTCCCTATATAGTAAACTTGTGACTGTGTTCGATTACGCAAAAGCACTTCAAAGGTGCACACTCTATTCTCAGCATCTAAGCATAAATCTTCTGCCTCTACTACAGCGTTTTCGCAAACATAGCCTAGCTGTCCTCTAGGAATACATGCCTCTGTGCTAACCGATTGCCACTTATTTTTGATATAATCATAACTGGCCCAAACATTGTGATCTATTGGCTTGACAATGACATCTTGTTGCATTGTCCCTAGGGTGAGGATAGGAAAAATAGCTCTTTCCTCTGCCGCACTGATGGTGAGGACATAAGCTTCGATATGTTCCTGTTGAGGTTCATAAGTGAAATTTACTAATTGCCACCAGGCTTGGTGGTCCTTCTCGAATTGTGTAGTATGATTGTCCTTTAATATTGTTTCCCTTAGTTCTTGAGGTAATATACCTGACGTTCCTTCTCTCATTATTCCTGCCGCTACCGATTGTACCCACTGTTGTGTCTGAGAGCATTGGATAGCGAGTGCAATGTCTTTACTGAGCTCTCCTGTGTAATCAGCGAGCTTTACAAAATCCTCTGCAGTATGGTTTGCTACCATGGTTAGTAATTTTACTACTAGCGATTGTGTTTCTGCCAATGTAAGCATAGATGAACTCAGCGGCACCTTGAGTTTTCCTAAGTTGGTGGTGACAGTGCTCAATTTGTTCACCAATACCTCTTGATCTACTGTATTCAGTATTCCAAATCCAGTACCAACCCATCCACTTATATCTCTTTGCGCCCGCCTGTGATAGGACCTAGTTGCTAGCCATGCATTCCATCCCTTAAGGCTTTGCTGTACAAATGGTCGACAATCCTTCTGCAGATGCGTAACATCGACGCGTATATTCATCTGCACCTTTTTCAGGGAATAAGTGGGGTCCAATAATAATTTTAGTTCATTAGATTTTCTTATCACTTGAGGCCCTACAAAGGTTAAATTGTGCACTACTTTGCATTCCGCTGGTGGAGTGGTTTCTTGGGGCAAGTCTAGATTTGGATATAAGGGGATCACGTCTTCCGATAGTGCCACCCTATATTCAACAGCATGCCCACTAGGGACCCCCTCTGGGTTAAGACCTTGTTCCGGTATCTTCAACTGTCTTTCGCATATGAACGACATCGATTGATCTAATCTAAATGCCATCTCACACCGTGCCTTCCCTTCCTCGGGGCCACCAGATGCCACGATCTTTCCCGCAGTGAAAGGAAGAGGGTGAGGGTCAAGGGTTATGTTTTGTGGGCGCAGGTCCCCAAGCGAATCTTTTCTATAAATTACTGTGTTTTGGGGCTGTGATCCGGTTGGATCTTCCCGGAAATCACTCCACCTACACGAAATTGGGCCCTTTTGCTGCCTCCAAATAGTGGGCTTACCCATTTTTACCGGACTAAAGGTAATTAAGTTATGTTCGGATGCTGACTTCCCCAAGGATCGAATTGTCAATACTAGCTGCTTTGTTCTTCCTTCCACTGAGTCAAGCTCTCGACACCCAATTTGGATTTGGTCTCCCTTGTATGCTACCATGGAAGATTGATGCCATAATTTACTTGCGTATGGCTGATTGTTATGTAGGGCATATACCTCGAAATAGGGTCCCTTCTCTCCCCATTCCGGGTGGGTACACTGATGTGCGTGAGACCATGGATCTATCGGGTCAGAGTCTCGGGGAAGAACTATACTTATCGAGAGTCCAATGATCAGGGTTGAAAGGGCTTGAGGTGAAGTCAAGGTCATGATGTCCGTTCCTCTTGTTTACTCTCTGGAGCTTTCTTGACCCGCGAGTAATGAATCCACGTAGGTCGCTCCTTGATCCGGACCGCGGTGAAGGTAGTCAGCAGCACTTGGAAAGGTCCTTCCCACTTCTCTTATAGGGGTTTTCCTAAAAGATTCTTAACATACACCCAATCACCGGGGTTAAACGGATGCAATTTACAATCAGGTTGTTTAGGTTGGTGCTCTATTACCACGGTAGCATTCTTATCCAATTGTTTCCCTACTGTAATTACATAATCATAAATGTACTGGTTACCGATTTGGCCTATGGCATCCCCGTTTACAACTTGCATAGCATAAGGTCTACCATACAGGATTTCAAATGGGCTTAGCTTCTCTTTTGACCTTGGTTTGACTCTCAGCCTCAGCAGAGCAATAGGCAAGGCTTGATACCATTGCAAATTAGTCTCTTGGCATATTTTGGCAATTTGCTGCTTAATAAGATGATTCATTTTTTCTACTTGTCCACTGGCCTGTGGATGATAAGGTGTATGTAATTGCCATTTGATTTGTAATGCTTTGCTTATTGCTCTCACCACTTTCGCACAGAAGTGTGTACCCCTATCCGAGGAAATACTCTTCGGTACCCCAAACCGCGGAATGATTTCACTCAACAGTATTTTGGTCACTTCTCTTTCCTTGTTTGTCCTGCAAGGGAATGCTTCAGGCCACCCAGAAAATGTATCAGTTAATACCAACAAATATCGGAGCCCCCCTTTTCTTGGGAGCTCAGAAAAATCAATTTGCCATACTTCACCTGGGAATTTACCTCGACTTATGGCTCCTTGGTGTATCTTGGTTCCCGTATTCGGGTTATTTCTCAGGCACCGTTCGCACTGGGATGTTACGTGCTTTATAGTAGCAAATAATTTCGGTCCTGCTATCCTGGTTTGCAAATATTGGTAAAGCGGATCCAAACCCCAATGGGCCTTCTCATGTTCTGCTTTTACAAACTGCCACATCACATTTCCTGGTACTACTAACTGTCCTGTTTCCAATTGACCCCAACCATTTTCTAATATTTTGCCCTTATTTCTTTGAATCCATTTATGGTCTGACTCCTGGTAATCTGGCTTGATACTGATATCCAGGTCTCCTGGTATTAGGGCCGTTATTCCCACTTCCCTAGACTTTGTGGCAGCCAATTTGGCCTCTGTATCTGCCTTTCTATTTCCTATTTCTGGAATAGTATTGCCTTTCAGATGTCCCTTACAATGCATTATGGCCACTTGAGCTGGGAGTTGGACCGCCTCTAGCAATCGCAGAACCTCCTCTGCATGTTTGACTGTTTTTCCTTGTGTAGTCAACAGTCCTCTTTCTTTCCAGATGGCCCCATGAGCATGTACAACAGAAAAGGCATATTTAGAGTCTGTCCATATATTGATTTGCATATTCTCTGCCAATTCCAGAGCTCGAGTCAGAGCTATCAGTTCTGCCTTCTGGGCTGAAGTTCCTGTGGGTAAGGGGTTCGACTCAATTACCCTTTCTGTAGTAGTGACCGCATAACCAGCCATTCTTACTCCTTGCTTCACGAAGCTGCTGCCATCTGAGAACCAGTTGTCCGCATCTTCGAACGGCTCTTCTTTGAGGTCCGGGCGACTGGAATAGACAGCTTCAATTGTTTCCAGGCAGTCGTGTTCGATGGGTTCTGCCGGGGCTCTTCCTTCTAGAAATGAAGCTGGGTTCACAATGTTAGTTACCTGAATGGTTACGTCATCTGATTCAGCCAGAACGGCCTGGTATTTTAGGAATCTGGAAGGCGACAACCAATGGTTGCCTTTCTGTTCCAGCACAGCTGACACGGTGTGGGATACTAGTACAGTCACCTTTTGGCCCAGCGTGAGCTTCCTGGCCTCTTCTATGTTAATTATCACTGCGGCCACTGCCCTCAGACAGCCTGGCCATCCTTTGCTTACTTCATCCAATCGCTTAGAGAAGTAGGCCACAGCTCTCTTGTGCGGTCCCAGCTGCTGTGCTAGGACTCCTAAGGCCATCCCTTGTCGTTCGTGGGAGAACAGCCAGAATGGTTTTGATACGTCTGGGAGACCTAAGGCTGGTGCTCTCATTAGTTCCATCTTCAGCTTCTTGAAGGCTTCTTCTGCCTCGGGAGTCCAAACTAGGATGCTCTTAGCCTCCTTCAACAAATCATACAGTGGTTTAGCGAGTATCCCGTACTGGTAGATCCATAACCGACACCAACCTGTCATCCCCAAAAAGGCGCGCAGATCTCTCACCGTCTCTGGTTTGGGCATCTGGCAGATGGCCTCTTTCCTAGCTGCTCCCAGGGATCGCTGTCCTCTGGAGACTTCGTATCCCAGGTACACCACTTGTGTCTGTACCAGCTGTGCTTTCTGTCGAGAGACTCGATATCCATTTAAACCCAGGAAATTCAGCAAGGAAATGGTCCATTCAATGCATTCTTCCTCTGTCACTGTTGCTATTAGGAGGTCGTCTACGTACTGCAGAAGGGTGCCATCTCCCAGCGGCCTTTCCCACTGTTCTAGTTCCTTGGCTAACTGATTCCCAAAAATCGTAGGGGAATTGCACCACCCTTGGGGCAACACTGTCCAGGTGAGTTGGGTCTTTCTTCCACTATCTACAGATTCCCACTCAAAGGCAAAAATCTTTTGACTCTCGAGAGCTAAGGGGAGGCAAAAGAACGCGTCTTTTAAATCTAATACGGTGAACCAGGCCAAATTCTCCTTCAGTCTGGTCAAAAGCGTGTATGGGTTAGCAACTACCGGATGCAATGCCTTAGTTATTTCATTTACTGCTCTCAGATCCTGGACTAACCTATAGGTTCCATTAGGTTTCTTGACTGGCAGGATTGGTGTATTAAAATCTGATTCGCATTCTACCAATAACCCCAGTTCCATAAACCTTCTGACTGTGGGCTCAATCCCTTTCCTATCTTCTATCCTCAGAGGGTATTGTTTCTTTCTCACCGGTTTTGTCCCAGCTTTAAGTTCAACGACAATCGGTGCTGCTTGTTTTGATTTTCCAGGTATATCAGTAGCCCACACCAATGGGTACGTCTTGCTCAGGATTTGCTCGAAATTGTGGCTTTCAGGTTTAGGCTCTACACAACTGATCGTTAGGCTTAAAGCTGTAATCAGTTGTTCTTCATTTACTTGAAACTCCAATTGATCTTTATTAAACTTTATTACGGCCCCCAAGTTCTCCAATAAGTCTCTCCCTAGTAGGGGTTTTGGTGAATTTGGTAAATACAGGAACTGATGAATTCCCATTTGCTTCCCAATTTTGTATTTAATGGGTTTCAAAAAGTAAGCCTTTTCTGGTTGGCCTGTTGCTCCCACAACTTGCACAAATTCATCACTTTTAGGTACAAATTCTTGATTTAAAACCGAAAAGGTTGCTCCCGTATCAATCAAAAAGTCTAATTCCTTTTTACCCTCCCCTAGCTCTATCTTAACCAGTGGGTCTGCTAGGGTACGGCCCACCGGTTCCCTTCATTCTCTATCCTGAGGCGTGGTAGTAGTAGTGGTGGCCATTAGCCTTTCCCTTAGCTGGGGGCATTCTCGCTTCCAGTGTCCCGTCTGCAGGCAGTACGCACATTGATTCGGCCCTAACCCGTTTGAATGGGGCTGGAGCCTCCTTCCCCTTCCTGCTGGGTTGTCTCTACCTCTTCCCCTGGTTCCAGGTTCCGAGTAGCCTGTCTTCTGAGCTGCCACTGCTACAGCCACTACTCGAGCTATCCTCCTGTCCTCCTTTTTCTTCTCCTCAACTTCTCTATTATTGTATACTTTCCACGCCTCATTCAGCAGTGTCTCTAGGTTTTTATTTGCCGGGTGCTCGAGCTTTTGTAATTTCTTCCTGATGTCTGGGTTACTCTGTCCCATCATTAACCCTAACAAATGCTGTTTCCCTTCCTCTGTTGCTGGGTCCAGGGGTGTGTATTGTCTCATTGCTGCCCTAAGCCTATCCAGAAATTCTGACGGGGTCTCATCCTTTCCCTGCCTGACACCATACAGCATCGACCAATTGACAGCCTTAGGGATCGCATTACGCAAGCCCATCGCTATCAATTTTCTATACTGCACTAGCCGTTGATAGTGTTCCGCGTTGCCCGGGTCCCACTCTGGTTTACTGCTGGGAAAATTATCTTCTAGTCTCCCCGATAATAGTTGGGCATGTCGTCTCCCCGTTTCCAATACGAGTTCCCTTTCCGTATCTGTCAATTCTGACAACATCACTTCTATATCCTCCCAATCAATATCTAAGTTCTTTGCCATTAGTTCAAACCTCTTTGCTACTCCCTCTGGATTCCTCCTGAAGTTCCTTGCCTCATCCCTCCAATTGTTCAAATCACTCGTCGAGAATGGCACCTTTACTCTAGTCTTTTCCCCTACTACTGGCATAACTTGTCGGAGAGGAGCTATCGTGTGATTCCCTTTCTCCCCTTGCTTTGCTTCCCCCCGTGCCACAGATCTGGTGTAATACGAGTGAATGGTTCCCTCCCCGGGATCTTCTTCCTGTGCCTCAATGCCTTCCCTATTCTTTCTCTTCTCTTTCTTCTTTCCCCCTTCCTGCTCTTCATTTTCCTCTCCTATCTCTATCACACAATCCATCCGATTCTCATCCTGCGTCTGTCGCCTCTTTTGTATCTGCCAGCTCTTATCCTGTCCCGGGCTGCGGTTCCTCTCATCCTCTGCTCCCCCTCCACCTCTCTTATCCTCTATCTGAATTACTATGTTCAGTTTCTGTGAGTTACTCTCTGCCTCCCTTTCACATGTCTCATTATCATTCTTCTTACTGTATCTCAATTTAGGGACGTCGCCTCCCGGTGAATTGCTTTTATCCCCAGTCCTTGGTGCACTGGTTTCCATTCTACAGACGCCTCCATTTCTGGAGGTGTTGCTATCTCCATATGGACTGAGCTCGGGTATGCTACGTGTCTCCCTTCGGCTCTCTGCTTCTGACCCACTGCCTTCTTCCCCCTCAACTTCCAGTCTGGGTGGGCTGTCAGCATCCATGTAGCTCCCTGACCCCTGTGGACTATCTAGTCCCTGAGGGTTGTTTTTCCTCTCGTCAATCCCTGATTTTAATGGGCTGCCCTCCTCCCAACTGTTGTCTATCCTCTGGGGGCTGTGCCCAAACTTGGATCTCCACCATCGTTCTAGTTCCTTTAATGGGGTAAGATCCCCTTGTTCCTCTTTTGGCCTGGGGAGGGGTCCTTCTCGTCCTGGGGCAAATGGATGGTATTCCCACAGGCTTATTTCGCTCTCCTTTCCACTGTCCCTTCTCGTTAACTTAAGGCATTGTTGCCCAATGCTACATGCATCGCAGCAGCGTTCTTTGGGCTTTGAACCTTTCTTATCTTTTTCCAGGGCTAGTACTAGAGGATCCTGAGGGGCTACATTAATTCCGCACTCTTTTTGCCACTCAGGTTTATTCCTTAAGGTGAAAAACATGTCTGCATACATCACCTCATCCCACTTATTGAGCCGGCGGAGGAAAAGCATTAGTTGTAACATGGTATTATATTTAATTGTTCCCTCGGGCGGCCATTTCTCATTATCATCTAACTTATACAATGGCCACCACTGCGTACAATATTTGAGAAGTGTCTTTTTACTTATGTTTCCTCCCGGAATCCCTCCCAAGTCCTTCCAATGCTTTAGGATGCACCCTAAGGGGGTTTTCATATTTACGTCCTTACTCTGTTGACCTCCCATGACTATCCCCTGTATCTGCATTTTCTGTTAACCGAAACAGTCCCTCTCTCGCAACCACGATATGCTGATATATTTTAACACTTCATGCACACAATCTCAATCGCTTCGTCCGTTTCCGACCTGGCTTCTCGCGAAGAACAGGAAATGCGGAGCAGGACTCCCTCTCGCTTCGCAGCTACGCTGCGTCTCACTCACCCTCACATACAACACACACTTATAAAATAAAATTGTTTTACCAGGTTTGGTCACAAAAAAGTCGCCCTCAAACTGTGAAGTACCGGCTTCCCAAATTCAAGGCACGTAGACAGCACAATGCGCGTTTCAATCTATTACATAAAGAGTGACAAGATGTCTCCTATAAAACTTTGCAACAAACACATAAAACGAACACACAAAACACATACAAACACCAATGGTACCAAAACCTATGATGTTCGAGATATCGAACACAAATGGTACCAATTAGGGACAAACACCAATAGTACCAAAACCTATGATGTCCGAGATATCGAACACAAATGGTACCAATTAGGGACAAACACCAATGGTACCAAAACCTATGATGTCCGAGATATCGAACACAAATGGTACCAATTAGGGACAAACACCAATAGTACCAAAACCTATGATGTCCGAGATATCGAACACAAATGGTACCAATTAGGGATTTTTACCAGGGCGTCCCCTGGTTTACCCTTCGGTGGTCACGTCTGACCCCCGTGTCCCAATAAAGCGCTTTAAACCAAAACCAATAAACAATTAAAAATACCTCTTAATTGGAGCAGGAGATGCAGGGAATCCTTCCTCTGCCGAAGAGCGCTGGTCCGGGAGGGGAGTCTCTTCTGACAAAAATCCGTCAGGGGCCCCAGAGGGTCCCGGCCCCGGACCGGCTCTTCGGAGGGAACCCCTCAAAGTCTGAATCTCCTGTTTCGTCCCATCTGGGTCGCCAGAACTGATGCCGAATTTTGCCCCAAAAGGCGATAAATAACTGTCTAAGAGACGCAGTTTAAGTCAAATAGACAGGAGGTATTTTATTAGCAACGTGCACGTTGGGGAAATCTCTAAAGGGAGTTTTCCAAAGTCTTACAACAAAAGCGTGCCTTTTATACAGTTTTAGGTTTGGAATTACATCATATCCATGCATATTCATATGGGGCGTGCCGTAGGCGGGGCGTGGGCGGAAACTTCTATTTTGAGGATCTTTTCGGGGGTCGTTCCGGTCGGCCTTCATCGTGGGCGAGGGTCTCCGAGGAGTCTTCCTCCTTAAACTTTTGAACTTCTTTCCAAATTTGGTCCTTTCCCGGTGTAGTTGGCCGAGTTCCCAACCTCCTAGGGCCAACTTATCATATTGACATTAGGCATGCTTTAGCTTCGGCTTAAATTACGCTTAGTCCGGTGATTTTTTTATCCTTCTCTTTCCCTCCTGTCGTTGTGTTTATTACTTCCAGATGTTCCCTTCATATTCTATGTTTTAACCCATTATTTCTCGAAGGCTATCTATTTTATGGCTTCACACTGCACGGCCCCATTCCCTCCTGGGCCGCGGGGTGCAGCATTCAGCCGGCTGCCAGCTGCCCTGTGCCACGGGGCAGATGCTGTGCCCCAGGAGCCGGCTGCTGGCTCTGCTGAGAGCAAGGGGCTGCAAAAGCCGGGACCCGGCTCCTCGGCTTGGCAGGCCTGCAAGGTCTTGGGCTGCTCCGCTGGCCTTGTCAGCCTTGCAGAATGGTTTCTTGGCTTTGGCCCATTGTCAGGGGGAGGCAGGCAGGCCTTAGGGGGAAGTTGTGGCCACGGCTGCAGCCCCTGCCTCTGGCAGGAGGCTGGTGCCAGGCTCTGGAAGCCAGCAGCCTGCGACTGAGCAGCGCCGCCCGTCTCCCCTAGGAACACACACGTACTGCCCGCCCGAGTGGATCGGCCTTCGCTGCTACCACGGCGATGGGGCGACCATCTGGTCCCTGGGCGTGCTGCTGTTTGAGATGGTGTGCGGGTACTTACCCTTCGAGAAGGAGCGAGACATCGTGTTGGGGCAGCTCTTCTTCCCGCAGGAGGCCTCTCCAGGTTGGTATGGGGCCTGAAGAAGGCAGGCTTTGGCAGGTGGCAGCGCGCAGCCCAGCCCGGCCCTCCCGCAGCTGCGCGGGACGTCCATGTGCCCTCAAGGGCCGGCTGCAGCAGGTGGCCCGTGGCAGGCTGGCTGTGGCACGCTTGGCTGAAGGAGGGGACGCTTGTCCTGCCGTGCCGCTCTCCCGCCAAGGGCAGCTCCCAGCACACGCAGCGTGGCCCGGCTTCTGCAGGCGCTGGGAGCAGCTGGGCAGGAGCCTTCTGCGAGTGAGCGCCGCTTTCTGCCTTCTCTCCCCAGAGTGCCAACATCTGATCCGCTGCTGTTTGTCCAAGCACCCCATGGATCGGGCAGTGCTGGAGCAGATCTTCTACCACCCTTGGGTGTTGGGCAGCCATTTCTGATGCCTTGCCGCAGCCTCTGCAGCACCCAGTTCCCGTGTCCCACGCAGGACTGAGGGCCCAGGAAATAAAAGAACCTGAAACCTGGTGCGGGCTGGCAAGTCTGGTCCTTGTTAGCAACTTCAGCTAAGGGAACCTCTTGGCAAAAGGGGTAATCAGAGCGTTCCCTTCAGCCTTTGTCAAGCTTTTGGTGCCTTTCCTCCAGGTTGTCCCTCAAAATCAGAGAGGGGTTGGAGCCTGCACCAGTCCCCCCCAAATTGGTGGGCAGCAGAGACTACTCCCAGGCCCCTCAAAACTGGAGGAGGATGGAGACGATCCCTGGGCCCACAACACTGAAGGGAGATAAATACCCGGCCCCCCAAAATAAGAGATGGATGGAGCCCACAGCGGCCCCCAAGTCAGAGGGGGAAGGGGAGACTGCCAGCCCTGCTAAAGAGGAGGGGAATTGTGCCTGTGCCAGCCCTGCAAATTGCAAGGGGACAGAGAACAGCCCTGGCCTGTCAAAGAGCAAAGAGCGGCCGGGGACTGCCAGGATGGTGACAACACTGGCACCCCCCAAATCAGAGTGGGACAAAGAGCCCGCACAGGCTTCCCAGGAGAAGAAAGGGGGCAGCAAATATCCCCTGTCCCTTAAATTCAGAGGGGCACAGACACAACTCCCAGCTCCCCCATAGTGGAGGGGGACAGACACAAAAGGCCCCACAAAAAGAGCATGGGGAACCAGGAGCACTGCTGGCCCCACAAAGGTAAGGAGGATGGAGAAATTCCCCACCTGTCTTTGTTTTGGAAGACAGGTGTCTGCTAGGGAGGGCAGGGGCCTTCCCTGGAATGAAAATGTAGACCCTCTCCTTCTGAATCATTATAATTTTGAACTCAAGGGGCTCTCAGACAGAGAAATGTGGATAGGAATAGCTGTTCTTTACTAGTGTGTATAACGAGGCACACAAACAACAACAACTATGGCATTAACAACAAAACAGAACCAGGGACCCCGTGACAGCCTTCTCGGCCAAGACAGGAAAGGATGGAGGAGAGGCTTTGCTTCACAAATCCCCTCGGGTTGGCAGTCAGTGCCGGTGCTCCTGCAGGGCTCTGAGGAACACAGCTGGAACAGCAGGGATGAGCTGAGATCCCGGGCCGGTGGCTGAGGTGGATCAGTAGCTCAGTGGTGGTGCCTGGCACTGCCACACGTCCTGGCAGGACAGGGGGTGTGAGGCCACCAAGGAAGAGGGAAGAAGGAGAAGGAGAAACGGCAGCTCCATCTGGGTGATGGCAAATTCCTATCTCTCTGCAGCAACAGCTCCCAGCAAAGTGTCCTTCTCTGAAGCTGAAGAAGCCGCCAAACTGTGCCCACCTTCCCCTTCTCCTGCCCCCTTCAGCCCTGGGCCCAGCCGAAATCTTTGTGTTTCTCAAGTACCACCCAGAGTCAGGTTTTTCCCACAACTAATGGGTAAAAATTCCACAGTTGAGCCAGAACTAAAAGAAGGAAACCTAACCACCAACAGCTTCTCATCTCCATCTCTTTGCACTCCAGAAACCAGGAGGGATCGATCTGTCACCTCAAAACAACTCAATCCCACTGAAAACAGCTCCATTTTACCCCAAAAGGGCTCAATCCCAACTCTAAAGGGCTTGTTCTGCCTCAGAAAATCTCAATCCCACACCAAAATTACTCAGTTCCACGGCTGCCAAGTGAGATGGAGTGGGAAGGTGTTCTGGTTTAGGGCAAATTTGGAAGAAACCCTCTGAATGGAGTCCCTGTAAAAAGCAAATTAAAGTTGTCCCTTGAATATGAATAATATGAATAATATAAATAATATTAAAGAATAAATCCTCTGGCTGCTTGAAGAGATGGCAAAGCCAGAAAAGTCCTTTCCATGGGGTGTAGCTCAGCTCGCTCAGTCTCTTATCAGTTCCTCCGGCGCTGGAAAGGGCCCAGGCCCAGGCCCCCGTGGGCCACAGCCGTGAGCTCCCGGGGTTTGTCTGGGTTCTCAGTCCAGAGCAGCTTTGAACAGATCCCAGGAAAAAGGCAAAAAACACTCCGGGGAACTCCTGTGCCTCAGCTAGCTAAAAACCAACTAAACTAAACTAAAAACTAACTAAAAAGGAAACTGAACTGAAGTGCCTAGAAGCAAAGGAGAGCTCTGTCCCACTGTCTGTCCCTGCTGCAGACAACACAGGCCAGGGAAGCGTGCGGGGCATTGAGTGCCATTTCTGCAAACAAACTGCAGCTTCTTCTTCCCCCTCTTGGCTCTCAGAGCCAGTCTTGAAGGTGCAGAACTTAATAGGCAGCAGAAACAGAACAGACACCTGGGGATCCAAGGATCACAAAGTCACCCCAGGTCAGAAGGAGGTTGGGAGAAGTGGGATCCACATTTGGAGCGGTGGGATGGGGATTGTGTGGGGCTGGCTGGCTGGGCTGTATTGGATAGGAAATCAAACTTTCAGAGTTCCTGATTTCTGTCCCATTCATTTTCAGTCAGGTGCAGCTCTGTTTGCAGAGGGTCACTGTGGCACTCGAGACGGACACACGACGCAGCGAGGTTGGCACGGCAAGACCAATCTTTATTGCTCAGAAGCTGCTTTTCCATGGTTGACTGTGGGGGCTGGGGAACTGCCTGATTCAGAGATCCTGGCCCTCCCTTGGAGGCAAGATACATTTTTCTAAGAGAGAGAAAAGTATCACTCCCAGAAATCTTTGAGTAAGTTATGTTAAACTGTTACACTCCATTGCTGTTCTCCCCTGCCACCCCACCCCAATACCTGTATCCCAGTTTCCCCCAGCCCCTCTCCTCCCCTATAAATACCCCAGTTTATCCTGTGTTCCAGAGAGCTGCTGTCACTGGCTCCCTTGGCCGAGGGCCCGGCTGTAATAAAGGCCAGTTCTCTGCGGAACGCCACACAGCGCTCTGCTCTCTCCCTCCATGTCGCCTGCACGCTGCCGCTGAGCTGAGCTGAGCTGAAATCACTCGCCGGGCAGAGGACGTGTCTGTGCCCCGGGCAGCCCAACCGCGGACCGCTTTTCCGGGAGTCGCGGCACCCCTGCCACCTCCACCGCCGCGGCAACCTATGAGAAAGCACAGCTGGGTTCTGCTCAGGGCATTTCAAACTACCTGGGGTGTTTGGGACTTGCCCTTGCAAAGGCAGCATCTCAGGAAAAGTCCAAGTTTCTCTTCATGGACTCCCAGGATGTGTTGCCTTGGAAGGGACCTTAAAGCTCCTCTTGTTCCAACTCTCAGCACACTCAGGACACCTTCCCCTAGACCAGCTTGCTCCAAGCCCCATCCAACCTGGCCTTGAACCCTTCCAAGGGTCAGACAATCACAGCTTCTCTGCAACCTTGTCTATTCCTCCCACATCGAAAATCATACCAAACTTAGCAGCCTCAGAGATAGATTTTTATTCAATAGCTCCATTTTTCTAGGAAATAAATATGGCAAAATTTGTTTGCATCTGACTTCGCAAAATCAACACGAGCTCTTCAGAAAGGGGTGATGCCCACTTTTCTTATTTTTGCCCATTTGGTGGAACATTTGCATTCTGTTGTTGTTTGGAGCAGAATTTTAATGTATCTGGCTGAGGCTGCTTCAAATAGTCCAGCGAGATACCAGGGGGTGAGGGGTGGAAAACTGAGCTCTTACACATCCAGTACTTCTCTTGTTGGAAGTCTTCAATCCCACCTCTCTGGTGGGATGAAATAGGTGCTACTCATCCAATTTCTAAAGTATCGTGCATCAAGCTGACACTATTTGAAGACTTCAAAATAGAAAAGCCAATTGAAACAAACCTCTGCTCCTTTCCATTTTCTCTGTTCCACAGTTTAGGACAGAAGACAGGAGAGAAAGATTGTTTTGGGAACAATGTTTTCAGGACCCTAAAAAGAATATCAAAACCGCTCTGCCACACTCTCAGCTCTTGCAGTGCCAAAAAGCACTGGCTGGCTTTGCTCACAGAATCACAATTGTGGTGGCATTTCTAGCACACCACAGGACAGCGATGTTTTTCCTTTTCTCCTGGAAATACCTACAGCACTTCTGGGTAGCAAGGCAAACATGAGCCTCTTTTAGTGACCCTTGAAATTGGACATGTGAAATGAGGTACACAAAGCCACAGGCCAGCTGAACCTGGGATCTCTGAATGGGTCTTCACATTCCTCCCAGGAAGATGAATGAGAATCACAATTTTGGCCGGGAAACTGCATCAGCTGGCAATTTGGTGTAGAAAATGTGCTTTCTGCTCCTCTCAGAGCCAAAACTCCTACCCATTTCTTGCAAGTCCTTCTTAGATAAGGACCATGTTCAACTGAGTGACAGTGAAGCCAAATGGCAATCCAGGAATCAATTGTCCTGTACACAATCTCCTCCATCCACGTGGAAGGTTACTCAGGGGCACACAGGAGGAAGGAAGAAACCCTAATGCATCATTGGACATAAAGTCAGACGTGTTGAGGGATGAAGAAATCTTGCAGAGCTATGGAAACCTGCCCTGAAAAGCCAGTTCATGAAGAGCCTGAGCTGTTTTGTGCTTCTAGGCCTGAAGATGCTCAGGATCTTTCCCAGATGCTCAGCAGGCAGTAGGATTGTGCCTGAATCTGGCTCTGGAAATGCCAGTGCCTCAACTGAGAGCTGTGGCAATGATTTCCATTGCATGGAGAGGGGCCACAGTCCTGCAAGAGTCTTTCAGCAGAGCAAACAGCAGCCTGGAGGGTGGGCAATGCTGCATCTGTACCACTGCTTGCTCATCCTTCACCACAATGCAGAGCTGCCCCCAAAGCTGCCATGGATCACTTTTTAGATTTCTCCCGTTGGATATATTTTGGAGAAGTTGCTCTAGGTGGCTTTGGATGGTGATCCTGTAGGAAGCAGCCATTCGCCTGCTGTGATATCTCTACAACTAATCCTAACTTCTCATTCCCTTTGGTTTTATTTGGGGTTTTTTATCTCTTTATTTGATTGGTTTCTTTGGGTTTTTTTTCTTTGTGTTTTTGTCTCTTTTGGTTTGAGTTTTTTTCCTTTTTTAAAAATGACTGGTGAAGTTGGCACAGCCAAACTCCAGAAAATGTAAACCAGGCTTGACTTTCCAGAAATGACTTTTGGCTGGCTTTAGCGGCATTCCCCAGGATCAGGATCCCCAGTTGATATTTGCAGGTTTTGCTCTGCATCATCAGCCTGCCCAGACTTTGCTCAGTGTTTCACCAATGGAGAAGACAATGGATATTTTGCCAAACCTCCTTTCAAACAACAAAACTTGGGGCAGCACGACAGAAAAGAAGATTATAAAATGTTCCAAAGTTAGAACAGAGCCAGAGTCCCACCATTTTCCCCTCCACTTTTATTTATTTTCTACATTTAGAGGCAAAGCTTCCATCTCCAAAAGCTTCCATCTCTCACTTCCTGATGCTCTTTGCTACCCTTTAGCCTTGACCCCCAGGCATCGTACTGCTGTCCATGTGGGGCTGGGGATGCTCAGCCTGGATAGAGAAGGTGCTGGGGAGGCCTCCCTGCAGCTCTAGGAAAGATCGGCACAGAGAGGAGAAGCCTTTCAACTGCAGGAGTGAGATTGAAGTTGCATCTAATGAAGCTGCTCTTTTCCACTCAGGCTGCTGGGGCACTGGCCCAGGCTGTGCACACAGGCTGCGGATGCTCCATCCTTGGCAACATCCAAGGCCAGCTGGGAGCAGGGCTCTGAGCAACATATTCTGGGGGAAGATTGCTCCGCTTGGAACAAGATGGTCTTTAGGGTCCCTTCCAAGCCCAGCCACCCAGGGATTCCATCATTCTATGGTCTCCGTTGTCCTCTTCAGCCTGGGCCTGGGCTCCTGGCACTGATGTCACAGTGCACGCTCCAGCTAGAACTTCCAGCATCCAGCAACGGCCACAACACAACCCTTGGCTCCTTGTGTCAGCACGCTCTTCTCCCTGCTGCAAGCCACCCCTGTCACCTTGTTTGTCACCAGCTCCCTGATACCGTCCTCAGTCCTGAAAGCTCCCCATTCCTTGGATTTTGCTGCCCATCCCTGCAGGATGTCTGCATTTGTTCCAAAGAAGGTATGGTACTATTCCACGGAGGTGGACACCCTGCAGCTGCCTGGGTGGGCTGGACCTGTGTGGGACAGTGTGGGAAAGGGTCCCCACTCTGAGATTTTGCTACCTCTGCAGGCTGTCATGGACAGAGAGGAGGAGATGGAGGTGGATACACAGATGGATAGAGAAGAGAAAATGGAAGTGGATGAAGAGGACACCAGAGAGGAAGAAATGGAGGTGGAAATTGGTGACTACATTGAGTTGATGGATGTTGATACACAAGATGAGGAGGAGGACATGGTGTTGGGATGAAGACCAATGCCAGCAGCAGAACAGGCAGGTGCTCCCCACGGGCAGAGCGGGTCCTCTGCTGCCAGGCTGGGGCTGGGCTGGGCACTCCCTGCTCAGGGACATGCTAGCCCATGCACTGGATTCTGGTGGCCATCCCTGGCCTGGCCTGGCCTTGCTTTGGGTCACACAAGCTCTGTTCCAGTGCCTGGGCCACAACCCCCAGCCCCAGCCAGGCTCACTTCTGGCAGCAGAGTCCCCCTGTGCCAGTGTCCCAGCCCGGGAGCACATGGAACACCCCTCCATGCCTGACTGCACTGACCGTGCTACTCGTTTTTCTTCCAGGACTGAGGGACATCCCAGACACAGATGGCACATTCTGTATATACGTTGTAGAGTTGTTGTGTTCAGGATAGATGTTTTAGGGTTTGCTTAAGTTTTTTGTAAATACGTTTCATATAGATTTGTTAGATAAGTTCTTAGGGAAATAGGTTCTACACTTTGTTGTTGTTGTTGTTGTCACCAATATTCTTACAATGTAAATATGTTGTGTAGTTCATTCTTGTTCCTTTTCTTCTACAAATAAAAATTCTTTGTTTTTCACACCCCTGTCCTCTTTGCATTTGCTTTGGGCACATTTGCAGAGCTCTGCTTTCCACTCGCTCCAGGTTCCCAGGGCTGGATGTCCCAGAGGGAGCTGGCACAGCCACCCCAGCAGTGGGCTCCCTGTGCACAGGGGGTCCCACTGACAGAGCTCACCCTCTCCTTGCAGTTTCTCTGGACACACTTGGGAGCTGGAGGGGCAAATCCCAGTGGGCCCTGTCCCATGGCATCCCACGTGGGAGCAGGGCTCAGCCTCATCCATGGCTCTTCCCTGGCTAGCCCCAGGGCTAAGGAGGCTGCACTGGGCTGCGGGCAGCCTGCTTCCTGGGCACCCTGAGGGGCTGGAGCCAGCCTGGAGGGAGCCTCAGCACAGGGGCCTCTGGCCTACATGCACCAACATTTCCTTTGGAAACCCCCTCTGTCACCACACTCTGCTACAAGCACAACATCAATTGTTCCTCCTACTGCAAGGGGAGACCTTAATTGGCACAAATTTGTCCCTTGGACTTTCTAGCACAGCAAATGTCAGTGCTTGCAATCCCTGTTCTGCACTCCCTGCTCAGGCACCAAAACATTGGAACCTGCCAGAACATCTTGAATTAGCACCAACCTGCAGAGAGCTACAGGGGGAGAACCTACCCCCAACCACACAGGGACATTGATGGGCTGGGGCAGAGATGAAACTAAAGTATTTTAATGCCAAGAGACAGGATTTTTTATTGCTGAATTCATTCTCCCACAACAAGAATGAAAGCTTTCAGTCTACTCACCTGCCACACATGTCTATTGCCAAGGTTTGCTTCTGGGTTACCACTGATTTTTATTCATCTCTTCACAACTCTGATGCTCTTCCTGCCTAAGGTGCAGAGATGATATTTCAGAGCCAGATGAGCTCAGCACAGCTTGTGCAACACACAGGATTTCCAGACCCAGAGATTCAGGCCATGCAAACTGATACTTTTTCGTCTGTGTGCAAAGATCACTGGAAGGATGTCAGTGATGTACCACACACTTGTCAGAGCTGTCCCTTCTATCCAGCTCTCCCCAGTCACTTCACACACTTCACTCCAAGCAGGTTCTGATAGAGTTCAGTAGCACATGGGATTTCATCCTGGCTTTTCTTCATTTTCTCCTGAGCTGTCTCCAGACACAGTGTGTGGGCACTGCAGCAGCATTAACGTGGCACCTCCCTGACACTGAGATTCATGTCACAACTTTTCATCAAAAGCAGCAAAGAAATGATTCCCACTGGGTCCCACACGGCTCCCTGGCAACTTTGTGCTGCTGCAGCTCCAGCACCAGGCCTGGTGCACAGGAATTTCAGGAGGAGACACACCGAAGGAATCAACCATTCTCAGAGAAGAAACATCTGTTTGCATGGCCCAAATCCCCACAACACTGCAGACTCTGGTGACCCACACTCTGCATTTGCACTTCAGCCTCTGTGCCTCACTTTTCCTCTCACTAAAGTCCCCCAGTTTCCCTCATGCTCAGATTCCCAAGAGAATTCAAAGCAGCATTAGGAGCAGGGAGAGATGATGGGAGCTGTCCCAAGGCTCGACCAAATTTCTGAGGCCTGACAATTCTAGCCAAGGACAGAGGAAAAAGCTGCATGAAAGAGGTGTGAAATGAAAGCAGGAATCAAATTTAGGTAGAATGAGAGAAGCTGAAAAGCTTTTGAATGTTTGCAACAAGATTAGAAGCTCCAGGCACAGGAGGGATGCGACATTTTCCCCACTCTAACAACTCTGTGATGCAAACTGATGCTCAAATCCTTCTCCCCAGCTCTGGGACTTGTTCAGCCCCCAACATGGTGCTGAATTTTTCAAGCAAAGTGGAAGCTGGTCAGAGAGGTGGCTTGCAAATCAAAATCACAGCGGACAGCTTGGAAGCAGCAGCCAGAGCAAAGAGAGGCAGAGCCTGGCCCTGGGGTGCAGCACAGCCACACAACACATGCCTGAAACTCTAAGAAATGAAAGAATTTGCCACGGGAGACACAGAACGTACTTGATGGAATCCTGCCTCCTTCACAATGCATCAGCATGCAGGAGAGCACTAGGATGAAGATGACAGCACCTTCTGCTGCTGCTTCCATCTCCTGAGTCAAATCTCCCCAATATCTCTCACTATTGGCCATTCCCAAAGCCTCAGATTCCCTCAGTCCTTGCAGGATTTCAGTGCTGAGGAGCATGGAGGGAGATAAAGGCACTTGCAGAGACCAGAGATGCATTTTCTGCCTGAGGTGCATTCCACTGCCCAGCTTAGTTCCTCTAAACCCATTCCAATCAGCCCCTTGGACAGCACCAAGCCAGCAGCAGAACATCAGCGCCTGAAAATGCTTGGAAATGCCATTCTTTGAGATTTCTCTCCAGCTCTCCCATTTCATGGTGCCATTGCAGGGCTTTATCCCATCACTCAGCACTTGCAGCAAGTCTTGGTGTCATGAGTTAGCTTCACCTTTAAGACCGAATAAAAAAAGGGGAAGTTGGAGCTACTGGTGACTGACTGGAGTTTTTCTTCCTGACCAATTATCAGTCATTTCCAAGAATTGACAGCAGATCTGACCATTAAAAAGTGAATTCTACTTGTAAACACCCCCTTAAGAAGTACACTCAGAGCTGTTTCGTGGTCTTTTTGTTTCCGACTTTGGAGAGGTAACAAACTCCGTGTTGGCTTTCCCCCCCTCCGAGGCCCGGGACAAGGCCGCGGGGGGGGGGGGGGGGGGGGAGGAGAGAAAAGCAGTTTAGCAGTTTAGTTTAGTTTTCAAGGTCTGCTGCTACACTGAAACCGGACACTATGGACTTTTGCAGCTTTCTTCTTTTAATTCCTTTACTACTTAAATAAACAACAGATTACTCCTTTTCCTTAAAACAGACAGAGAAAAAGAGACAATTAACATGTAAGACATCATAAAACTACCAAAAACAGTGAAGAAAAGAGTTAAGTTTAAATAAGAAAGAGAGAAAAAAGAAGATGCTTGTTGCTGAAAAGTCTTTCTGTTACAGCTATGGAGATGGACAGTAGTTTAAAGACTCCTTTAATTCATGACTAGAGTATGGGAGGAATAGAGTATTCAAAGTGTGGACTTTAAAGAAAAGAAGAGGATAGTTGTAACACTGTGAGTTGCTGGAACTTGCGAGTGAAGTGAAGATTTTAAAGCCTTAAAGGAGCCAAAGAGATGGCTGTTTTCCAGGAGAGCTCACAAAAACAACTGAAGAGGATTTCTACCTTTGAATCACTTATCCTTAAAAATAACATCCCTAGATTCAATTTGACCCATTGCACACCTCAGAATAGTGTGAGATGGGAGGAGTGGACTCTAGAAACTCCATGGATTAGCAGGAAGAGACTTCTGTTTCTCTACGGGGACTGATGAGAAGACTCTAGAAATTGAGACTGTTTTTGACCACCAAGATTATAAAACTTTTTTTTTTTGTCTCTATGTTGTTATGTGTACAAAGAAATAGTCAATTAGTGAAAAGAAAAAGAGTTTTCTGAAAGTTTATTTTAGTATTCTTATTCTAATTGTTTGTTAATAAACTGTCTTTATTCCTTTTAAGTTTTAAGCCTGATTTGCTCTTATTTTAATCCATATCTCACAACAGAAAATAAGTAATTTTTGTTACTAGTTTAAAACCACAACACTTGGCAACCAGCTTCAAATGGATTTGTAGTGCTGAGCAAATACGAGGCAATTTGACTTTGTCTCCAGTGAATGAAATTTCACCTCAATCAGACGAACTCTGTGTTCTGTCATTGGCCAGGCACTAACTACTGCCAGCTCCCCCCAAGCCTGGATGTCAAACTGCCTTCATATTGGAAAGTTAAATTTAGTTGGTTTTATGTACAAGATTATTCTGTCTCCAAATCATTTGGAGCCATAGAATTGCATTTCCAAGGACTAAACTCAGAGCAGCCACAAAGAGCACAAGAGGCAGGAAAAGAAAGTAAAATAGAGATTTCTAAGGAGATGGAAATTGAATGCGGAGTTTTTCCCATTACAGGAAGTTTCATCAATTATCACCTGCCACCTCCTTGCCTTCACTTGTGTGGCCACCACTGAATACACTCCCAGACAAGAAAATGTTGGTCCTACTGAAAACTGGGGCTAGAAGTAGAAAAAGGCTCAGAGATCTGACTTCAAAGACAACATCATGAAAAGAGCTGCCTTATAATAGCAAGATATGATGGGCAGCAGGAATGGCTGAAGCCAGCAGAGAGAAGTCCATGAACTCTTGGTGCTACAAAGATTTCTGACAAAACCCCCAAGAAACCAAAACCAGCGTTTGGTCTGGCCCAGCTGCTAGGAGCCCTGTGCATTTAATTCAGTCATTGGCAGCACATGGAGATTGGCTTGAAGCTCCTTTGCTCCACTACTACTTTATGTTATGTTAGGTTATGTTATGTTATGTTAGGTTATGTTATGTTATGTTATGTTGTGTTGTGTTGTGTTATTTAATTTAATTTAATTTCATTTAATTTAATTTAATTTAATTTAATTTAATTTAATTTCATTTCATTTCATTTCATTTCATTTCATTTTATATAATTTTATTTTATTTTTTCCACCCAGAAAATGTAATTGCTTCTACTCTTTGGGAAGAAATTACTGCTTTGAATGGTTCAAGGCAAAGAGTTTCTTCCCATACCCACTTGCAATCAGTCACCAAGAGAAATATTTTCTCAAAAGATCTCTTAAAAATTTTGGAGCTACTTTCAATATAAATAACTTGGTTATTTTGCTCCAAATGAGAAGGGAATTGAATTTGACTCCCTCAGCTTAAAAAGAAGTCTTTCTTCCCAGTTCTTCACCAAGAGGAACAAAACACTTGGTTGCAGCAAACTGAAGGGAGGAAGAAGTTTCTTTCCCCCTGAGCTGCACAACAGGAGACAATCTTGTTGCCAAGAGGTGACAAAACCCAGCCAATTTCCAGTTCTTTCAGTTGAAGGGAAAAGCTCCAAGGATCATAGCTGGGGCAGACACAGAGTGGGAGGAGCAGGGGATCTGCTGGGGGGTTTTGGCCTGGGGCATAGATTAAAGAAATCTTCAAGTGAAACCCGTCAGAGCTCAAGACTTCATCCCGCAGAGGAGAAATTGGATTTGACCCAAATGCCATTCAAATCCAAAAAACATTGAGGCATCTCCCCAAGCTCTGCTGAGCCATCAGGTACAACCCAAAGCACCCTGTGTGACAGAGCAGCAGCTCCCTGGCATGGGGACAGGGATGCTCCCTTGGCAAGCCGCCTGCATCACCCATGGGATTTGCAAGATCTGTTTCTAAAGACCCCACCATCCAAAAAACTCCACATTCAAAGCCTTTCCTTTGGGGTTTCACTTCTCCATCTGTCTCTTGTCACTAGACAGCTGCTTCACTTCAGCACCCTTCTGGATGGGGCCAAATTTTCTCCGAATTTCCAGCCTAAACAGGAAGTTACTTCCATTCATTCTTCTGCAAGTACTGGCAGCTTGTAGCTGCTCTGCTCTTCCTCTCCTGCTGTGCATTTGTGCACATCAAGTGCCAAGAGCATTTCCTTGTTTCAATGATGTCATTTTGCCTTATTATTTCCTTCCCATAGAGTTACACAGATTCGGTGCGGGCTCAACACTCAGAACATTGACAGCACAAAGTCAAGTTTTTGCACCAACTTCTCCAACCTTGGCACCTGTTGCAGTCCGCAACCTCAAAATCTCGTCCAGGGAAGCCACAGGGTTCTGGGGACCAGCATGGAACACCAGCGAGACGAGCCTTTGTTCATGAAACCATTTCTTCAGCATGGGAACAAACTCAGATCCAGAACAGAGAGCCCCAACAAAGGCAGGGCAGGGGTTTTTGAGGGACAGAACTCTTGAGGGTCTCCACCCTTGAAAGTGGAGTTCAGGGTCAGGGACCACTAGAAACACAACAAGGGAGAAACCCCCCAGGGACTGAAACCCAATCAGAACCCCTGGGCCACCCTTCACAAGGGGTTTGGGGTGGGACAACTTCATCCAGGGCTCCCACGCCCATCTCCCAAAGCAGGAGGTCAAAATTCACTAGCTTGGCTTACAGCCATGCCTCTCCTGTAACAATGCTTATCTGAAACTAACTCTTTGCCTCCCTGAAGCACCTCCCAACAGTTTATGCTGTCTCTTTCCATGTTGATCACTCTCTCTCTCTTCCCCTATCTCTGGAAAAAAGGATGAATTTGCAAGACTCACCTGAGTAGTGAGCAGGTTCAACTCTTGCCCAGGCCTTGTGGATGGTCCCGGGATCTCTGCTGGAGCAGTGGCTGGATTTCCCATGGCTGCTGTGGGGAGTGTGGCCATTATCTGAGCACGTTGCAAGCTCCTATCTTTCCCTGCATATCTTTAGTGGGCAGTGTGTGGTGAAACTGAGCAGCGGCAGCAAGTGCAGGCCAGGCAGGGAGCGGCCTGGCCCGGCAGCCCCGCTGTGCAAGGCCCAGCCAAGCCTCTGAGAAGGGGCTCCTGTCACTTGCCAGTCTCCATCCTCCCCGGGAAGCGCAGAGCTGCGGCCAGCCCCGCTCCCCTCCCGTGGCCTTGGCTGGCCTGGGGGGAAGGAGGCTGAAGGGGAGCCCTGGTACCTCTTGAAAAGGCGGAAAGCAAAGAGAGCAAGGAATTGCCGGCCTTAGGTCTTCAAGTGGTGTTCCCAGGTTGATGTCACTTTTCAATGGTCCCAACTGCTGTCAGTTTTCAGCATCGGCCACTTGTTGGCCAGGAGAAAAACTCTGTGTCAATTGGAGGAGATGTGGGGAATTTTGAGGGATTTTTGTAGAAATTTATAGGATTTTGAGCAGATTGAAATAATTTTGTGGGATTTTTTTGGAATTTATAAAATATTTCTGGAATTTTGTGGGATTTTTCTTAGGTTTTGTGGAATTTTGTGGAGATTTTGAGGGATGTTTCTGGAATTTGGTAGGGTTTTGAGGAGACGAAGAATTTTGAGGAATTTTTCTTATATTTTGTGGACATTTCTGGTGATTTTGTGGGATTTTTCTTGAATTTTTTGTGATATTGAGGTAATTTAGGGAATTTTGAGGGATTTTTCTTGAATTTTGTGAAAATTTGTGGAGATTTTGTGGGATGTTTCTGGAATTCATTAGTGTTTTGAGAAGATTTAAAGAATTTTGTGGAATTTCTCTGGAATTTTGTGCGGTTTTTCAAGAATTTTCTGGGATTCTGAGGAGACTTGAAGAATTCTGAGGAATTTTTCTAGAATTTTGTAAACATTTGTGGACATTTTTTGGGACATTTCTAGAATTTTGTGGGATATTGAGGATATTTAGGGAATGTTTTGGGTGTTTTCCATTATTTTGTGGGATATTGAGGAGATTTAAGGAATTTTGAGGGATTTTTCCTGAGATTTATGGAAATTTGTGGAGATTTTTTGGGATTTTTGTGGAATTTGGTAGAGTTTTCAGAAGATTTAGGGAATTTTGTGGGATTTTTCTGGAATTTTGTGTGGCTTTTGAAGAATTTTGTGGTTTTTTCTTGGATTTTCTTTAAATTGTTGGATGTTTTGTGAGATTTGGTAGGGTTTTGAGAAGATTTAGGGAATTCTGTGAGATTTTTCTTCAATTTTGTTGTATATTGAGTAGATTTAGGGAATTTTTAAGGATTTTTCTGGAATTTTGTGGGATTTCTCTTGGATTTTGTGGGAATTGGTGGAGATTTTGTGGGATGTTTCTGGAACTTGGTAGGGTTTTAAGAAGATTTAGGGAATTTTGAAGGATTTTTCTTGAATTTTGTTGGACATTGAGGAGATTTTGAGGAATTTTGTGGGATTTTTCTGGAATTTTGTGAGATATTTTGGAGATTTTGTGGGACTTTTGTGGAATTTGCTAGGGTTTTGAAAAGATTTTAGGAATTTTGTGGGATTTTTCTGGAATTTCGTGGGTTTTTCTGGAATTTTGTGGGATTCTGTGGAGAGTTGAAGAATTTTGAGGAGTTTTTCTTAGATTTTATGGACATTTGTGGAGATTTTGTGGGATGTTTCTGGAATTTGGTATAGTTGTCAGAATACTGAGGGAATTTTGTGGGATGTTCCTGGAATTTGGTAGGGCTTTGAGAAGATTTGGGGAATTTTTAGGGATTTTTCTTGAATTTTGTGCAAATCTGTAGGGATTTTTTGGGAAGTTTCTGGAATTTACTAGGGTTTTTAAAAATTTTTTCTGGAATTTTGTCCTGGGGTGATTTTATGATACTGGTATCCCCAGTCGTCTGGTTTATGTTATATATTAAGTTCTGCACATTTAAGACTGGCTCTGAGAGCAAGAGAGGGGGAAGAAGATGCTGCAGTTTGTGTTAAAGAAAAACATCACTCCCACACATCTCGCTCCTGGACTGTGGTGTCTGCAGCATGGACAAACAGTGGGACAGAGCTTCTCTCTGGCTTTTAGTTAGTTTTAGCTAGCTGAAGCAGAGGAGTTCCATGGACCTTTGTGTTTTTTTCCTTTTTTTCTTGTATCTGTTCCAAGCTGCTCTGGACTGAACACCCAGCCAAACCCCGGGAGCTCACGCCTGTGGCCCACCGGGGCCTGGGCCTTGGCACTTTCCAGTGCCAGAGAGACTGATAAGAACCTGAGCGAGCCGAGCTACACCACATGAAAAGGACTTTTCTTCCTAGACTTGCCATCCCATTGAACAGTGAGAGGTTTATTTAATATTATTCAATTTCTGTGAAATAAACAGCTTTTTTCACTTCTTTTGGAAGGAATTCTTTTTCCTTTCCTGGACCAGTTGGGTGGGAGGGGTCATTTCCCTGAGGAAATCCCCATTTGGAGTTTTCCTCCCTAATTTGCCCTAAACTAGGACAAATACAGTTTTTGGGGCCCAGTGTGGGAAGAGAAAGTGGAAAAACCTGTACTGATAGTTGGTTGGTTTTTTGGTTGTATTTATTCTGTATTGGGATAAAGCAGTCAGTAGCCATGTTGTTTGGATACATAATATCTCTCGGGGAGGAGGCCTTCATGTGGATCTGGTCCCTAGAATTTTTTGAGGTTTTTCCCTCTTTTACAGTAGAGAGGCACAGATTGGAATGGTTATTGTGCTGGGCTCGGTGATAATGATTTATAGGAAGTTTATAGAACTACTGAAGTTTCTGTCAGGTATGTTTGGCTTATGGTTTCTTCGCCCGACCCTGCCTCCCAGTCCCAGTAGCATATTTTAGGAGTTTATTAGTAATTGTACCCAGTTTGTTAGAGGAAGAGCAGGGGATGAGGCTTTTCAGCCTTTTCTTTCCTTCTTCTCCTTTGAATCTGTTATGTCCCTCTTTGAGAATATCCAGTTTCCCCTGAGTGTTAAGGATACCACATTCCTGGTCACTTTCCTGGTAGTTCAGCTGTTAAGCTTCCTCTGTATAGTCTGCAACTTCTCTAGAGTGAGGGCTGAGATATCCAGAGGAGCCAACCAGACCCCTGTCCCAGAAGTAGACTCAGGTGTGAGAAATCCTGAGTGGTGTAGAGAATGGGAGAGAATGGGCCAAACTCTGAAGAAGTTTTCTGATCCCCCAGCCTGGGAATTTTCACGTGAACAAATTCAGAACCCAGATGAAGTAGGGAAATATCTGGAAGAGAATTGCTATGATGATTCTAAGGAGAAAAATCTCATTGCAATAAGCTGGGCCCTAGCGTATGCTTATCTCACGCTGCTAGATACTGTAAGGCAGGCAGATAAATCAGCAGCTACCCCAGTCACTCCGGCTGCAGCCAAGCCAGCAGCCAAACCAGACAGTGAGCCTAAGCCAGTGGCCAAACCAGACAGTGAGCCTAAGCCAGCAGCCAAACCAGACAGTGAGCCTAAGCCAGTGGCCAAACCAGACAGTGAGCCTAAGCCAGCGGCCAAACCAGACAGTGAGCCTAAACCAGCAGCCAAACCAGACAGTGAGCCTAAGCCAGTGGCCAAACCAGACAGTGAGCCTAAGCCAGTGTCTGTTGCTCCTGCCACGAGAGGTATGAAATTCAAAACCAAAACCAATCAGCCAGTAGATGATGATAATGGTGATGCGGGGGAAGGACCCTCAAGACCAGCAACTGATCAAAAATCAGAAGGCGCTGGTGAACCTTATTCCCTGAAGGACCTTCGTGGCCTGAGAAAAGATTACACCCGATGACCTGATGAATCTATAATTAGTTGGTTAGTCGGTCTGTGGGATGCTGCAGGTGAAGCTACAGTTCTGGATGGCACTGAAGCGAGGCATCTGGGATCCCTGTCACACGATCCGGTTATCGACCAAGGAGTGATGAGGGGGGCTGACCCTTACAGTCTCTGGGAACGGGTCCTGGGAAGTGTGGCACAAAGATATCTGTGTGCAGACGATCTCTATATACAGCAAACTCATTGGAAAACCATAGAACAGGGGATTCAGCGCTTGAGAGAAATGGCAAGAGTAGAGATTGTCTTTGTGAGTGACTTAGGTACTAGGAATCCAGACTTGGTGCCATGTACATCTGTGATGTGGCAAAAACTTGTTCGACTTGGGCCACAGGAATACGTTTCTGCTTTAGCAACAATGAAGCGACCGGGAGGAGACTGTGCTGGATATGGCAAAGAAGCTTTGAGCATATGCAGATACCGTGCATGGCCCCATACGGGCAACAATTGCAGCTGTGGGAACACATATGCAAAACTTCCACGACAAAATGGAGGAGAATTTCAAGAAACACAGGGAGGACCTTCTTCCAGTCTCAGCAGTACAGACCAGGAGCCCTGGTACTCAATGCAGAAGTTCCCCAGATAGAGAGAAAAAGCTACGAGCTGATCTGTGGTTTTTCCTACGTGACTGTGGAGAAAACATGAAAAGATAGGATGGAAAATCTACTGCTGCTCTGGCAAACTGGGTGCATGAATTGGAAGACACCAAGACTCAAGGGAGATACTCCACCAAAAAGAAAGCTGCTCCAGTAGCCTGTAATCAAACTGACAAGTATGATGATGACATGTCTGATTCTCTTGAAGGAACCTCCAAGACCTATACTCAAGGAAAGAAGGATAACCAGGCTTAGAGGGGCCCTGCCTCTAGCCAGGTAGAGGCTAGGGAAAACTGTGTCTTTTGGACTGTGTGGATTCGTTGGCCTGGCACATCAGAACCACGAAAATATGAGGCCTTGGTTGACACTGGTGCACAGTGAACCCTAATCCCATCAAGATATGTAGGGGCAGAATCTGTTTCTATTGCTGGTGTGACAGGGGAATCACAGGACTTTACTTTAGTAGAAGCTGATGTGACTGGAAATTTCATCCACTCATTTCCTGACTGGAAATGAGTGGATGAAACACCCCATTGTGACTGGCCCAGAGGCCCCATGCATTTTGGGCATAGACTACCTCCAAAGTGGGTACTTTAAGGACCCAAAGGGGCTTAGGTGGGCATTTGGGATAGCAGCTGTAGAGACAGAGGGCATCAAGTAATTGAACACTTTGCCTGGACTGTCAGAGAACCCATCTGCAGTAGGACTCCTAAAAGTGGAAGAACAGCGAGTACCAATTGCCACCTCGATGGTGCACCGCCGACAATATAGAACAACTCGAGATGCTGTGATTCCCATCCACAAGATGATCCGAGAGCTGGAGAGCCAAGGGGTGGTCAGCAAAACCCACTCACCCTTCAACAGCCCCATCTGGCCTGTGCGTAAATCTGACAGAGAATGAAGATTGACTGTGGACTATCGTGCATTGAATGAAGTGACTCCACCGCTGAGCGCTGCCGTGCCGGACATGCTGGAGCTCCAGTACGAGCTGGAGTCCAAAGCAGCGAAGTGGTACGCCACTATTGACATTGCCAATGCATTTTTCTCCATTCCCCTGGCAGCAGAATGCAGGCCTCAGTTTGCCTTCACCTGGAGGGGAGTGCAATACATCTGGAACCGACTGCCCCAGGGGTGGAAGCACAGCCCCACCATCTGCCATGGACTGATCCAGGCTGCCCTGGAAAAGGGTGAGGCTCCAGAACATCTGCAGTACATTGATGACATCATTGTTTGGGGAAAGACAGCTGAAGAGGTCTTTGAGAAAGGAGAGAAAATCATCCAGGTTCTCCTGAAAGCCGGTTTTGCCATCAAGGAGAGCAAAGTTAAGGGACCAGCTCATGAAATTCAGTTCCTGGGGGTAAAGTGGCAAGATGGACGGCGTCAGATCCCTACTGATGTCATCAACAAGGTCACAGCGATGTCTCCACCAGCCAACAAGAAAGAAACGCAAGCTTTCCTAAGTGCCATAGGTTTGTAGAAGATGCACATTCCTGAGTACAGTCAGATTGTGAGCCCTCTTTACCTGGTCACCCGCAAAAAGAACACTTTCCAGTGGGGCCCTGAACAACAACAAGCCTTTGCTCAGATCAAGCAGGAGATCACTCATGCAGTAGCCCTTGGCCCAGTCAGGACAGGACCAGATGTGAAGAACGTGCTCTACTCTGCAGTTGGGAGCCATGGTCTGTCCTGGAGCCTTTGGCAGAAAGTGCCTGGGGAGACTCGAGGCCGACCACTGGGATTCTGGAGCCGAAGCTACAGAGGGTCTGAAGCCAACTACACTCCCACAGAGAAGGAAATCTTAGCTGCCTATGAAGGAGTTCAAGCTGCCTCAGAAGTGATTGGCACAGAAGCACAACTCCTCCTGGCACCCCGACTGCCAGTGCTGGGGTGGATGTTCAAAGCAAAGGTTCCCTCTACCCACCACGCCACCAATGCCACATGGCGCAAGTGGATCGCCCTCATCACGCAGCGCGCCCGTATTGGAAACCCAAATCGCCCTGGAATTTTGGAGATAATTACAAACTGGCCTGAAGGTGAAAACTTTGGTCTCACTGATGAAGAGGAGCAGGAACAAGTGACACGAGCTGAAGAAGCTCCACCATACAACCAACTGCCAGCAGAAGAAACACGCTACGCTCTGTTCACTGATGGTTCCTGTCGCATCGTAGGGATGAACTGGAAGTGGAAAGCAGCCGTATGGAGCCCCACACGACAGGTCGCAGAGGCCACTGAAGGAGAAGGTAGATCAAGCCAACTTGCTGAACTCAAAGCTGTTCAACTGGCCCTGGACATTGCTGAAAGAGAGAAGTGGCCAAAGCTCTACCTCTACACAGATTCATGGATGGTAGCCAATGCTCTGTGGGGATGGCTGGAAAGGTGGAAAAGGGCCAACTGTCAACGCAGAAGAAAGCCCATCTGGGCTGCTGATGAGTGGAAGGACATCACCACCAGGGTAGAGAAACTGTCTGTGAGGGTCCATCATGTAGATGACCATGTCCCCAAAAGTAGGGCTAATGAAGAGCACCGAAACAATGAGCAGGTGGATCAGGCTGCAAAGATAGAGGTGTCAAGGACAGACTTAGATTGGCAATACAAGGGAGACTTGTTCCTAGCTCGATGGGCCCATGATGCCTCAGGCCATCAGAGTAGAGATGCCACCTATAAGTGGGCATGAGACCGAGGGGTGGATCTAACCATGGACAGTATTTCTCAGGTTATCCATGACTGCGAGACGTGTGCCACGATCAAGCAGGCCAAGCGGTTGAAGCCCCTCTGGTACGGTGGGTGGTGGTCCAGATACAAGTATGGGGAGGCCTGGCAGATTGACTACATCACACTGCCCCAAACCCGCCAAGGCAAGCGCTACGTGCTCACAATGGTAGAAGCCACCATGGGACAGATGGAAACCCACCCTGTGCCTCATGCCACTGCCCGGAACACCATCCTGGGACTTGAAAAGCAGGTCCTTTAGAGGCATGGCATCCTTGAGAGGATTGAGTCAGACAATGAGACTCATTTCAAGAGTAACCTTATAAACCTCTGGGCTAGGGAACATGGTATTGAGTGAGTGTACCATATCCCCTACCATACACCTGCTGCGGGAAAAGTGGAGAGGTACAATGGACTGTTAAAGACTACCTTGAAAGCGTTGGGTGGAGGATCTTTCAAAAATTGAGAGCAGCATCTAGCAAAGGCCACCTGGATAGTTAACACCTGAGGTTCCACCAACCGAGCAGGCCCAGCCCAATCCGAGGCCCTGCATGTAGTAGACGGAAACAAAGTCCCAGCGGTACATCTCAGAGGTTTTTTAGGAAAGACAGTTTGGATCAATTCTACTTCGAGTGCAGACAAACCCATTCGTGAGGTTGTTTTTGCTCAGGGACCGGGTTGCACATGGTGGATAATGCGGAAAGATGGAACAACACAATGTGTACCTCAGGGAGATCTGATGGTTGGGTGAAGATCATGAATTAATTCCCTTGTCTGTATATAATGTATTTGTTGTAGAGTTAAAATATATATATATATATATATTAATTCTGATAATAAGTTGATGATATGGAGATAAGGGGTGGAATGTCCTGGGGTGACTTTATGATACTGGTGTCCCCAATCGTCTGGTTTATGTTATATATTAAGTTCTGCACATTTAAGACTGGCTCTGAGAGCAAGAGAGGGGGAAGAAGAAGCGCGCAGTTTCTGTTAAAGAAAAACATCACTCCCACGCATCTCGCTCCTGGACTGTGGTGTCTGCATCACAGACAGACAGCGGGACAGAGCTTCTCTCTGGCTTTTAGTTAGCTTTAGCTAGCTGAGGCAGAGAAGTTCCCTGGACCTTTGTTTTTTTCCTTTTTTCTTGGATCTGTGCAAGCCTGCTCTGGACTGAACACCCAGCCAAACCCCGGGAGCTCACGCCTGTGGCCCACCGGGGCCTGGGCCTTGGCACTTTCCAGTGCCAGAGAGACTGATAAGAACCTGAGTGAGCCGAGCTACACCACATGAAAAGGACCTTTCTTCCTAGACTTGCCATCCCATCGAATAGCAAGAAGTTTTATTATTTAATATTATTCAATTTTCTGTTAAATAAACAGCATTTTCCACTTCTCTCCAAAGAATTTTATTTTTTTTTTTCCCGGACCAGTTGGTGGAGAGGGGCATTTCCCTGAGGAAATCCCCATTTGGAGTTTTCCTCCCTAATTTACCCTAAACTAGGACACCATCATATCTTGCTATTATAAGGCAGCTCTTTTCATGATGTTGTCTTTGAAGTCAGATAGCTGAGCCTTTTTCTACTTCTAGCCCCAGTTTTCAGTAGGACCAACATTTTCTTGTCTGGGAGTGTATTCAGTGGTGGCCACACAAGTGAAGGCAAGGAGGTGGCAGGTGATAATTGATGGAACTTCCTGGAACGGGAAAAAACTCAGCATTCAATTTCCATCTCCTTAGAAATCTCTATTTTTCTGTCTTTTCCTGCCTCTTGTGCTCTTTGTGGCTGCTCTGAGTTTAGTCCTTGGAAATGCAATTCTATGGCTCCAAATGATTTGGAGACAGAATAATCTTGTACATAAAACCAACTAAATTTAACTTTCCAATATGAAGGCAGTTTGACATCCAGGCTTGGGGGGAGCTGGCAGTAGTTAGTGCCTGGCCAATGACAGAACACAGAGTTCGTCTGATTGAGGTGAAATTTCATTCACTGGAGACAAAGTCAAATTGCCTCGCATTTGCTCAGCACTACAAATCCGTTTGAAGCTGGTTGCCAAGACTTGCTGCAAGTGCTGAGTGATGGGATAAAGCCCTGCAATGGCACCATGAAATGGGAGAGCTGGAGAGAAATCTCAAAGAATGGCATTTCCAAGCATTTTCAGGCACTGATGTTCTGCTGCTGGCTTGGTGCTGTCCAAGGGGCTGATTGGAATGGTTTTAGAGGAACTAAGCTGGGCAGTGGAATGCACCTCAGGCAGAAAATGCATCTCTGGTCTCTGCAAGTGCCTTTATCTCCGTCCATGCTCCTCAGCACTGAAATCCTGCAAGGACTGAGGGAATCTGAGGCTTTGGGAATGGCCAATAGTGAGAGATATTGGGGAGATTTGACTCAGGAGATGGAAGCAGCAGCAGAAGGTGCTGTCATCTTCATCCTTGTGTTCTCCTGCATGCTGATGCATCGTGAAGGAGGCAGGATTCCATCAAGTACCTTCTGTGTCTCCCGTGGGAAATTCTTTCATGTCTTAGAGTTTCAGGCATGTGTTGTGTGGCTGTGCTGCACCCCAGGGCCAGGCTCTGCCTCTCTTTGCTCTGGCTGCTGCTTCCAAGCTGTCCGCTGTGATTTTGATTTGCAAGGCACCTCTCTGACCAGCTTCCACTTTGCTTGAAAAATTCAGCACCATGTTGGTGGCTGAACAAGTCCCAGAGCTGGGGAGAAGGATTTGAGCATCAGTTTGCATCACAGAGTTGTTAGAGTGGGGAAAATGTCCCATCCCTCCTGTGCCTGCAGCTGCTAATCTTGTGGTAAACATTGAAAACCTCTTCAGCTTCTTTCATTCTACTTCAATTTGATCACTGCTTTGATTTCACACCTCTTTCATGCAGGTTTTTCCTCTGTCCTTGGCTAGATTTGTCAGGCCTGAGAAATTTGGTCGAGCCTTGGGAGAGCTCCCATCATCTCTCCCTGCTCCTAATGCTGCTTTGAATTCTCTTGGGAATCTGAGCATGAGGGAAACTGGGGGGACTTTAGTGAGAGGAAAAGTGAGGCACAGAGGCTGAAGTGCAAATGCAGAGTGTGGGTCACCAGAGTCTGCAGTGTTGTGGGGCTTTGGGCCATGCAAACAGATGTTTCTTCTCTGAGAATGGCTGATTCCTTCGGTGTGTCTCCTCCTGAAATTCCTGTGCACCAGGCCTGGTGCTGGAGCTGCAGCAGCACAAAGTTACCAGGGAGCCGTGTGGGACCCAGTGGGAATCATTTCTTTGCTGCTTTTGATGAAAAGTTGTGACATGAATCTCAGTGTCAGGGAGGTGCCCCGTTAATGCTGCTGCAGTGCCCACACACTGTGTCTGGAGACAGCTCAGGAGAAAATGAAGAAAAGCCAGGATGAAATCCCATGTGCTACTGAACTCTATCAGAACCTGCTTGGACTGAAGTGTGTGAAGTGACTGGGGAGAGCTGGATAGAAGGGACAGCTCTGACAAGTGTGTGGTACATCACTGACATCCTTCCAGTGATCTTTGCACACAGACGAAAAAGTATCAGTTTGCATGGCCTGAATCTCTGGGTCTGGAAATCCTGCGTGTTGCACAAGCTGTGCTGAGCTCATCTGGCTCTGAAATGTCATCTCTGCACCTTAGGCAGGAAGAGCATCAGAGTTGTGAAGAGATGAATAAAAATCAGTGGTAACCCAGAAGCAAACCTTGGCAATGGACATGTGTGGCAGGTGAGGAGACTGAAAGCTTTCATTCTTGTTGTGGGAGAACGAATTCAGCAATAAAACATCCTGTCTCTTGGCATTAAAATACTTTAGTTTCAGCGCTGCCCCAGCCCATCAATGTCCCTGTGTGGTTGGGGTTGGGTTCTCCCCCTATAGCTCTCTGCAGGTTGGTGCTAATTCAAGATGTTCTGGCAGGTTCCAATGTTTTGGTGCGCGAGCAGGGAGTGCAGAAGAGGGATTGCAAACGCTGCCATTTGCTGTGCTAGAAAGTCCAAGGGACAAATTTGTGCCAATTAAGGTCTCCCCTTGAAGTAGGAGGAACAACTGATGTTGTGCTTGTAGCAGAGTGTGGTGACAGAGGGGGTTTCCAAAGGAAATGTTGGTGCATGTAGGCCAGAGGCCCCTGTGCTGAGGCTCCCTCCAGGCTGGCTCCAGCCCCTCAGGGTGCCCAGGAAGCAGGCTGCCCGCAGCCCAGTGCAGCCTCCTTAGCCCTGGGGCTAGCCAGGGAAGAGGCATGGATGAGGCTGAGCCCTGCTCCCATGTGGGATGCCATGGGACAGGGCCCACTGGGATTTGCCCCTCCAGCTCCCAAGTGTGTCCAGAGAAACTGCAAGGAGAGGGTGAGCTCTGTCAGTGGGACCCCCTGTGCACAGGGAGCCCACTGCTGGGGTGGCTGTGCCAGCTCCCTCCGGGACATCCAGCCCTAGGAACCTGGAGCGAGTGGAGAGCACAACTTTGCAAATGTGTCCGAAGCAAATACAAAGAGAACTGGGGTGTGAAAAACAAAGAATGTTTATTTGTAGAAGAAAATGAACCAGAATGAACTACACAACATATATTCATTGTAAGAATATTGGTAACAACAACAACAACAACAAAGTGTAGAACCTATTTACCTAAGAACATATCTAACAAAACTGTATGAAACAAATTTACAGAACAATACAGCAAACTCTAAAACATCTCTCTGAACACAACAAGTCTAAAACGTATATACAGATGGGTGGCATCTCTGCCCGGGATGTGCCTCAGTCCTGGAAGAAAAACAAGTGGCACGGTCAGTGCAGTCAGGCATGGAGGGGTGTTCCATGTGCTCCCGGGCTGGGACACTGGCACAGGGGGACTCTGCTGCCAGAAGTGAGCCTGGCTGGGGCTGGGGGCTGTGGCCCAGGCACTGGAACAGGGCTTGTGTGGCCCAAAGCAAGGCCAGGCCAGGCCAGGGATGGCCACCAGAATCCAGTGCATGGGCTAGCGTGTTCCTGAGCAGGGAGTGCCCAGCCCAGCCCCAGCCTGGCAGCAGGGGACCCACTCTGCCCGTGGGGAGCACCTGCCTGTTCTGCTTCTGGCATCAGTCTTCATCCCAACACCATGTCCTCCTCCTCGTCTTTTATATCTACATCCATCTCTTCAATATCATCTTTCGTTTCCACCTCCATCTTTTCCTCTGTCTCGTCCATATCCACATCCATCTCTTCATCTCCAGTATCTTCTCCGTCCACTTCCATTTTCTCTTCTATGTCAATCTGTGGATCGACCTCCATCACCTCCTCTCTGTCCATTACAGCCTGCAGAGGTAGCAAAATCTCAGAGTGGGGTCCCTTTACCACACTGTCCCACACAGCTCCAGCCCACCCACGCAGCTGCGGGGTGTCCACCTCCATGGAATAGTACCATACCTTCTTTGGAACAAATGCAGACATCCTGCAGGGATGGATAACAGAATCCAGGCAATGGGCAGCTTTCAGGACTGAGGGGGGTATCAGGGAGCAGGTGACAAGCAAAGTGGCAGGGGTAGCTGTGGAGCAGGGTGAAGAGCGTGCTGACACGAGGAGCCAAGGGTTGTGTTGTGGCCGTTGCTGGATGCTGGAAGTTCTAGCTGGAGCGTGCACTGTGACATCAGTGCCAGGAGCCCAGGCCCAGGCTGAAGTGGACAACGGAGACCATAGAATGATGGAATCCCTGGGTGGCTGGGCTTGGAAGGGACCCTAAAGAGCATCTTGTTCCAAGCTGAGCAATCTTCCCCCAGAACAGGTTGCTCAGAGCCCTGCTCCCAGCTGGCCTTGGATGTTGCCAAGGATGGAGCATCCGCAGGCTCTGTGCACAGCCTGGGCCAGTGCCCCAGCAGCCTGAGTGGAAAAGAGCAGCTTCATTAGATCCAACTTCAATCTCACTCCTGCAGTTGAAAGGCTTCTCCTCTCGGTGCCCATCTTTCCTAGAGCTGCAGGGAGGCCTCCCCAGCACCTTCTCTTTCCAGGCTGAGCATCCCCAGCCCCACATGGACAGCAGTCCGATGCGTGGGGGGTGAAGGCTAAAGGGTAGCAAAGAGCATCAGGAAGTGAGAGATGGAAGCTTCTGGAGATGGAAGCTTTGCCTCTAAATGTAGAAAATAAATAAAAGTGGAGGGGAAAATGGTGGGACTCTGGCTCTGTTCTAACTGGTGCGAAGATTTTCTTTTCTTCTTTTCTGTCGTGCTGCCCCAAGTTTTGTTGTTTGAAAGGAGGTTTGGCAAAATATCCATTGTCTTCTCCATTGGTGAAACACTGAGCAAAGTCTGGGCAAGCTGATGCAGAGCAAAACCTGCAAATATCTCCTGGGGATCCTGATCCTGGGGAATGCAGCTAAAGCCAGCCAAAAGTCATTTCTGGAAAGTCAACCCTGGTTTACATTTTCTGGAGTTGAACTGTTCCAACTTCACCAGTCATTTATAAAAAAGGAAAAACGCTCAAATCAAAAGAGACAAAAACACAAAGAAACAAACCCAAACCAACCAATCAAACAAATAGATAAAAACCCCAAATAGAACGAAAGGCAATGAGAAGTTAGGATTAGTTGTAAGGATATCACAGCAGGCGAATGGCTGCTTCCTACAGGATCACCATCAAAAACCACCTAGAACAACTTCTCCAAAATATATCCAACAGGAGAAATCTAAAAAGTGATCCATGGCAGCTTTGGGGGCAGCTCTGCATTGTGGTGAAGGATGAGCATGCAGTGGTACAGATGCAGCATTGCCCACCCTCCAGGCTGCTGTTTGCTCTGCTGAAAGACTCTTGCAGGACTGTGGCCCCTCTCCATGCAATGGAAATCATTGCCACAGCTCTCAGTTGAGGCACTGGCATTTCCAGAGCCAGATTCAGGCACAATCCTGCTGCCTGCTGAGCATCTGGGAAAGATCCTGAGCATCTTCAGGCCTAGAAGCACAAAACAGCTCAGGCTCTTCCTGAACTGGCTTTTCAGGGGAGCTTTCCATAGCTCTGCAAGATTTCTTCATCCCTCAACACGTCTGACTTTATGTCCAATGATGCATTTGGGTTTCTTCCTTCCTCCTGTGTGCCCCTGAGTAACCTTCCACGTGGATGGAGGAGATTGTGCACAGGACAATTGATTCCTGGATTGCCATTTGGCTTCACTGTCACTCAGTTGAACATGGTCCTTATCTAAGAAGGACTTGCAAGAAATGGGTAGGAGTTTTGGCTCTGAGAGGAGCAGAAAGCACATTTTCTACACCAAATTGCCAGCTGATGCAGTTTCCCTGCCAAAATTGTGATTGCCATTCATCTTCCTGGGAAGAATGTGAAGAGCCATTCAGAGATCCCAGGTTCAGCTGGCCTGTGGCTTTGTGTACCTCATTTCACATGTCCAATTTCAAGGGCCACTAAAAGAGGCTCATGTTTGCCTTGCTAGCCAGAAGTGCTGTAGGTATTTCCAGGAGAAAAGGAAAAACATTGCTGTCCTGTGGTGTGCTAGAAATGCCACCACAATTGTGGGTCTGTGAGCAAAGCCAGCCAGTGCTTTTTGGCACTGCAAGAGCTGAGAGTGTGGCAGAGCGGTTTTGATATTCTTTTTAGAGTCCTGAAAACATTGTTGCCAAAACAATCTTTCTCTTCTGTCTTCTGTCCTTAACTGTGGAACAGAGAAAATGGAAAGAAGGAGAGGTTTGTTTCAATTGGCTTTTCTATTTTGAAGTCTTCAAATGATGTCAGCTTGATGCATGATACTTTAGAAATTGGATGAGTAGCACCTATTTCATCCCAGCAGAGAGGTGGGATTGAAGACTTCCAACAAGAGAAGTACTGGACGTGTAAGAGCTCAGTTTTCCACCCCTCACCCCCTGGTATCTCGCTGGACTATTTGAAGCAGCCCCAGCCAGATACATTAAAATACTGCTCCAAACCACAACAGAATGCAAACGTTCCACCAAATTGGCAAAAATAAGAAAAGTGGGTGGACGGCAGCCCTTTCTGAAGAGCTCGTGTTGATTTTAAAAAGTCAGATGCAAACAAATTTTGCCATATTTCTTCCCTATTAAAATGGAGCTATTGAATAGAAATCTATCTCTGAGGCTGCTACGTTTGGTATGATTTTCGATGTGGGAGGAATAGACCAGGTTGCAGAGAAGCAGTGATTGTCTGACCCTTGGAAGGGTTCAAGGCCAGGTTGGATGGGGCTTGGAGCAAGCTGGTGTAGGGGAAGGTGTCCTGAGTGTGCTGAGAGTTGGAACAAGAGGAGCTTTAAGGTCCCTTCCAAGGCAACACATCCTGGGAGTCCATGAAGAGAAACTTGGACTTTTCCTGAGATGCTGCCTTTGCAAGGGCAAGTCCCAAACACCCCAGGTAGTTTGAAATGCCCTGAGCAGAACCCAGCTGTGCTTTCTCATAGGTTGCTGCGGCAGTGCAGGTGGCAGGGGTGCCGCGACTCCCGGAAAAGCGGTCCGCGGTTGGGCTGCCCGGGGCACAGACACGTCCTCTGCCCGGCGAGTGATTTCAGCTCAGCTCAGCTCAGCGGCAGCGTGCAGGCGACACGGAGGGAGAGAGCAGAGCGCTGTGTGGCGTTCCGCAGAGAACTGGCCTTTATTACAGCCGGGCCCTGGGCGAAGGGAGCCAGTGACAGCAGCTCTGTGGAACAGGGGATAAACTGGGGTATTTATAGGGGAGGAGAGGGGCTGGGGGAAACTGGGATACAGGTATTGGGGTGGGATGGCAGGGGAGAACAGCAATGGAGTGTAACAGCTTAACATTAACTTACTCAAAGATTTCTGGGAGTGATACTTTTCTCTCTCTTAGAAAAATGTATCTTGCCTCCAAGGGAGGGCCAGGATCTCTGAATCAGGCAGTTCCCCAGCCCCCACAGTCAACCATGGAAAAGCAGCTTCTGAGCAATAAAGATTGGTCTTGCCGTGCCAACCTCGCTGCGTCGTGTGTCCGTCTCGAGTGCCACAGCGACCCTCTGCAAACAGAGCTGCACCTGACTGAAAATGAATGGGACAGAAATCAGGAACTCTGAAAGTTTGATTTCCTATCAAATACAGCCCAGCCAGCCAGCCCCACACAATCCCCATTTTATAGAGAGTTTTTTAGCAGATGGGGGACATTATATATTGGTAAAAGCCTGTCTGCACAAACCAGCCTCTTGGAGTAACCCGCAATATTAAAGGCTAAAGTCCTTGAGATTTGCCTGTAGAGGGTAAAACAATGTTCCTGTGTATCAGGACAAGAATGTAAACCTGTGTGCACCAGCCAATAGTAGTTTGCTTTGCCCGCGAACCCTGTAAAATCCTATAAAGTGTACTAGAGATAAAAATAAAGTTGGCATTCACAATTACTTCTGTGAAGACTGGTGAACAGCTCGGGGGTCTTCTCAACATTTGGCGCCCGAACAGGGACACCCTGCGGGCAGAAGGACTCTGGAGTCATCGGAGTGGATCTGGGCGCCGCGTTGTGGGCTTGGATCGGCACCAAATAGGCAGCCTGAGCGCGGTGAGACGCGGTGCGGTTAGACGTGGAAGTAGGGCTGCTGGGGGGGGGCCCAGAGGCAAGGGCGTAGTAGAGGGGTCGCGACCTTCCCCCTTGCGGGTTGCCGTCGCTATGGAGACAGAGTTCGTGGCGGCCAAAAAACTGCTTCTTGGTATCCTTGTCAAACGAGGTGAAGCAGCCAGGGAAAAGGACCTGGATAAGCTCATTATATGGGCGAAAAATCGCGGGCATTTTGCAGTGCCCTCACTGCTTTTTGCAGTGGAAGAGTGGATTGATGTCGGGAATCTGATGTGGGACACGGCAATTACGGGAAAGAGCAAAGACGTAGTAGCCCTCGGTTCGGTTTTGAAACTTGTGTTAAATGCCGTACGGGATATGAAGGTGGAGTCCTCAGTAGCAGCGGCTGCTATAGACGCCATGGCGCAGCCCGAAACAGACGCGCCGCGATCACCCCCTGCCGCGTCTACGAGTCGTTTGAGCGCATTTTTCGGGGTGGGGCATGTCCGGCCAGCGAAGGGCCTTAAAGGGAGGCAGTGTAGCACCGTGTCGGAACTTTTAAAATCGCAGGGGTGCGCCGATGCGGCTCCAGCCGCGCCGGCGGAGCACTCTGTGGTTCCGGCCGCGCTGGCGGAACACGCTGCCGCTTCGGCCGCGCCGGCAGAGCCTAAGCCGGAAGTTACCCTGCCGAATGCGGATGTAGAAATGACGGCTCCCCCGGAAGGAGCGGGCGCCAGCTCCAGCCAGGCGGAGCCTGATACGTCAGCAGAAACAAGAGCCGCAAAGTGCAAACCGAAGATCTACCCTTCGATGCCATCTACCATTCACTGGAGAAAACCGCAGGATGTCCCTCTCCCCTCCGATGATGACATCTCTATGCATTCCGATGACGGACGGCTTGCAGCGGGAGCAGAGCCAACTAATGACAGCGCAGCGACAAAGAAGGAGCTACTGGGATGGCAACATCAAATAGAGCAGCTTGTAGAGCAGCTCCAAGCTCGAATTGAGCAAACCCTATGTATAAATAAAGCGCAGCCTCAACAAGAGAAAGCAGCTCTGCAGCAAACGCCGAGACAACGAGCAGAGTCAGTCCAACAGCTACAGGATATGCTGCGCCCTGAACCATCTGCTCCACCTTTGGAAATACTGCCAACACCACAGCCATGTTCCAGTTCTGTCACCTTGGAGGGAGAAAACAGGAAGCACAGAGCACAGCAGAGGTGGTCCGGCATCATTCGAGATGCAATCCTTGAAGGGGAGTGGCACGCAGTAGGAGCAATTGCTTGTCCCATTTTGTTTGATCAACAGAATCCACGTTATGAACAGCATGACTGGAAAATCTTGCAGCAAGCCAAGAAGACAGTCACCGAGAATGGCATTAAATCCGAAGCTGCAAACACTGCATTGGACTGGCTGTTCACTTCTGATGTTAACAGTCCCACAGACAGCCAGAATCTCGCACGCCTGCTTTTAACTCCATCACAGCTTATGGTGTGGGAGAAGGAGTGGAAGAGGTTAGCAGTCCTAGAAGCTAATCGACCTCGAGATCCAAATGATGTATTGTATGGACTGAATCCTGACATGCTCACCGGGTCAGGAGTTTTCAATCATATGGCCGTGCAATTAAACTATCCTCTTGCAATGCATCATTTGTCTGCACAGCTCGCTCGTCAAGCCTTTAATGCTGTGCCTGACTCCAAGCCTCATCCTTCCTTCACCACAATACGGCAAGGCCTCAAGGAACTGTATTCTCAATTCATCGATCGTCTGTCAGCAGCCCTTAAAGCTCAGAGTGACATGACAGAAGAGGCAAAGCAGAACATGTTTAAACTGCTGGCTTTTGAGAACGCCAACTCAAAGATAAAGCCTATTCTTGCCACACTCCCAAAGCAAGCAGACGTGGGAGACATGCTAGATATTGCCCTGCGAGTAAATCAAACGCAGCAAGGACAGCTAGTAGCCAATGCTGTTGCAGAAGCCATCAAACCAACCACAAGTCTGATTGCTGCTGCTGTTAGCAAGCTAGGAAGCAAATGCAAACCCTTCCTTACACCTCCAGGCATCTGTTATCGATGTGGCAACAGAGGACACTTGCGAAAATCCTGTCCAGCTACTGTGTGGTGCGATCACTGCCAATCAGACAAGCATGCTACCTCGGTATGTCGCCTAGCAAAAAACGTGATCAAGAGCGCGAGGAGCCGCCGCGCGAGGACACAAGTTGCCGGCCCAACTCTATTCAGCAGCTCAACCCACCAGCAACCCGAGGAAGCCTGGGACTCGATCTGGCAGCATCAGTAGATGTGACATTCATCGACACCACTGTCCGCAAAATCCCAACCGGAGTCACAGGCCCCATTTATTCTGCTACCAGTGCGCTTGGTGCTTTGCTGATTGGGAGATCATCTGCTGGAATGGCAGGACTTATTGTTCTCCCGGGAGTCATCGATGCTGACTACACGGGTGAAATCCAAGTGTGTGCCTACACTCTAGCTCCTCCACTTACAATCAAAAAAGGAACAAGAATTGCTCAACTGGTGTTGCTCCAAAAGGTGGCAACTGAGAAAGACATTTTTCGAAGCACTCCTGAACGCGGAGCCAAAGCGTTTGGATCAACAGGAGACACCGTGGTGAATCTCGTTCAACAAATGAGTCATCGTCCAGTAATCGAAATCACCCTGTGCCACGGGTCAAAGCAACAAAGAGTTAAGATGATGCTAGACACGGGAGCTGATGTCACCATCGTCAGCCGAGTCTGGTGGCCAAGAGAATGGCCTCTCCACAGAGCCTTAAGCTCGGTACAAGGTGTAGGAGGATACTTCACGCCACTGAGAAGTGTACACCCGGTCCAGTTTCGACTTCCTGAAGGACAGACCGCCACCTTATGTCCATACGTCATGCCTTTGCCTGGAACCCTCGGAGGGCTCGTTGGTCGAGATGTTCTCAGCCAGCTCGGAGCAACACTAATTCTCCCCAGCCAATCGCCTTTTCAGTAGTCGCCACTGCTGACAGGCCGCCTACCCCAAGGATTCAGTGGAAGTCTAATGAGCCTGTGTGGGTTGAGCAGTGGCCTCTATCTCAAGAGCGGCTAGCAATTGCACATGAGCTTGTCAAGGAACAGCTACAAGCAAAGCATATCCAGCCATCACTCAGCCCATGGAATACTCCAATTTTTGTCATCCCAAAGAAGTCTGGAAAGTGGCGATTGCTGCATGACCTGCGCAAAGTAAATGACCAAATGTGGGCGATGGGTGCGTTACAACCAGGGATGCCCTCTCCCACAATGCTGCCACAAGAATGGCATCTACTAGTTATAGATTTGAAAGACTGTTTCTTCACGATACCCCTACAGAAAGAAGACACAGTGAGATTCGCTTTCACCTTGCCGTCAATCAACAAAGAAAGTCCATCTCTGAGATTTGAGTGGGTGGTCCTTCCACAAGGAATGAAAAATTCTCCAACTATGTGCCAACTGTTTGTGCACTGGGCACTGACACCTGTGCGAGCCAAGCTCTCCCAGACAATTATTTATCACTACATGGATGACATCTTGTTTTGTCAACGCGATCCATTTCAAGATGAAGATCTCACATTTATCACCACCCAGCTCGCAGCAAAAGGCTTGGTGGTTGCCCCAGAGAAAATCCAAAAACAAGCCCCATGGAAGTACCTAGGGTGGATTTTGACATCTTCATCAGTCCACCCGCAGAAATTGGAACTAACTACTCAAATCAACACTCTCAATGATGCACAGAAACTTATTGGAGATCTGCAATGGGTACAATCCATTGCTGGTATACGAAATGATGAGATAGCACCCTTAATGAGCCTTTTGAAAGGTACAGACCCACAAGCCCCAATTACTCTTTCAGCAGATCAAAAGAACTGTCTCATTTATCTGGGAAAGAAACTACTTTCAACACTAGCAGATAGAAGATTGCCAGATGTGCAGGGACTTTAGGACTTTTGATTTGTAACCACTCTGTTGCACCATGTGCCATCATATTTCAGTGGCCTGCTTGGCAAAAAGAGAAAGGGGGAGAAGGCCCACCTAAGAGCCGTTGAGGTGCCAAGCAGTCTGCCAAGAAGCCAATGTTAGTGCAATTAGCGAGGAAAAGTGCAGAGCCTCTAGCAATCTTGAATGGATTTTCACACCATATACGCCACCAATGAGTATCTGGCAGAGGACAGAAGCAATTGCTTATCTCATCAAAAAGGCGAGAACACGAATAATGGAGATTAGTGGTGCTGAACCGGAACATATCAGTCTACCAAAACGATAGAGAATCTTGAGTGGATGCTGAGACACTCAGAACCAATCCAATTAGCGCTGCTCAACTACCCAGGAACTGTACACAACAAACAACCTAGCAACCCGCGCCTGCAGATTGTCTTAAAACAGCGGTGGTTGCTACAGCCCAAAGTTGTGAAGCAGCCAGTGAAAGGCCTTACAGTGTATACGGATGCAGGAAGTCGGCGGAGAAAGGCAGCCTGTACCTGGCAAGAAGACTCGAGCTGGAGAAGTAAAGTTATAGATGGAGATGCACACGACTCACTGCAGACATTAGAACTTACAGCCGTCGCATGGGCACTGTCTCATTGGCGAGACAGTAAGCTAAACATTGTATCAGATTCATTGTACGTGGTAGGAGTGGTACAACGCATTGAAGACGCTCTCATCAAACCACCAGATAATAAGCGATTGTGTCAACTATTTTTTCAAATCAAAAGGGCTATAGAGGACAGAGATGAGCCCTGTTGCATCATTCACATCCGCAGTCATCAAACAGAATTAGGTCTCGGAGAAGGCAATGCAAGAGCTGACACGCTTGTCAGTCCTGTTGTAGCAGCACCAAGAGACTCCTTCGCAGCTGCAAGAGAGAGTCATGCTCTCTTTCATCAAGCCGCAAAAGCCTTACAGAGACAATTTAATATCAGCTTAACAGATGCACAAGGCATTGTAAGGTCCTGTCCACAATGCAGTCAATATGGAACCACTCTAGGCTTAGGTGTTAACCCTAGAGGTCTTCAAGCCTGTGAGATTTGGCAAATGGACGTAACACACGTGCCTGAATTTGGTCGCCTCAAATACGTACATGTTACAGTAGATACCTTTTCAAAAATGATTTGGGCCACTGTACAAGTAGGGGAAAAGGGCATACATGTAATTCGACATTTAGTAGCATGTTTTGCCGTAATGGGGGTTCCGAAAGAACTAAAGACAGACAATGGGCCTGCGTATGTAGGAACACGAGTTTCTCGCTTCTTACAAAAATGGGGAGTCAAACATGTAACTGGAATTCCCCATGTGTCATCTGGACAAGCCATTGTAGAAAGAGCCCATAGAACCCTAAAAAAGTACTTGAATAAACAAAAAACACCAGAACAGTCAGACCCTACCATTCGATTGCAGCAAGTGTTATTCACTCTAAATTTCCTCAGTTTAGTTGGAGATTTAGAGCAGCCCCCAGTGGTCATTCACAATAGCCAAGTAAAGATGCAAGCTACCCCAGAAGTTAAGTTATATTACAAAAACCCAAAAACAGGTATCTGGGAGGGACCAAGTCCATTACTATTTAACGGGCGTGGTTATAGTTGTGTTTCCACAGATACTGGACCGTTGTGGGTGCCTAGCCGATGGACCAAACCAGCCACGAAGGATCTGAGAGACAATCAGAACATTGATGCCCTCAGTCAATCTCTGATCGGCTGTCAGCTGACACCACGAGAACAACAAATGTTTCAGGACTGAACTGTGTCAAACCATAGTCTGTTCGTGAGAAATTCCTGTGAAGATCTGAGAAGAGTGCAGAGACTCTATCTAATTGTGCACGAAACAAATTTTAGTTGTGTGTTTACCCTTTTGCAAATTGCTTTCACGCTTAGATTATATATATATATACCAAAACACGTGTGTTGAAGTAGATAGATAAGAGTTAAGATAAGAGGTTTAGTGTGTGTAGCAATTGTTAAACTAGTATAAGGTATAAGCATTCCCCCTTCAAGAGTTAGCATAAGCATCTTCGAAAGTTCACTTAACGATCAAAGTTTTGGCCGTAAGTTTGCAAACATGACGCCACTTGCATGGGACAAACTGCTTATGGTAATTGTGCTGTGTGTAACCCCAACCAGCTGTCTGCTAACTGATATCCAGAAGCGACAAAACATATGGGTAACTTTAGCACACCTGACTGGTCAGAAATCGATGTGTTTGAGCCTAGCTACCCCTGGAGATCCTTTTCGCACCTGTCTTGTGGGAGTCCCTGAATGGGATCCTCCAGCCTTTAAAGGTTTAATTAACAACGAGACTCGACTAAACCGATCAGTAATGCTGCAGGAGTGCAACCGCACCATTGGCCTTACATCTAGGCAACTTGAAGCCTGCTGGCAAGCGAAAATTATTGAGGTTCTCAATGTTACCATGAGACCCCCAGAGGAGTTAGATCTGCTAGGTTCTACCAACACCTCAGGTGGATGGATAATATTTGAGCCCCCAACAAAAAACCATCTTCATAAAGCAACACAGCACTGGGCTACAGTTAACCCCATAGTTGATCTCGTTACTGCCACTGAGAGTAAAGCCTTTTACTCGCGATGTAATCTCACAGGACAATTACCAAAGCGCTTACCTAGTTCCATCTTCCTAGTCTGTGGGGATAGAGCGTGGAATGGAATTCCTGCTAGTCCACATGGAGGGCCATGTTATCTTGGGAAACTTACCTTGTTCCACCCAAGCTTACATCAATTGATGAGCGTGGCTGACAAAATGAAAACCAATAGACGGTCCAAGCGAAGCCTAAATGAGTTACAATGTGATGATGTTAGAAACCCAGACTTTTGGAATCGCGGCATAATCTGGGCAACCTCCTTCTTTATTCCAGGAGCAGCTGCCGCCAAGAGCCTAGCCACCCTAAAAAGGCTCGCTTGCTGGACTAGAAAAGAATTAAATTTAACATCCACAATGTTAAGTGAGCTTTCAGCCGATGTAAGTAGTGTACGTCATGCAGTATTACAAAACCGAGCTGCAATTGACTTTTTGCTCCTAGCGCAAGGGCACGGTTGTGAAGAGTTTGAGGGCATGTGCTGCTTAAATCTTACTGACCATTCAGTTTCCATCCATAAGCAGTTACGCCAGCTACAAGATGGGTTACATGCCCTAAAAGAAGACAGTAACCCCATTGAGAGTTGGTTCGCCAGCTGGGGCATTACTGGGTGGTTGAAGTCTCTTGTGCTAGAGGGGGGACGAATGCTACTCATTGGGATAATGGTGATAATGCTAGTGAGTTGTATGTTATCTTGTATTCGTAGAAGTATAGTACAAGCTGCATCCAAGGCCTGGTTTATGCAAAAAGGAAATGGGGGAATTATAGAGAGTTTTTTAGCAGATGGGGGACATGATATATTGGTAAAAGCCTGTCTGCACAAACCGGCCTCTTGGAGTAACCCGCAATATTAAAGGCTAAAGTCCTTGAGATTTGCCTGTAGAGGGTAAAACAATGTTCCTGTGTATCAGGACAAGAATGTAAACCTGTGTGCACCAGCCAATAGTAGTTTGCTTTGCCCGCGAACCCTGTAAAACCCTATAAAGTGTACTAGAGATAAAAATAAAGTTGGCATTCACAATTACTTCTGTGAAGACTGGTGAACAGCTCGGGGGTCTTCTCAACACCATCCCACCACTCCAAATGTGGATCCCACTTCTCCCAACCTCCTTCTGACCTGGGGTGACTTTGTGATCCTTGGATCCCCAGGTGTCTGTTCTGTTTCTGCTGCCTATTAAGTTCTGCACCTTCAAGACTAGCCCTGAGAGCCAAGGGGGAGAAGAAGCAGCTGCAGTTTGTTTGCAGAAATGGCACTCAGTGCCCCGCACGCTTTCCTGGCCTGTGTCGTCTGCAGCAGGGACAGACAGTGGGACAGAGCTCTCCTTTGCTTCTAGGCACTTCAGTTCAGTTTCCTTTTTAGTTAGTTTTTAGTTTAGTTCAGTTGGTTTTTAGCTAGCTGAGGCACAGGAGTTCCCCAGAGTGTTTTTTTGCCTTTTTCCTTGGATCTGTTCAAAGCTGCTGTGGACTGAGAACCCAGACAAACCCCGGGAGCTCACGGCTGTGGCCCACGGGGGCCTGGGCCTGGGCCCTTTCCAGCGCCGGAGGAACTGATAAGAGACTGAGCGAGCTGAGCTACACCCCATGGAAAGGACTTTTCTGGCTTTACCATCTCTTCAAACAGCCAGAGGATTTATTCTTTAATATTATTCATCTTGCTCATGCTTGTAGATACTTGGATTGTTAAGTAAACTGTGTTTTTCCACTTTTCTCCAAGAAAATAATTTTCCTGAAATATTCAGGGGAGGGGCAACTTTAATTTGTTTTTACAGTGACCCCATTCAGAGGGTTTCTTCCAAATTTGCCCTAAACCAGAACATCTTCCACCTCCATCTCACCTGGCGGCGGTGGAACTGAGTAATTTTAGTGTGGGATTGAGATTTTCTGAGGAGGAACAAGCCCTTTTGAGTTGGGATTAAGCCTTTTTGGGGTAAAATGGAGCTGTTTTCAGTGGGATTGAGTTGTTTTGAGGTGACAGATCGATCCCTCCTGGTTTCTGGAGTGCAAAGAGATGGAGATGAGAAGCTGTTGGAGGTTAGGTGTCCTTCTTTTAGTTCTGGCTCACCTGTGGAATTTTTGCCCATTAGTTGGGGGAAAACCTGACTGCGTGAGATACTTGAGAAACACAAAGATTTCGGCTGGGCCCAGGGGGGAAGGGAACAGGAAAAGGGGATGGTGGGCAGAGTTTGGCAGCTTCTTCAGCTTCAGAGAAGGACACTTTGCTAGGAGCTGTTCCTGTGGAGAGAAGGGAATTTGCCATCACCCAGATGGAGCTGCTGCTTCTTCTTCTCCTTCTTCCCTCTTCGTTGGTGGCCACACACCCCCTGTCCTGCCGGGACGTGTGGCAGTGCCAGGCACCGCCGTGGAGATGCTGATCTACCGCAGCCACTGGCCCGGGATCTCAGCTCATCCCTGCTGTTCCAGCTGAGTGTTCCTCAGAGCCCTGCAGGAGCACCGGCACTGACTGCCAACCCGAGGCGGTTTGTGAAGCAAAGCCTCTCCTCCATCCTTTCCTGTCCCGGCCGAGAAGGCTGTCACAGGGTCCCTGGTTCTGTTTTGTTGTTAACGCTGTAGTTGTTGTTGTTTATGTGCCTCGTTATGCACACTAGTAAAGAACTGTTATTCGTATCCACAGATCTCTGTCTGAGAGCCCCTTGAGTTCAAAATTATAATGATTCAGAAGGAGAGGGTCTACAATTTCATTCCAGGGAAGGCCCCTGCCCTCCCTAGCAGACACCTGTCTTCCAAAACAAAGACAGGTGGGGAATTTCTCCATCCTCCTTACCTTTGTGGGGCCAGCAGTGCTCCTGGTTCCCCATGCTCTTTTTGTGGGGCCTTTTGTGTCTGTCCCCCTCCACTATGGGGGAGCTGGGAGTTGTGTCTGTGCCCCTCTGAATTTAAGGGACAGGGGATATTTGCTGCCCCCTTTCTTCTCCTGGGAAGCCTGTGCGGGCTCTTTGTCCCACTCTGATTTGGGGGGTGCCAGTGTTGTCACCATCCTGGCAGTCCCCGGCCGCTCTTTGCTCTTTGACAGGCCAGGGCTGTTCTCTGTCCCCTTGCAATTTGTGGGGCTGGCACAGGCACAATTCCCCTCCTCTTTAGGGGGGCTGGCAGTCTCCCCTTCCCCCTCTGACTTGGGGGCCGCTGTGGGCTCCATCCATCTCTTATTTTTGGGGGGGCCGGGTATTTATCTCCCTTCAGTGTTGTGGGCTCAGGGATCGTCTCCATCCTCCTCCAGTTTTGAGGGGCCTGGGAGTAGTCTCTGCCTCCCACCGATTTGGGGGGACTGGTGCAAGTTCCAACCCCTCTCTGATATTGAGGGACAACCTGGAGGAAAGGCATCAAAAGCTTGACAAAGGCTGAAGGGAATGCTCTGATTACCCCTTTTGCCAAGAGGTTCCCTTAGTTGAAGTTGCTAACAAGGACCAGACTTGCCAGCCCGCACCGTGTTTCGGGTTCTTTTATTTCCTGGGCCCTCAGTCCTGCGTGGGACACGGGAGCTGGGTGCTGCAGAGGCTGCGGCAAGGCATCAGAAATGGCCGCCCAACACCCAAGGGTGGTAGAAGATCTGCTCCAGCACTGCCCGATCCATGGGGTGCTTGGACAAACAGCAGAGGATCAGATGTTGGCACTCTGGGGAGAGAAGGCAGAAAGCAGCGCTCACTTGCAGAAGGCTCCTGCCCAGCTGCTCCCGGCGCCTGCAGAAGCCGGGCCACGCTGCGTGTGCTGGGAGCTGCCCTTGGCGGGAGAGCGGCACGGCAGGACAAGCGTCCCCTCCTTCAGCCAAGCGTGCCACAGCCAGCCTGCCACGGGCCACCTGCTGCAGCCGGCCCTTGAGGGCACATGGACGTCCCGCGCAGCTGCGGGAGGGCCGGGCTGGGCTGCGCGCTGCCACCTGCCAAAGCCTGCCTTCTTCAGGCCCCGTAGCAACCTGGAGAGGCCTCCTGCGGGAAGAAGAGCTGCCCCAACACGATGTCTCGCTCCTTCTCGAAGGGTAAGTACCCGCACACCATCTCAAACAGCAGCACGCCCAGGGACCAGATGGTCGCCCCATCGCCGTGGTAGCAGCGAAGGCCGATCCACTCGGGCGGGCAGTACGTGCGTGTTCCTAGGGGAGACGGGCCTTCAGGTACCCTCAGAATACAACAAAATCCTTGAAAAATTCCGCAAAATTCTTCATGCCTCCTCAGAATCCCACACAATTCACAGGAAAAATACACAAAATTCCAGAAAAATCCCACAAAATTCACAAAATCTTCAGAAATCCCAACCAAATTCCAGAAACATCCCACAAAATCCCCACAAATTTCCATCAAATTCAAGGAAAATCACACAAAATTCACTAAATCACTTTAAAACCATACCAAATTCCAGGAATATGCCACAAAATTCTCTAAATTTTCTCAAAACCCAAATGAATTCCAGAAACATCTTACAAAATCTCCACAAATTCCCACAAAATACATGAAAAATCCCTCAAAATTCTTCAAGTCTCCTCAGAATCCCACAAAATTCTGGAGAAACCCCACAAAATTCCAGAGAAGTCCCACAAAATTCCCTAAATCATTTCAAAACCATACCAATTCACAGGAATGACCCACAAAATCTCCACCCATTCCCACAAAATCCCACAAAAATCCCTCCAAATTCCCTAAATCTTCTGAAAACTCAACCAAATCCCAGAAATGCCCCATAAAATCTCCACAAATTCCCACAAAATTCAAGAACACCACAAAATTTGCTTAATCTTTTCAAAATACCACGAAATTCTTGAAAAGCCCCACAAAATTCCAGAAATATCCCACAAAATTTCCTAAATCATTCCAAAACCCTACCAAATTCCAGAAACATCCCACAAAATCTACACAAATTTCCATCAAATTCAAGGAAAATCCCTCAAAATTCCCAACATCACCTTAAAACCATACCAAATTCCAGGAATATGACACAAAATTCCCTAAATCTTCTCAAAACCCAACAAATTCCAGAAACGTCCCACAAAATCTCCTCAATATCCAACAAAATTCCTGAAAAATCCCACAAAATTCCCTAAATCTTCTCAAAACCCGACTGAATTCCAGAAATATCCCACAAAATCTCCACAAATTCCCACAAAATACATGAAAAAAACCTCAAAATCCTTAAATCTCCTCAATATCTCACAAAATTCCACAAAAATCCCACAAAACCTCCACAAGTTTCCACAAAATCCAAGAAAAATTCCACAAAATTCTTCAAGCCTCCTCAGAATCTCGCACAATTCACAGGAAAAATACACAAAATTCCGGGAAAATCCCACAAAATTCACAAAATCTTCTCAAAACCCGACCAAATTGCAGAAACATCCCACAAAATCCCCAATAATTTCCATCAAATTTAAGTGTAATCCCACAAAATTCCCTAAATCACCTTAAATCAATACCAAATTCCAGGAATATGCCACAAAATTCCCTAAATCTTCTCAAAACCCAACTGAATTCCAGAAACATCCCACAAAATCTCCACAAATTCCCACAGAATACATGAAAAATCCCGCAAAATCCCTAAATCTCCTCAATATCTCACAAAATTCCACAAAAATCTCACAAAACCTGCACAAGTTTCCACAAAATCCAAGAAAAATTCCACAAAATTCTTCATGCCTTTTCAGAATCCCACACAATTCACAGGAAAAATACACAAAATTCCTAAAAAATCCCCAAAATTCACAAAATCTACTCAAACCCTTACCAAATTGCAGAAACATCCCACAAAATCTCCACAAATTCCCACAAAATACATGGAAAATCCCTCAAAATTCTTCAAGTCGCCTCAGAATCTCACAAAATTCCACAAAAATCTCACAAAAATCTCCAGAAATGTTCACAAAATCTAAGAAAAATTCCTCCAAATTCGTCAATTCTCTGCAGAATCCCACAAAATTCCACAAACATCCCACAAAATCTCCACAAATGTCCACAAAATCTAAGAAAAATCCAGCAAAATTCATCGTCTCCTCTAAATCCCACAAAATCCTTGAAAAGCCTTACAAAATTTCAAAAAAATCACCCAAAATTCCCTGAATCTTCTGAAAACTCTACCAAATTCCACAAAAATCCCACAAAATCTGCACAAATTCCCACAAAATTCCTGAAAACCCCCACAAAATTCCAGAGAAGACCCACAAAATTCCCCGAATCTTCTCAAAACCCAACTGAATTTCAGAAACATCCCACAAAATCTCCACAAATTCCCACAAAATACATGAAAAATCCCTCAAAATTCTTCAAGCCACCTCACAATCTCAAAAAATCTAAGAAAAATCCCACAAAATCTCCACAAATGTACCCAAAATCTAAGAAAAATTCCACAAAATTCTTCAAGCCTCCTCAGAATCCCACACAATTCACAGGAAAAATACACAAAATTCCTGAAAAATCCTACAAAATTCACAAAATCTTCACATAACCCTACCAAATTCCAGAAACATCCCACAAAATCCCCACTAATTTCCATCAAATTCAAGGAAAATCACACAAAATTCTCTAAATCACCTTAAAACCATACCAAATTCCAGGAATATGCCACAAAATTCTCTAAATTTTCTCAAAAGCCAACTGAATTCTAGAAACATCTTACAAAATCTCCACAAATACCCACAAAATCCTTGAAAAATCCCTCAAAATTCTTCAAGTAGCCTCAGAATACCACAAAATTCTTGAAAAATCCCACAAAATTCCAGAGAAGTCCCACAAAATTCCCTAAATCATTTCAAAACCATACCAATTCGCAGGAATGTCCCACAAAATCTCCACCAATTCCCAAAAAATCCCACAAAAATGCCTCCAAATTCTCTAAATCTTCTGAAAACTCTACCAAATTCCAGAAACGCCCCATAAAATCTCCACAAATTCTTACAAAATACATTAAATAACCCTCAAAATGCTAACATCTCCTAAATATACCACAAAATTCCAAAAAATTCCAGGAAAATCTCACAAAATTCCACAAAATCTTGTGAAAACCCCACCAAATTCCAGAAACGGCTCACAAAATCTACACCAATTTCCACAAAATCCAAGAAAAATCCCACCAAATTACCTAAATCTCCTCAATACCATACCAAATTCCAGGAATATGCCACAAAATTCCCTAAATCTTCTGAAAACTCCTACCAAAATGCAGAAATATCCCACAAAATCTCCAAAAATTCCCACAAAATTAAAGAAGCACACCACAAAATTCGCTCAATCTTTTCAAAATACCACAAAATTCATAAATAGCCCCACAAAATTCCAGAAATATCCCACAAAATTTCCTAAATCATTCCAAAACCCTACCAAATTCCAGAAACATCCCACAAAATCGACACAAATTTCCATCAAATTCAAGGAAAATCCTTCAAAATTCCCTAAATCACCTTAAAACCATACCAAATTCCAGGAATATGCCACAAAATTCCCTAAGTCCTCAAAACCCAACTGATTTCCAGAAACAGCTTACAAAATCTCCACAAATTCCCAAAAAATACATGAAAAATCCCTCAAAATCCTTAAATCTCCTTAATATCCCACAAAATTCCACAAAAATCACACAAAACCTCCCCAAGTTTCCACAAAATCCAAGAAAAATTCCACAAAATTCTTCAAGCCTCCTCAGAATCCCGCGCAATTCACAGGAAAAATACACAAAATTCCGGGAAAATCCCACAAAATTCACAAAATCTTCTCAAAACCCCACCAAATCCCAGAAACATCCCACAAAATCTACACCAATTTCCACAAAATCCAAGAAGAATCCCACAAAATCTCCCTAAATCTCCTCAATACCCTACCAAATTCCAGGAATATCCCACAAAATCCCAACTAATTTCCATCAAATTTAAGAGTAATCCCACACAATCCCCTAAATCACCTTAAAACCATACCAAATTCCAGGAATATGCCACAAAATTCCCTAAATCTTCTCAAAACCCAACTGAATTCCAGAAACATTCCACAAAATCTCCACAAATTCCCACAGAATACATGAAAAATCCCTCAAAATGCCAAAAGCTCCTCAATATCCCTCAAAATTCCAGAAATATCCCACAAAATTTCCTAAATCATTCCAAAACCCTACCAAATTCCAGAAACATCCCACAAAATCAACACAAATTTCCATCAAATTCAAGGAAAATCCCTCAACATTCCCTAAATCACCTTAAAACCATACCAAATTCCAGGAATATGCCACAAAATTCCCTAAATCTTCTCAAACCCCAACAAATTCCAGAAACATCCCACAAAATCTCCTCAAAATCCAACAAAATTCCTGAAAAATCCTACACAATTCCCTAAGTTTTCTAAAAACCCAACTGAATTCCAGAAACATCCCACAAAATCTCCACAAATTCCCAAAAAATACATGAAAAAAACCTCAAAATCCTTCAATCTCCTCAATATCCCACAAAATTCCACAAAAATCACACAAAACCTCCCCAAGTTTCCACAAAATCCAAGAAAAATTCCACAAAATTCTTCAAGCCTCCTCAGAATCCCGCGCAATTCACAGGAAAAATACACAAAATTCCTGGAAAATCCCCAAAATTCACAAAATCTTCTCAAACCCTTACCAAATTGAAGAAACATCCCACAAAATCTCCACAAATTCCCACAAAATCCATGAAAAATCCCTCAAAATTCTTCAAGCCGCCTCAGAATCTCACAAAATTTCACAAAAATCTCACAAAAATCTCCAGAAATGTTCACAAAATCTAAGAAAAATTCCTCCAAATTCGTCAGTTCTCTGCAGAATCCCACAAAATTCCACAAACATCCCACAAAATCTCCACAAATCTCCACAAAATCTAAGAAAAATCCAGCAAAATTCATCGTCTCCTCTAAATCCCACAAAATCCTTGAAAAGCCTTACAAAATTTCAAAAAAATCACTCAAAATTCCCTAAATCTTCTGAAAACTCTACAAAATTCCACAAAAATCCCACAAAATCTGCACAAATTTTCACAAATTTCCTGAAAACCCCCACAAAATTCCAGAGAATTCCAACAAAATTCCCCAAATCTTCTCAAAACCCAACTGAATTTCAGAAACATCCCACTAAATCTCCACAAATTCCCACAAAATTAATGAAAAATCCCTCAAAATTCTTCAAGCCGCCTCACAATCTCACAAAATTCCACAAAAATCACACAAAATCTCCACAAATGTTCACAAAATCTAGGAAAAACTCTTCAAAACTCTTCAAGCCTCCTCAGAATCCCGCACAATTCACAGGAAAAATACACAAAATTCCTGAAAAATCCCACAAAATTCCGAAAATCTTCACAAAACCTTACCAAATTCCAGAAACATCCCACAAAATCTCCACAAATTCCCACAAAACACATGAAAAAATCCTCAAAATCCCTAAATCTCCCCAATACCCTACCAAATTCCAGGAATATCCCACAAAATCCTCACTAATTTCCATCAAATTAAAAGAAAATCCCACAAAATTCCCTCTATCACCTTATACCGATACCAATTTCCAGGCACATGCCACAAAATTCCCTAAATCTTCTCAAAACCCAACTGAATTCCAGAAACATCTCGCAAAATCTCCAAAAATTCCCACAAAATACATGAAAAATTGCTCAAAATGCCAAAAATCTCCTCAATATCCCACAAAATTCCAGAAATATCCCACAAAATCTACACAAATTTCCATCAAATTCAAGGAAAATCCCTCAACATTCCCTAAATCACCTTAAAACCATACCAAATTCCAGGAACATGCCACAAAATTCCCTAAATCTTCTCAAAACCCAACTGAATTCCAGAGACATCCCACAAAATCTCCACAAATTCTTACAAAATACATGAAAAAAACCTCAAAATCCCTAAATCTCCTCAATATCCCACAAAATTTCACAAAAATCCTACAAAACCTCCACAAGTTTCTACAAAATCCAAGAAAAATTCCACAAAATTCTTCAAGCCTCTTCAGAATCCCGCACAATTCACAGGAAAAATGCACAAAATCCCTGAAAAATCCCCAAAATTCCCCAAATCTTCTCAAAACCCTACCAAATTGCAGAAACATCCCACAAAATCTCCACAAATTTCCACAAAATCCAAGAAAGCTCCCACAAAATTCCATAAATCTCCTCAATACCCTACCAAATTCCAGGAATATCCCACAAAATCTCAAGTAATTTCCTTGAAATTCAAGGAAAATCCCTCAAAATTCACTAAATCACTTTAAAACCATACCAAATTCCAGGAGCATGCCACAAAATTCCCTAAATCTTCTCAAAACCCAACTGAATTCCAAAAACATCCCACAAAATCTCCACAAATTCCCACAAAATACAGGAAAAATCCCTCAAAATGCCAAAATCTCCTCAATATCCCACAAAATTTCACAAACATTACACGAAACCTCAACAAGTTTCCACGAAGTCTAAGAAAAATCCCGCAAAATTCTTCTAGTTTGCTCAAAATCCCACAAAGTCCTTGAAAAGGCCCACAAAATTCCAGAAAAATCCTACAGAATCTCCACAAATTCTCACAAAATCTAAAAAAAAAATCTTCAAAATTGTTCAAGTCTCCGCAGAATCCCACAGAATGCCAGAAAAATACACAAAATTCCAGAGAAGTCCCACGAAATTCCCCAATTCTTCTCAAAACCCAACTGATTTTCAGAAACATCCCACAAAATCTCCACAAATTCTCACAAAATACATGAAAAATCCCTCAAAATGCCCAAATCTTCTCTATATCCCACAAAATTCCACAAAAAATCCCACAAAAGCTCCACAAGTTTCCACAAAATGTAAGAAAAAATCCTCAAAATTCTTCAACTCTCCTCAAAACCACACAAAGTCCTTGAAAAGGCCCACAAAATTCCAGAAAAATACCTCAAAATTCCCTAAATCTTCACAAAACCCTACCCAGTTCCAGAAACATCCCACAAAATCTCCACAAATGTCCACAAAATCTAAGAAAAATCCTGCAAAATTCATCAAGTCTCTTCTATATCCCACCAAATTCCGGAAAAATCCCAGAACATTCCCTAAATCTCCACAATAACCCACAAAATTGCAGTAGCATCCCACAAAATCTCCACAAATGTCCACAAAAATTAAAAATAATCTCTCAAAATCTCCAGAAGTTTCCACAAGATCTAAGAAAAATTCCTCAAACTTCTTGAAGTCTCTGCAAAATCCCCCAAAAAATCCAGAAAATACCACATTATGAAGAATCCAACAAAATCCCTAAATCTCCTCAATATCCAACAAAATTCCACAAAAATCCCACGAAATCCCACAAATTTCCATAAAATCTAAGAAAAATTCCTCCAAATTCTTCAGGTCTCCTCTGAAACTCTCAGAATTCTTGAAAAAAGGCCAAAAATTCCAGAGAAATCCCACAGACTTCCCTAAATTTTTTCAAAACCCCATCAAATTTAAGAAACATCCCACAAAATCTCCACAAATCTCAAAATCTAAGAAAAATCCTTCAACATTCTTCAAGTCTCCTCAAAATACCACAGAATACCAGAAAAATACTCAAAATTCCAGAAAAATACCACAAAATTCTTTAAATAATCTCAAAACCTTACCAAATTCCAGAAACATCCCACAGAATCTCCACAAATTTCCAAAAATTAAAGAAAAATCCCTCAAAATTCCAGAAAAATCCCACAAATTCTACAAAAATTCCCCAAAAATATTTAAATCTTCTCAATATCACAAAAAATTCCATAAATATTTTACAGATTCCACAAAAATCTCACAAAAATCAACAAAAATCCTACAAAATTATTTCAATCTGCTCAAGATTTTATAAACTTCAACAAAAATCCCTCAAGATTCCCCAAATCTCCTCAAAATGCCACCAAGTTTTTCTCCTGGCCAACAAGTGGCCATTGCTGAGAACTGACAGCAGTTGGGACCATTGAAAAGTGACATCAACCTGGGAACACCACTTGAAGACCTAAGGCCGGCAATTCCTTGCTCTCTTTGCTTTCCGCCTTTTCAAGAGGTACCAGGGCTCCCCTTCAGCCTCCTTCCCCCCAGGCCAGCCAAGGCCACGGGAGGGGAGCGGGGCTGGCCGCAGCTCTGCGCTTCCCGGGGAGGATGGAGACTGGCAAGTGACAGGAGCCCCTTCTCAGAGGCTTGGCTGGGCCTTGCACAGCGGGGCTGCCGGGCCAGGCCGCTCCCTGCCTGGCCTGCACTTGCTACCGCTGCTCAGTTTCACCACACACTGCCCACTAAAGATATGCAGGCAAAGATAGGAGCTTGCAGCGTGCTCAGATAATGGCCACACTCCCCACAGCAGCCATGGGAAAAAATCTTCTAGCGCAGACAGCTCCAGCCGCTGCTCCGGCAGAGATCCCGGGACCATCCACAAGGCCTGGGCAAGAGTTGAACCTGCTCACTACTCAGGTGAGTCTTGCAAATTCATCCTTTTTTCCAGAGATAGGGGAAGAGAGAGAGAGTGATCAACATGGAAAGAGACAGCATAAACTGTTGGGAGGTGCTTCAGGGAGGCAAAGAGTTACTTTCAGATAAGCATTGTTACAGGAGAGGCATGGCTGTAAGCCAAGCTAGTGAATTTTGACCTCCTGCTTTGGGGGATGGGCGTGGGAGCCCTGGATGAAGTTGTCCCACCTCAAACCCCTTGTGAAGGGTGGCCCAGGGGTTCTGATTGGCTTTGAGTCCCTGGGGGGTTTCTCCCTTGTTGTGTTTCTAATGGTCCCTGACCCTGAACTCCACCCTCAAAGGTGGAGACCCTCAAGAGTTCTGTCCCTCAAAACCCCTGCCCTGCCTTTGTTGGGGGCTCTCTGTTCTGGATCTGAGTTGTTCCCGTGCTGAAGAAATGGTTTCATGAACAGAGGTGTTTCTCGTTGTAGTACATGCCGGTTTCCAGAAAATATCATCCCTGGACCTGATCCTGCAGTTGCGGACTGCAACAAATGGTGGAGAATGCACGGCATCCAGCGAGGCACCAGGAGAACAGCAGGAGCGGCTCCATGGACACTCCGTAAATCCCCGGCTGATGGCTCGAGAGCCGGCGAGACTCCCACCTTAGAAAGGAGGAGTCGAGAATACCTGGCAGGAGGGCCAAGTTGGGAGTGCCTCAGGGCCATGGGGAAAAAGGGCTTATGGAGGTGAGGGAGCCGAGAGACCAGACACTGGGACAAACATCTAACATCACCCAAAGAGACGTATTATGGAGGGTTTTGGTTTTTTTTTATATAGATGGGAAGGACCTTTATGGACCTTTGTGTCCCATTGGTGTTTCCGCCTGCTGTCCCATCCCGATACAGGTATCTCGGGCTTCCCCCCGCCCCTCTCCTTCCCCAGAATTATCCCGGCTTTTCCCCTGTTCCACGGATTCGCTGTTGCCGGCACCCTTCGCCGAAGCTCTGCCTGAATAAAAGGTTTTGCCTTGGTGGAACGCTGGACCAGCATTCCTGTCCCTGCTTCCTGTGTTGCCTGCCTGCCGCTGCTGCCGAGCCGAGCTAAGCTGAGCTGAAATCACTCAACTACCGCTGAGCCTGAGCTGAATCACTCGCCTGCTTGAAGCTGCTCACGCGCCTTGGCCCAGCCCTTATCAGGGCTGAATATCTAGAGAAGTCGCGGTGCTCCGGGCTTTCCGTCGCTGCAGCAACTGGCGTCCCAAACGCGGGGCCTTCGAAGGAGCCCTGAAGAAGCGTCTGCCTGCAGTTTACCTGCGAGACGAGCCGCTGTTTGAGCCACCGCCCCTCGAGGAAGCCTTTCTTGTGTTCTAGCAAGAGGTGATCCCAGAGGCTGCGACCGGGACCCTCGTCTGACCATCTGGGGCAAGGAAGAGCCCCTGAGGACCGGCCGCCAGGTGACCACCTACCCAGCAGCTTTTTTTTCACCCGCCGGCATCTGCTGAAGAGAAATTGTAAGTCGAAGGTTTTTTTTTTCCTTGGGCTTTTTATTCTTTTTCTTTCCTGTTTTACTGCTGGGTGGGGAATGCAAAAGGATGGGAAACCAGTCCTCTGTACAGAGACTGACCCCACCTGAGAGGGACTTTTATATCCAAGTTGCAAATACCCTAAAATCGGGAACTTTTAAGTTTCCTAAAGGGGATTTAAAAAGATTTATTCATTGGGTTTTTAAACATTTTAAGATTAATTTGGACTCTGCTAAATCGGGAATTTTTTGGGATAATGTGGGAAGAAAGTTATATACTGTTCAAGCTAAAGGGGATTTTTTTGTTGCAAAGTTTTTTCCTGTGTTTCAAAATATTATTTTCTCATTGGAAAAAGAGGGAAAAAAAGAAGAGGGAGTTTTGGGTCCCCAGTTAAACCCCCCAACCCCGTCCACCTCTCAAAGTGCCCCCGAACACCTTTCCCTGTCTGAGAGCCGGTCGGCGGGTGGACGTTGCTCCCAGGCACAGAGCTGCTGCCGACTCCCTGACACCTTCCCACTGTCTCTCTACCCGTACCAGGGTGGCAATGGCCATGCCGCTCTGGGTCTTTCCTCTACCCTCTCTCCTATGCCCTCACACCCGGTTGTGTCCCTCCCAGTTCCTAGCGTTAGCACAGATGGCGCCAGCAGCGTGGCCAGCCCCGCCATTTTGTCCCACTCCCACCCCGGTTTTCCCGCCCTCGATGCCCAAAATGGCCACTTTCCTGCCTTCACCCCTTCTCTTCCTGCCGCGTCCTGCAGCTCCTCCCCCCCCACTGCGTCTTTGGGTGTAACCGCGTCGGGCCCTCCCCCATCCATGGGGAAACCCCTCCCCATCGCGGACCCCGGTCCTGTCCCTTTGTGCCGGGGCCCCGTCCCCAGAGGCGCTCCCGCTCCAGGGTCCCTGTGCCCCGGAGGCCGGGACGGCTCCAGCCAGAGCGGGGCCATCTCGGCTTCCCCACCCGGCCACAAAAGGGCCAGCTCTAGGCACCCGAGCCGGCCCCGCGCTGCCAGCAAGCGCCCCCCATCTCCACTAGGAGATGAGAGCAGTGAATCTTCTTATTCAGATTCTGAGTATGGAGATCACTGGGCTGAGGTGCAGAGGGAAGCCACACGGGCGGGGAACTCTGCTCTGTCCCAGAAAATACTTGCCTTTCTGGTAATAATGAAGAGAGACAGGACAGGGGCACAGGTTGCTGCATGGGAGTCCCTTCATTATAGGGAACTGCAGGAACTTTGCAAAGCTGCCGAGGAACACGGCAGGGGTTCACATTTTTTTAAACACTTACTAGAAGCTTCCTTCTCTGCCCACGTCATGGTTCCACATGACATCAAGAATATTATGAACTGCCTGCGCTCTCCAGCAGAATACATGTTGTGGGAGAGGCAGTGGAAAAAACATTTAAAGCAGTTAGCAGACGTTTATGCAAAAGATGCTAACAGACCCAATTTTACTTTGGAGCAATTAGCAGGAGGAGGAGATTTCCAAAAGCCCCGAGATCAGGCCAGGGATCTGCCTGAAGCAGCCTTACAGGATATAGCTAATGCTGCTAAGATATCTCTTTTTACCAACCCTGATGATAAAGTGCCAATACAGTGCTTCACCAATATTCAGCAAGGGGCAACTGAGTCTTTTATTAAGTATATTGATAAGCTAAAAGTAGCCATTGAAAAGCAGATAGAAAGCCCTCAAGCGCAAAAAGAATTAATAGTAAAAATAGCAATGGCCAATGCTAATCAGGAGTGCAAAGCAGTTTTGCAAGCCCTCCCTCTGGACCCCGAACCAACCATAGATCAGACGGTTGAAGCCTGCACCAAACACTCCTCTGCCTCAAGTGAGAATACAGTGGCACTTGCAGTGGCTAAGGGAGTGGCAGAGGGGATATCTGGAGCTTATGCTGCAGACCCCAACACAAATCGCTGTTTTAACTGCGGCAAGCCTGGACATTTTTTCAAAGACTGTCCAGAGAGACATTCCATACAACCACCTGCCCACCAACAGTTCCCCAGACAGAACTGGCGTTCGGGAAACTTCAGGCAGAGCGCGGAACGGCCCCGCGCTTCGACATCAAATCAAATGCCGCACCGCTCCACCCCTCCTGCCAAACCCACCATCCTGCCTCCACGGGGACCCCGATATCAAACCCAGCAGGTGGAGCGCTCCAGATGGGAACCCGCCGTCAACTGGTAACTAGACTCTCTTTACAGATGAAGGGTGACTGTGTTTACAAAATCCCCACAGGGAAACGTGGACCACCAGGCGGTCCCTCCAACATCTTAATACTTGGGGACCCTACCAACTGTCCAGAACAAATGCATACTGTTCCTGAGGTTCAGACCATATACCCTGGAGATGAAATTTCCATCTCCCTGACCTGCATAGACCCTCCTTATTATTTAAAGGAACAGACTCCTGTGGCACAGGCCTTTTTACTTCCCAGTGACTGCCCGGAACAGGTTCCCCTCAACCCCAGCGCTATGTGGACTCAGGTTGTGTGCTTCTGCAAACCCATTGTGGACTGCAGCCTGTTATGTTATGGGGAAAGGATTCAGCATCCAGGAATGCTAGACACTGGAGCAGATGTTACCATCATCGCCCGCTCCGAGTGGCCAGACAATTGGGAATTACAACCTGTAGCAGGCATGATTTCAGGAATTGGAGGGATGACAGCTTCTATGAGGAGCAAACGGAATATTGTCATCGAAGGACCTGAGGGTCAAATGGCAACCATCAGGCCATTTGTGGTGAGAGCACCAATCACCCTCCAGGGACGGGATCTCCTGTCCCAATAGGGAGCTTCTCTGCAGATTCCCAGCAGGGATTTTTAGTGAGGGTCACTGAGAAGCATGCCACGCCTACCATCCCCCAACTCACCTGGAAACAGCACCATCCAGTGTGGGTTGATCAGTGGCCCCTATCTGAGACCAAACTGCGTGCACTGGAAGCCCTCATAGAAGAGCAGCTTGCCAAGGGCCACATTACAGAGACCAATAGCCCTTGGAACTTCCCTGTCTTTGTCCTACGCAAACCAGGCAAGGACAGGTAGAGACTCCTTCATGACCTCAGGAAAATCAATGATGTCATTGAAGACATGGGACCCCTCCAGCCTGGCATGCCTTCCCCTTCAATGCTCCCCGGGATTGGAAAACTGGCTGTCATTGACATCAAGGACTGTTTTTTCAACATACCCCTCCATCCCCGGGACGCCCCCAGATTTGCATTCTCGGTTCCCTCTCCAAACAGACAAGCATCTTTAAAGAGATACCATTGGCTAGTCCTTCCTCAGGGGATGAAAAATTCTCCTACCATCTGCCAATGGTACGTGGCCCGCATCCTGTCACCTGTGAGGACCCTGTTCCTGGATGCCATCATCCTCCACTACATGGATGACATCCTGGTTAGTGCTGCTGCTGATGACTATCTGCACCAGACTTTACAAAAAACCATCCAGACAATTGAGGACACTGGATCTGAGATCCGTGAGGACAAGATCCAGCACACCTGCCCTTGGACCTACCTGGGACTCCGGATCCGTGAACGGACCATCGTGCCCCAGCAGCTGACCATCAAAGATGACCCCAAGACCCTGCGGGACCTACATCAGCTCTGCGGGTCCATCAACTGGATACGCCCTCTGCTTGAGGTAACAACAGAAGTCCTTGCGCCCCTATTCAACCTGCTCCGTGGCAGCGAAGCCCTCGATTCTCCACACTCCCTCACGCCGGAGGCCCGGGAATCCATCACCAAGGTCCAGGAGGCCCTGTCTTCACGGCAAGCCCCCCGTTATGAACCCAGCCTGCCCTTCCAGCTGGTTATCCTGGGTAAGGCCCCGCACTTACACGCGCTCATTTTTCAATGGGACATGGCATTGAAGGATCCACTCCTTATCATCGAGTGGATTTTCACACATAACCAGCCCACTAAGACTATCACCACTCCACAGGAAATCATGGCGGAACTCATTAAAAGAGCTAGAGTCTGTCTCCGTACTCTTGCAGCCTGTGAGTTCACATGCATTTTCCTCCCATTGGCAACTGGAAGTTTGGAGCCTTTGCTCCAAACCAATGAGAGCCTTCAGTTCGCTCTCAATAGCTATTCAGGCCAAATTTCTATACACCCACCTGGCCACAAACTTTTCAAAACCACATTTAATTTGGTCCCCAAATCATTACAGAGCAAAACACCACTTCAGGCCCTGACGGTTTTCACAGATGGCTCAGGGAAATCCCACAAGTCAGTCATGACTTGGAAGGACCCCAGGACACAGAAATGGGAGTCTGATGTCCAAGTGGTCGTGGGATCACCACAAATTGCTGAATTAGCAGCCGTTGTCAGAGCTTTTGAAAAATTCCAAGAACCTTTCAATCTCGTGACTGATTCGGCTTATGTGGCTGGAATAGCTATGAGAGCAGAACATGCATTTCTGAAAGAGGTCTCTAACCCAAATTGATACCAATTGCTTTCTGAATTAGTGTATCTTATCTCCCACAGAAAGCAACCTTACTATGTCATGCATGTGAGGGCACACACCAACTTCCCAGGTGCCATTGCCGAAGGAAACAGGAGGGCAGACGCCTTAGCCATGCCTGCTGGGGCAGCCAATGTCCCTGACATTTTCGCACAAATGAAATTGTCCCACCAGTTCTTCCACCAAAACGTGCCTGCACTGATGAGAATGTTCAGACTACCCAGAGACCAGGCTAGTGCGATAGTTGCCACCTGTCCTAATTGCCAATTGTTCCAAATACCTGTCGTTAACTCCGGGGTTTACCCCCGAGGACTTAACAGCTGCCAGATATGGCAAACCGATGTCACTCACGTCCCGTCCCTCGGGAGAGTCAAATACGTACATGTCTCCGTAGACACCTTCTCTGGCGCAGTGTTTGCCTCAGCCCATGCAGGAGAAAATGCCAAGCACACCATCCGACATTTTCTCCTTGCTTTTGCTACCCTGGGAGTCCCAGAACAAATTAAAACAGACAACAGACCTGCTTACACCTCTCACAAACTAAGAGACTTTTTCAATGAGTGGGGGGTGAAACACACCACGGGCATTCCTCATTCCCCTACAGGGCAATCAATAGTAGAAAGGACCCACCAAAACCTGAAAAGAGTTCTTGATCACCAGCGGGGAGGAACAGAGATCATTCCTCCCATTGAGAGGCTCTGTAAGGCTCTATATGTCATGAACTTTCTAAATTGCTCAGCTACAGAGCCTGACCCCCCTGTAATTCGGCACTTCTCTAACTCAACTCATGCCAAACTCACAGAGAAGCCACCAGTGCTGATCAAGGATCCTGAATCACAACTGGTATCAGGACCTTTCCCGTTGATTACCTGGGGGAGAGGGTATGCGTGTGTGTCCACGCCATCAGGACCTAAGTGGCTCCCAGGGAAAAATGTAAAACCTTATTTAGACCCTACAAACCCTGCACCAAATTCAGAACTTTCAAAGTCTCCTGAGACCCACACAGGTCCAGAAAAACAGCAGCCCACTGCAGCCTGGAAACGGAGACGTCATCGGAGTCCACAGAACTGACCTGCCACCAGACCAACAACCAGACAGAGGCCAAACCATCCTACCAGAGCTGCAACGAGACGACTGCCAACGTCACGCCTGACACCGTGACAGTACGCAAATCTTCTTAACTCCCTCCCCCTTCCCCTTCTTGCCCTCGTTGCCCAGCCCAAATTGCCAGTTTACACCAAAATGCACCTCTGTGCTGCTGCTGGTGTCAGCTCATGTGTCCCCAATACACAGAATAACCTTGCTTGTAATTGTTTGGTTTTTTGTTTGTTTTTTTTAAAAGAGGGGGGAGATGGGAGAGGAAAGGGAAAAAGAAAATAGCTCGCCCCCCCTCCAAAAATCAGAGCTAATCTTTTATGTCCTGTTGTAGAAAATGGAGAGCAAAACCATCCTTGAGTTCCGGATGTTCCTGATTATCTGGATGCTCCTGAAAACATCAGCTGTGGATGCCTGGCTAGTAGCACAGCCCCAGGAGAACATGTGGATCACCCTGGCAAAGACGCTCAAACAAGACCACATATGCTTGTCCATGGGCAGTGCCACCAACCCTCTAGACTTTTTGCTCCTGGCCCATGGACACGGCTGCGAAGAATTTAACGGACTGTGCTGCTTTGACCTCCCCAGCCCCAGTGAAGGCATCCACGCCCTCATCCAGAGACCCCAACACGCGGTCCGGTCCAGGAACTCCAGACTGAAAAGGAGCCCCAGTGGCTTGAGGACCATTTTGGGAGCTAAGGGCTCAAAGGATGGGTTGCCTCCCTCCTGAAAAAAGTTTTTTGGGTTTTCCTAATTGTTATTATCTTCCCAAGTATGTTTTCATGTTTTAAGAATCTATTAGCAAACTCTCTAGGAGATGCCTTTTTAATAAGTAAAGAATGGGGAGTTGTGGCTAAGGAGGAGCTCGCTGGGCCTGAGATTCTGGCTCTACCCTGGAGACAAGATACTTCTCTGTAAGAGAGAGACAATGTGTCGCTCCCATGGGTCTTTGAGTTAGTTATGTTAAACTGTTGTGTCCCATTGGTGTTTCCGCCTGCTGTCTCATCCCGATACAGGTATCTCGGGCTTCCCCCCGCCCCTCTCTTTCCCCATAATTATCCCGGCTTTTCCCCTGTTTGATGGATTCGCTGTTGCTGGCACACTTCGCCGAAGCTCTGCCTGAATAAAAGGTTTTGCCTTGGTGGAACGCTGGACCAGCATTCCCGTCCCTGCTTCCTGTGTTGCCTGCCTGCCACTGCTGCCGAGCCGAGCTAAGCTGAGCTGAAATCACTCAACTACCGCTGAGCCTGAGCTGAATCACTCGCCTGCTCGAAGCTGCTCATGCACCTCGGCCCAGCCCTTATCAGGGCTGAATATCTAGAGAAGTCGCGGTGCTCCGGGCTTTCCGTCGCTGCAGCATTGAAACAAGGAAATGCTCTTGGCACTTGATGTGCACAAATGCACAGCAGGAGAGGAAGAGCAGAGCAGCTACAAGCTGCCAGTACTTGCAGAAGAATGAATGGAAGTAACTTCCTGTTTAGGCTGGAAATTAGAAGAAAATTTGACCCCATCCAGAAGGGTGCTGAAGTGAAGCAGCTGTCTAGTGACAAGAGACAGATGGAGAAGTGAAACCCCAAAGGAAAGGCTTTGAATGTGGAGTCTTTTGGATGGTGGGGTCTTTAGAAACAGATCTTGCAAATCCCATGGGTGATGCAGGCGGCTTGCCAAGGGAGCATCCCTGTCCCCATGCCAGGGAGCTGCTGCTCTGGTCGCACAGGGTGCTTTGGGTTGTACTTCATGGCTCAGCAGAGCTTGGGGAGATGCCTCAATGTTTTTTGGATTTGAATGGCATTTGGGTCAAATCCAATTTCTCCTCTGCGGGATGAAGTCTTGAGCTCTGACGGGTTTCACTTGAAGATTTCTTTAATCTATGCCCCAGGCCAAAACCCCCCAGCAGATCCCCTGCTCCTCCCACTCTGTGTCTGCCCCAGCTATGATCCTTGGAGCTTTTCCCTTCAACTGAAAGAACTGGAAATTGGCTGGGTTTTGTCACCTCTTGGCAACAAGATTGTCTCCTGTTGTGCAGCTCAGGGGGAAAGAAACTTCTTCCTCCCTTCATTTTGCTGCAACCAAGTGTTTTGTTCCTCTTGGTGAAGAACTGGGAAGAAAGACTTCTTTTTAAGCTGAGGGAGCCAAATTCAATTCCCTTCTCATTTGGAGCAAAACACCAAGTTATTTATGTTGGAAGTAACTCCAAAATTTTTAAGAGACCTTTTGAGAAAATTTTTCTCTTGGTGACTGATTGCAAGTGGGTGTAGGAAGAAACTCTTTGCCTTGAACCATTCAAAGCAGTAATTTCTTCCCAAAGAGGAGAAGCAATTACATTTTCTGGGTGGAAAAAATAAAATAAAATAAAATAAAATAAAATAAAATAAAATAAAATAAAATAAAATAAAATAAAATAAAATAAAATAAAATAAAATAAAATAAAATAAAATAAAATAAAATAAAATAAAATAAAATAAAATAAAATAAAATAAAATAAAATAAAATAAAATAAAATAAAATGAAATAAAATAAAATTGTAGTGGAGCAAAGGAGCTTAAAGCCAATCTCCATGTGCTGCCAATGACTGAATTAAATGCACAGGGCTCCTATCAGCTGGGCCAGACCAAACGCTGTTTTTGGTTTCTTGGGGGTTTTGTCAGAAATCTTTGTAGCACCAAGAGTTCATGGACTTCTCTCTGCTGGCTTCAGCCATTCCTGCTGCCCATCATATCTTGCTATTATAAGACAGCTCTTTTCATGATGTTGTCTTTGAAGTCAGATCTCTGAGCCTTTTTCTACTTCTAACCCCAGTTTTCAGTAGGACCAACATTTTCTTCTCTGGGAGTGTATTCAGTGGTGGCCACACAAGTGAAGGCAAGGAGGTGGCAGGTGATAATTGATGGAACTTCCTGGAACGGGAAAAAACTCAGCATTCAATTTCCATCTCCTTAGAAATCTCTATTTTTCTGTCTTTTCCTGCCTCTTGTGCTCTTTGTGGCTGCTCTGAGTTTAGTCCTTGGAAATGCAATTCTATGGCTCCAAATGATTTGGAGACAGAATAATCTTGTACATAAAACCAAATCAATTTAACTTTCCAATATAAAGGCAGTTTGACATCCAGGCTTGGGGGGAGCTGGCAGTAGTTAGTGCCTGGCCAATGACAGAACACAGAGTTCGTCTGATTGAGGTGAAATTTCATTCACTGGAGACAAAGTCAAATTGCCTCGTATTTGCTCAGCACTACAAATCCGTTTGAAGCTGGTTGCCAAGACTTGCTGCAAGTGCTGAGTGATGGGATAAAGCCCTGCAATGGCACCATGAAATGGGAGAGCTGGAGAGAACTCTCAAAGAATGGCATTTCCAAGCATTTTCAGGCACTGATGTTCTGCTGCTGGCTTGGTGCTGTCCAAGGGGCTGATTGGAATGGTTTTAGAGGAACTAAGCTGGGCAGTGGAATGAACCTCAGGCAGAAAATGCATCTCTGGTCTCTGCAAGTGCCTTTATCTCCCTCCATGCTGCTCAGCACTGAAATCCTGCAAGGACTGAGGGAATCTGAGGCTTTGGGAATGGCCAATAGTGAGAGATTTTGGGGAGATTTGACTCAGGAGATGGAAGCAGCAGCAGAAGGTGCTGTCATCTTCATCCTAGTGCTCTCCTGCGTGCTGATGCATCATGAAGGAGGCAGGATTCCATCAAGTACCTTCTGTGTCTCCCGTGGCAAATTCTTTCATGTCTTAGAGTTTCAGGCATGTGTTGTGTGGCTGTGCTGCACCCCAGGGCCAGGCTCTGCCTCTCTTTGCTCTGGCTGCTGCTTCCAAGCTGTCCTCTGTGATTTTGATTTGCAAGCCACCTCTCTGACCAGCTTCCACTTTGCTTGAAAAATTCAGCACCATGTTGGAACTGAACAAGTCCCAGAGTTGGGGAGAAGGATTTGAGCTGCAATTTGCATCACAGAGTTGTTAGAGTGGGGGAAATGTTGCATCCCTCCTGGACCTGGAGCTTCTAATCTTGTTGCAAACACTGAAAACCTCTTCAGCTTCTCCCATTCTACCTAAATTTGATCACTGCTTTGATTTCACACCTCTTTCATGCAACTTTTTCCTCTGTCCTTGGCTAGATTTGTCAGGCCTGAGAAATTTGGTCGAGCTTTGGGACAGCTCCCATCATCTCTCCCTGCTCCTAATGCTGCTTTGAATTCTCTTGGGAATCTGAGCATGAGGGAAACTGGGGGGACTTTAGTGAGAGGAAAAGTGAGGCACAGAGGCTGAAGTACGAATGCAGAGTGTGTGTCACCAGAGTCTGCAGTGTTGTGGGGATTTGGGCCACTCAAACAGATGTTTCTTCTCTGGGAATAGTTGATTCCTTCGGTGTGTCTCCTCCTGAAATTCCTGTGCACCAGGCCTGGTGCTGGAGCTGCAGCAGCACAAAGTTGCCAGGGAGCCGTGTGGGACCCAGTGGGAATCATTTCTTTGCTGCTTTTGATGAAAAGTTGTGACATGAATCTCAGTGTCAGGGAGGCATCGGTCTTCATCCCAACACCATGTCCTCCTCCTCGTCTTCTAGATCGATTTCCATCTCCTCAATATCATCTTCCATCTCCACCTCCATCTCTTCTTCTGTCTCATCAACATCCACGTCCATCTCTTCCTCCCCAGTATCCTCTCCGTCCACTTCCATTTTCTCTTCTCTATCAATCTTTGTATCAACCTCCATCTCCTCCTCTCGGTCTGGGACAGCCTACAGAGGTAGCAAAATCTCAGAGTGGGGTCCCTTTCCCACACTGTCTCACACTGCTCCAGCCCACCCAGGCAGCTGCAGGGTGTCCACCTCCATGGAATAGTACCATACCTTCTTTGGAACAAATGCAGACATCCTGCAGGGATGGGCTGCAAAATCCAAGGAATGGGGAGCTTTGGGGACAGCAGGAGGAATCAGGGAGCCGGTGGCAACAAGGTGACAGGGGTGGCCTTGGAGCAGGGAGAAGAGCGTGCTGACACGAGGAGCCAAGGGTTGTGTTGTGGCCGTTGCTGGATGCTGGAAGTTCTAGCTGGAGCGTGCACTGTGACATCAGTGCCAGGAGCCCAGGCCCAGGCTGAAGTGGACAACGGAGACCATAGAATGATGGAATCCCTGGGTGGCTGGGCTTGGAAGGGACCCTAAAGAGCATCTTGTTCCAAGCTGAGCAATCTTCCCCCAGAACAGGTTGCTCAGAGCCCTGCTCCCAGCTGGCCTTGGATGTTGCCAAGGATGGAGCATCCCCAGGCTGTGTGCACAGCCTGGGCCAGTGCCCCAGCAGCCTGAGTGGAAAAGAGCAGCTTCATTAGATGCAACTTCAGTCTCACTCCTGCAGTTGAAAGGCTTCTCCTCTCTGTGCCGATCTTTCCTAGAGCTGCAGGGAGGCCTCCCCAGCACCTTCTCTTTCCAGGCTGAGCATCCCCAGCCCCACATGGACAGCAGTACGATGCCTGGGGGTCAAGGCTAAAGGGTAGCAAAGAGCATCAGGAAGTGAGAGATGGAAGCTTTTAGAGATGGAAGCTTTGCCTCTAAATGTAGAAAATCAAGAAAAGTGGAGGGGAAAATGGTGGGACTCTGGCTCTGTTCTAACTGGTGCGAAGATTTTCTTTTCTTCTTTTCTGTCGTGCTGCCCCAAGTTTTGTTGTTTGAAAGGAGGTTTGGCAAAATATCCATTGTCTTCTCCATTGGTGAAACACTGAGCAAAGTCTGGGCAAGCTGATGATGCAGAGCAAAACCTGCAAATATCTCCTGGGGATCCTGATCCTGGGGAATGCAGCTAAAGCCAGCCAAAAGCAATTTCTGGAAAGTCAAGCCTTACGTTTACGTTTTCTGGAGTTTGGCTGTGCCAACTTCACCAGTCATTTATAAAAAAGCAAAACAACTCAAACCAAAAGAGACAAAAACACAAAGAAAAAAACCAAAGGAACCAATCAAACAAATAGATAAAAAACCCCAAGAAAAACCAAAGGCAATGAGAAGTTAGGATTAGTTGCAAGGATATCACAGCAGGTGAATGGCTGCTTCCTACAGGATCACCATCCAAAGCCACCTAGAACAATTTCTCCAAAATATATCCAAAGGGTGAAATCTAAAAAGTGATCCATGGCAGCTTTGGGGGCAGCTCTGCATTATGGTGAAGGATGAGCATGCAGTGGTACAGATGCAGCATTGCCCACCCTCCAGGCTGCTGTTTGCTCTGCTGAAAGACTCTTGCAGGACTGTGGCCCCTCTCCATGCAATGGAAATCATTGCCACAGCTCTCAGTTGAGGCACTGGCATTTCCAGAGCCAGATTCAGGCACAATCCTGCTGCCTGCTGAGCATCTGGGAAAGATCCTGAGCATCTTCAGGCCTAGAAGCACAAAACAGCTCAGGCTCTTCCTGAACTGGCTTTTCAGGGCAGGTTTCCATAGCTCTGCAAGATTTCTTCGTCCCTCAACACATCTGACTTTATGTCCAATGATGCATTTGGGTTTCTTCCTTCCTCCTGTGTGCCCCTGAGTAACCTTCCACGTGGATGGAGGAGATTGTGTACGGGACAATTGATTCCTGGATTGCCATTTGGCTTCACTGTCGCTCAGTTGAACATGGTCCTTATCTAAGAAGGACTTGCAAGAAATGGGTAGGAGTTTTGGCTCTGAGAGGAGCAGAAAGCACATTTCCTACACCAAATTGCCAGCTGATACAGTTTCCCTGCCAAAATAGTGATTCTCATTCATCTTCCTGGGAAGAATGTGAAGACCCATTCAGAGATCCCAGGTTCAGCTGGCCTGTGGCTTTGTGGACCTCATTTCACATGTCCAGTTTCAAGGGCCACTAAAAGAGGCTCATGTTTGCCTTGCTACGCAGAAGTGCTGTAGGTATTTCCAGGAGAAAAGGAAAAACATCGCTGTCCTGTGGTGTGGTAGAAATGCCACCACAATTGTGGGTCTGTGAGCAAAGCCAGCCAGTGCTTTTTGGCACTGCAAGAGTTGAGAGTGTGGCAGAGCGGTTTTGATATTCTTTTTAGTGTCCTGAAAACATTGTTGCCAAAACAATCTTTCTCTCCTGTCTTCTGTCCTAAACTGTGGAACAGAGAAAATGGAAAGGAGCAGAGGTTTGTTTCAATTGGCTTTTCTATTTTGAAGTCTTCAAATAGTGTCAGCTTGATGCATGATACTTTAGAAATTGGATGAGTTGCACCTATTTCATCCCAGCAGAGAGGTGGGATTGAAGACTTCAGACAAGAGAAGTACTGGATGTATAAAAGCTCAGATTTCCACCCCTCACCCCCTGGTATCTCACTGGATTATTTGAAGCAGCCTCAGCCAGATACATTAAAATACTGCTCCAAACTGTCACCCTGAAAACTCAGCTTCTGAGCTTGCTAACATAGTTTTCTAAAGACTTTGCCAGGACAGTAACTGTAAACATAGATATGTGTACATTCTTTCTGTTCCACGTCTTGTGATGGACATCTCTCATGGCCAGTGCTGTGACAAAGTGTTATCCTGACCATCCAATCCCTGGCTGTGGTCAGGAGCCTATAAATCCAGGAGGGAAAAATAAACCTCTCTCCTTCCTTCACCACACCTCGACCTGTGTCCGTGTGATCTGTTCATCTTCAGCGGCAACATCTGGTGGACCCCTACGTGTCTTGCACGTGTGTTACAGGGTACTGTCTAGCCTGTGGCTATGGATGGTTTTGGGCTTCCTCTTACGGAGGGCCTGGTTTTGGAGATACGGCGTGCAGTGCAGGATCAGAGAGGAATTGATGTTTCGTATGCTGACTTTCAGCAATTGTGTGAGTATGGGAGAACCGAGGGGTTTTTCCCTGTGGTTGAAGCGATTTTTTCTCAGTCGGCTTGGGAGGCTTTAGGCGATTCCCTGATCGAGGCTCTGCTGGTCGGTTATGAGCCCCGGCTGCTCCGGCTGCTCGGGATCTGGCGAAGGTGCGGCTATCTGAGGTCGGGTCCCGAGGTCGGCTCCCCCGGGATCGCCGGGGCCCCCGGCGGGTTGAACGGGGCCGCCGCGGGACCGGTGGGCGTGATCCCCCCTCGGCCCGTGCCCCGGCGGTGTAGGTCCAGGGCGGGGTTGGATCCCTGCCGGCAGGCTGTCAGGGGCGCCGCGGACCCGGGGGGTGTAACGCCGCCTCAGCCCGTGCCCCGGCGGTGTAGGCCCGGGGCGGGGTTGGATCCCTGCCGGCAGGCTGTCCGGGGCGCCGCGGTTCCGGGGGGTGTAAGCCCTCCTCAGCCCGTGCCCCGGCGGTGTAGGCGTGAGGCGGGGTTGGATCCCTGCCGGCAGGCTGTCCGGGGCGCCGCGGACCCCGGGGGTGTAACCCCTCCTCGGCCCGCGCCGCGGCGGTGGAAGCCCGGGGCGGGGTCGCCTCCTCCGTGTGCCCTCCCGGCACAGACCGATGAGGGGGTGCCTGAACGGGGGGCGGCGCCGGCCCTGGGGGATGCCTCGGGGTCCGTCCCATGTCCGTGCTGCGGCGGGGCCGTGCCCTGCCCCGCGGTGGGGGACGGGCCGGGCCCGGGCCCCGTGCCGGATTCGTGGGGCGGGGGCACGGGTGCTGCGGGTGCTGCGGACGCGGGGCTGGGTTCTGCCGGCCCTGTGCTGCTGGATTCCCGTCCTGCGAGCCCGGGTTGTCCCCTGGCAGCGGAGCGGGACGGTGCTGCGGCTTCCCCGGCTGTGCCTTTACCGGCGCCCCGGTTCCCCCCCGCGCCGGGAGCGGGCTGTGCTGAACTGCCTCCAAACCCCCCCGCCTCAGGTTCCCGGGCATCACCCGAGCCTGCGGCTGGAGCCAGGCCTCCCCCGTCGCCTCCTGTGGCTGTGGCAGACCAAGGTCCTGCGCTGTTTACCACTGGCTCTGGTGGTGCCGCGGGGGAGAAGCCGGTGGCCTTGACGGGCCAGGGGTCCCAGGCTGCTGGAGCCTTTTCGGCTGGCATGTGGACCTTGTCCTCCTGTAAAATGACTGTGCAGCTGAGTGTATCAGGCATTCCATGTGCTTCCAAATGCTTTGGTCCAGTGGGTGAGGCCGTGAGTGCTCTTCTTGTGGAATGGTTGAACACCACTGCTCAGGGCACCATTGTTCACCTAGGGGACGTTGATTCAAATTTCCTGGGGTGCATTTCTGCCATGGGTTCCACACTCCTGTCTCCTGTTCCTATCCCTGCGGGACCTGGATTTGCTCACCTTGTGCCTTTTGAGTTTTATGTTCGCAGAGCTGAGAATCAGCTGCGGGGAGATGGTGGCTTCGGGTTCCCTGGACCTCCCTGGGTTCATGGACTGCTGTTCTGACAGCCAGGGATCATCCTGAACGGGTCTGCATCCTGTCCATCCTTGGTGACATGCTGTCAGAGATTAGCTTCTGTGGGTTTTGACACTGGCATGGACATCACGATTGTCTGGTTTGCTGATGGACCCTTGGACCCGATGCTGACACATTCTACGCACAGAAGAACTTGAGACTGACTCTTTGTTCAGCAGATTCTGTTGTCTTCTCTCATGATAGACTAGTCACCCTCCGTGACCTGATGCAGGAACAGTTGGATCACAGTGATCTGGAGTTTCAACCAGTCCCTGGGACATTCCTGTTTTCTGTATCAAGAAGAAGTCTGGGAAATGGAGGTTGCTACAAGACCTCCAGAAAGTTACTGCTATGATGGAAAGCATGGGGATGTTGCAGGCTAACATGCCTTCACCTGCCGTATTTCCTGTTGATTTGCTAGTCCTCATTGTGGATCTGAAGGATTGTTCTTTGCAATTCCTTTGCATCCCGATGACAGACCGAAATTTGTCTTTCTGGTGCCAGCTATCGTTAATGCTGAGCCCACACAGAGATATCAATGGAGGTTTTGCCATTTCACGAGGCTTGTGAAAATTTGCCGGCATTTGCCGATGATATGGGGCTCTAGCCCTCTCTGGAGTTTGCAAGCAGTTTCCTGCTGCTCGTCTCTACAACCTCCCTGAAATTATTTGAGGGTCAAAATGATTTTGGGACAAACAGTCCTGCCTTTGGAGGTGCAATTATTTTTTTTGCATTCAGTGCAGACACTGCATGAATGATGTCCAAATATTAGTGGACTTTTACATGGTTGTTTCCCTATATGGGACTGACCACGACAGAACTGTCTCCCTTGTTTGGTCTATTAAAGGGGGACTCTGATTTTAAAGTCACCTCTGACACTGACTCCAGAGGCACAGTAGATGCTGGAGGAGGTTCTGCGAGCAGTTTCTGCTCCTCAAGTTTATTACATTAATCTTTCCATTGATGTCGCTGGTTTGTTTTTTTGGTTTTTCTTGGAGAGTCATGAGGCTGGATCAGCCCAATTGATGGAATCACATACTGCTGTCATAGCATTTCATACATATTCCCAGGCACCTTTCAGATTGGCCATGGATTCTGCCTCTGTGACCAAATTGAGAGCCATCCACAAGCAGGTGGTGATGTTGGACATTTGTTTCATTTATTTTTTTTGAGTTTTGTTGTTTTTTATGTTTAAAAAAAAAAAAAAGTTTTTTTTTATAATAACGAAAGGGTGAGATATCACCCTGAAATTACAGCCTTCTGATTGTATGGAGTATTGTATTTTTCTATTATTTATTATTTTGATTGTTTATAATGTTGCTAGTTTCTTTGTTCATTTTTCTTTTTTCTTTTCTTTTTATTAAACTGAAAAGGGTGAGATGTCACCCTGAAAACTCAGCTTCTGAGCTTGCTAACATAGTTTTCTAAAGACTTTGCCAGGACAGTAACTGTAAACATAGATATGTGTACATTCTTTCTGTTCCACGTCTTGTGATGGACATCTCTCATGGCCAGTGCTGTGACAAAGTGTTATCCTGACCATCCAATCCCTGGCTGTGGTCAGGAGTCTATAAATCCAGGAGGGAAAAATAAACCTCTCTCTTTCCTTCACCACACCTTGACCTGTGTCTGTGTGATCTGTTCATCTTCAGCGGCAACACCAAACAACAACAGAATGCAAATGTTCCACCAAATGGGCAAAAATAAGCAAAGAGGGTGGGCGGCAGCCCTTTCTGAAGAGCTCGTGTTGATTTTGCAAAGTCAGATGCAAACAAGTTTTGCCATATTTTTTTCCTTGAAAAATGTAGATATTCAATAGAAATCGATCTCTGAGGCTGCTAAGTTTGGTCTGATTTTCGATGTGGGAGGAATAGACCAGGTTGCAGAGAAGCTGTGATTGTCTGACCCTTGGAAGGGTTGAAGGCCAGGTTGGATGGGGCTTGGAGCAAGCTGGTCTAGGGGAAGGTGTCCTGAGTGTGCTGAGAGTTGGAACAAGAGGAGCTTTAAGGTGCCTTCCAAGCCAACACATCCTGGGAGTCCATGAAGAGAAACTTGGACTTTTCCTGAGATGCTGCCTTTGCAAGGGCAAGTCCCAAATACCCCAGGTAGTTTGAAATGCCATGAGCAGAACCCAGATGTGCTTTCTCATAGGTTGCTGCGGCGGTGGAGGTGGCAGGGGTGCCACGACTCCCGGAAAAGCGGTCTGCGGTTGGGCTGCCCGGGGCACAGACACGTCCTCTGCCCAGCGAGTGATTTCAGCTCAGCTCAGCTCAGCGGCAGCGTGCAGGCGACACGGAGGGAGAGAGCAGAGCGCTGTGTGGCGTTCCGCAGCGAACTGGCCTTTATTACAGCCGGGCCCTGGGCGAAGGGAGCCAGTGACAGCAGCTCTGTGGAACAGGGGATAAACTGGGGTATTTATAGGGGAGGAGAGGGGCTGGGGGAAACTGGGATACAGGTATTGGGGTGGGGTGGCAGGGGAGAACAGCAATGGAGTGTAACAGTTTAACATAACTAACTCAAAGATTTCTGGGAGTGATACTTTACTCACTCTTAGAAAAATGTATCTTGCCTCCAAGGGAGGGCCAGGATGTCTGAATCAGGCAGTTCCCCAGCCTCCGCAGTCAACCATGGAAAAGCAGCTTCTGAACAATAAAGATTGCTCTTGCCGTGCCAACCTCGCTGCGTCGTGTGTCCGTCTCGAGCGCCACAGTGACACTCTGCAAACAGAGCTGCACCTGACTGAAAATGAATGGGACAGAAATCAGGAACTCTGAAAGTTTGATTTCCGATCAAATACAGCCCAGCCAGCCAGCCCCACACAATCCCCATCCCACCGCACCAAATGTGGATCCCACTTCTCGCAACCTCCTTCTGGCCTGGGGTGACTTTGTGATCCTTGGATCCCCAGGTGTCTGTTCTGTTTCTGCTGCCTATTAAGTTCTGCACCTTCAAGACTGGCTCTGAGAGCCAAGGGGGGGAAGAAGAAGCTGCAGTTTGTTTGCAGAAATGGCACTCAGTGCCCCGCACGCTTCCCTGGCCTGTGTTGTCTGCAGCAGGGACAGACAGTGGGACAGAGCTCTCCTTTGCTTCTAGGCACTTTAGTTCAGTTTCCTTTTTAGTTAGTTTTTAGTTTAGTTTAGTTGGTTTTTAGCTAGCTGAGGCACAGGAGTTCCCCGGAGTGTTTTTTGCCTTTTTCCTGGGATCTGTTCAAAGCTGCTCTGGACTGAGAACCCAGACAAACCCCGGGAGCTCACGGCTGTGGCCCACGGGGGCCTGGGCCTGGGCCTTTTCCAGCGCCGGAGGAACTGATAAGAGACTGAGCGAGCTGAGCTACACCCCATGGAAAGGACTTTTCTGGCTTTGCCATCTCTTCAAGCAACCAGAGGATTTATTCTTTAATATTATTCATCTTGCTCATGCTTGTAGATACTTGGATTGTTAAGTAAACTGTGTTTTTCCACTTTTCTCCAAGAAAATAATTTTCCTGAAATATTCAGGGGAGGGGCAACTTTAATTTGCTTTTTACAGTGACCCCATTCAGAGTGTTTCTTCCAAATTTGCCCTAAACCAGAACATCTTCCACCTCCATCTCACCTGGCGGCGGTGGAACTGAGTAATTTTAGTGTGGGATTGAGATTTTCTGAGGAGGAACAAGCCCTTTTGAGTTGGGATTAAGCCTTTTTGGGGTAAAATGGAGCTGTTTTCAGTGGGATTGAGTTGTTTTGAGGTGACAGATCGATCCCTCCTGGCTTTTGGAGTGCAAAGAGATGGAGATGAGAAGCTGTTGGGGGTTAGGTTTCCTTCTTTTTGTTCTGGCTCAGCTGTGGAATTTTTACGCATTAGTTGTGGGGAAAACCTGACTGCGGGTGATACTTGAGAAACACAAAGAGTTTGGTTGGGCCCAGGGCTGAAGGGGGCAGGAAAAGGGGATGGTGGGCACAGTTTGCAGCTTCTTCAGCTTCAGAGAAGGACACTTTGATGGGTGCTGTTGCTGCTGAGAGAAGGGAATTTGCCATCACCCAGATGGAGCTGCTGCTTCTTCTTCTCCGTCTTCCCTCTTCGTTGGTGGCATCACAACCCCTGTCCTGCCGGGACGTGTGGCAGTGCCAGGCACCGCCACGAAGCTGATGATCCACCTCAGCCACCGGCCCGGGATCTCAGCTCATCCCTGCTGTTCCAGCTGAGTGTTCCTCAGAGCCCTGCAGGAACAGACTGCCAACCCGAGGGGGTTTGTGAAGCAAAGCCTCTCCTCCATCCTTTCCTGTCCCGGTCAAGAAGGCTGTCACAGAGTCCCTGGTTCTGTTTTGTTGTTAACGCTGTAGTTGTTGTTGTTTATGTGCCTCGTTATACACGCTAGTAAAGAACTGTTATTCACAGATCTCTGTCTGAGAGCCCCTTGAGTTCAAAATTATAATGATTCAGAGGGAGGGGGTCTACATTTCCATTCCAGGGGAGGCCCCTGCCCTCCCTAGCAGACACCTGTCTTCCAAAACAAGGACAGATGGGGAGTTTCTCCACCCTCCTTACCTTTGTGGGGCCGGCAGTGCTCCTGGTTCCCCATGCTCTTTTTGTGGGGCCTTTTGTGTCTGTCTCCCTCCACTATAGGGGGGGTGGGCATTGTGTCTGTGCCCCTCCAACTTAGGGGGACAGGGGATATTTGCTGCCCCCTTTCTTCTCCTGGGAAGCCTGTGCGGGCTCTTTGTCCTTCTCTGATTTGGGGGGTGCCAGTGTTGTCACCATCCTGGCTGCCCCCGGCCGCTCTTTGCCCTTTGCCAGGCCAGGGGTGTTCTCTGTCCCCTTGCAATTTGTGGGGCTGGCACAGGCAAAATTCCCCTCATCTTTAGGGGGGCTGGCAGTCTCCCCTTCCCCCTCTGACTTGGGGGCCTCTGTGGGCTCCATCCATCTCTTATTTTTGGGGGGGCCGGGTATTTATCTCCCTTCAGTGTTGTGGGCTCAGGGATCGTCTCCATCCTCCTCCAGTTTTGAGGGCCTGGGAGTAGTCTCTGCCTCCCACCGATTTGGGGGGACTGGTGCAGGCTCCAACCGCTCTCTGATTTTGAGGGACAACCTGGAGGAAAGGCATCAAAAGCTTGACAAAAGCTGAAGGGAACGCTCTGATTACCCCTTTTGCCAAGAGGTTCCCTTAGCTGAAGTTGCTAACAAAGACCAGACTTGCCAGCCCGCACCGGGTTTCGGGTTCTTTTATTTCCTGGGCCCTCAGTCCTGCGTGGGACACTGGAACTGGGTGCTGCAGAGGCTGCGGCAAGGCATTAGAAATGGCTGCCCAACACCCAAGGGTGGTAGAAGATCTGCTCCAGCACTGGCCGATCCATGGGGTCCTTGGACAAACAGCAGCGGATCAGATGTTGGCACTCTGGGGAGAGAAGGCAGAAAGCAGCGCTTACTTGCAGAAGGCTCCTGCCCAGCTGCTCCCGGCGCCGGCAGAAGCCGGGCCACGCTGCGTGTGCTGGGAGCTGCCCTTGGCGGGAGAGCGGCACGGCAGGACAAGCGTCCCCTCCTTCAGCCAAGCGTGTCACAGCCAGCCTGCCACGGGCCACCTGCTGCAGCCGGCCCTTGAGGGCACATGGACGTCCCACGCAGCTGCGGGAGGGCCGGGCTGGGCTGTGCGGTGCCACCTGCCAAAGCCTGTCTTCTTCAGGCCTCATAGCAACCTGGAGAGGCCTCCTGCGGGAAGAAGAGCTGCCCCAAGACGATGTCTCGCTCCTTCTCGAAGGGTAAGTACCCGCACACCATCTCAAACAGCAGCACGCCCAGGGACCAGATGGTCGCCCCATCGCCGTGGTAGCAGCGAAGGCCGATCCACTCGGGCGGGCAGTGCGTGCGTGTTCCTAGGGGAGACGGGCCTTCAAGTCCCCTCAGAATCCCACAAAATCCTTGAAAAATCCTACAAAATACCATGGAAGTCCCACAAAATTCCCTAAATCATTTCAAAACCATACCAATTCACAGGAATGTCCCACAAAATCTCCGCCAATTCCCACAAAATCGCACAAAAATCCCAGAAAAATCCCTCAAAATTCCCTAAATCTTCTGAAAACCCTAGCAAAGTCCAGAAACGCCCCATAAAATCTCCACAAATTCCCACAAAATCCATGAAAAATCCCTCAAAATCCCTAAATCTCCTCAATATCCCACAAAATTCCACAAAAATCACACAAATACTCCACAAGTTTCCACAAAATCTAAGAAAAATTCCTCAAAATTTTTCAAGTCTCCTCAAAACCACACAAAGTCTTTAAAAAGGCCCACAAAATTCCAGAAAAATCACAGAGAATCTCCACAAATTTCCACAAAATCTAAAAAAAATTCCTGAAAATTCTTCAAGCTCCTCAGAATTTCACAGAATTCCTGAAAAATCCACAAAATTTCTGAAAAATCCCACAAAATTCCCTAAAACTTCTCAAAACCCCAACAACATCTAGAAACATCCCTCAATATCCTCACAAATTTCCACAAACTAAGAAAAATCCCTCAAAATTCCCTAAATATTCTCAAAAACCTTCCAAATTAAAGAAACATCCCACAAAACGTACGCGAATTTATTCAAAATCTAAGAGAAATTCCTTCAAATTCTTCAAGTCTCCTCAAAATCCAACAAAATTCTTGAAAATGCCCACAAAATTCCAGAGAAGTCCCACAAAATCTCTTCAATATCCCACAAAATTAGAAAAAAAATTCCTCATAATTCTTCAACTCTCCTCAAAACCCTACCAAATTCCATAAAAATCCCACAAAATCTCCACAAATATCCACAAATTCAAGAAAAATCCCTCAAAATTCCCTAAATCTCCACAAAACCCAACCAAATTCCAGGAACGTCCCACAAAATCTCCACAAATGTCCACAATATTATGGAAAAATCCCACAAAATCCACAAAATCTACTCAAAATTATACAAAATACCACAAAAACCACACAAAACCTCCACAAGTTTCCACAAAATTCATGGAAAATCTATCAAATACCTTCAAGTCTCCTCAAAATCCCACAGAATTACAGAAAAATCCCACAAAATTCATGAAAAATCCCTCAAAATGCCAAAATCTCCTCAATATCCCACAAAATTCCACAAAAATCATACAAAATATCCACAAGTTTCCACAAAATCTAAGAAAAATTCCCCAAAATTCTTCAAGCCTCCTCAAAATCCCACACAATTCACAGGAAAAATATAAACTATTTTTGAAAAATCCCACAAAATTCACAAACTCTTCTCAAAACCCTACCAAATTGCAGAAACATCCCACAAAATCTACACAAAATTCCACAAAATCCAAGAGAAATCCCACAAAATTCCCTAAATCTCCTCAATACCTTAACGAATTCCAGGAATATCCCACAAAATCTCCTCTAATTTCCATAAAATTCAAGCAAAATCCCACAAAATTGCCTAAATCACCTTAAAACCCTACCAAAGTCCAGGAACATGACACAAAATTCCTAAATCTTCTCGAAACCCAACTGAATTCCAGAAACATCCCACAAAATCTCCACAAATTCCCACAAAATTCATGAAAAATCCCTCAAAATGCCAAAATCTCCTCAATATCCCACAAAATTCCACAAAAATCCCAAAAAACCACCACAAGTTTCCACGAAATCCAAGAAAAATTCCTCAAAATTCATCAAGCCGCCTCAGAAACCACACAAAGTCCTTGTAAAGGCCCACAAAATTCCTGAAAACTCCCACAGAATCTCCTCACATTTCCACAAATCCTAAGAAATATTCCTCAAAATTTTTCAAGTCTCCTCAGAATCCCACAAAATTCCTGAAAAACCCCACAAAACTCTAGAGAAGTTCCAGAAAATTCCCTAAATCTTCTCAAAACCCAACTGAATTCCAGAAACATCCCACAAAATCTCCACAAAATTCCACAAAATCCAAGAAAAATCCCACAAAATTCCCTAAATCTCCTCAATACCCTACCAAATTCCAGGAATATCCCACAAAATCCCCACTAATTTCCATAACATTCAAGGAAAATCCCACAAACTTCCCTAAATCTCCTCAAAAGCCAACTGAATTCCAGAAACATCCCACAAAATCTCCACTAATTCCCACAAAATTCATGAAAAATCCCTCAAAATCCTTAAATCTCGTCAATATCCCACGAAATTCCACAAAAATCACACAAAAGATCCACAACTTTCCAAAAAATCTAAGAAAAATCCCTCAAAATACTTCAAGTCTCCTCAGAATCCCACAAAATTCTTGAAAAGCCCCAAAAAATTCCAGAAATATCCCACAAAATTTCTTAAATCATTCCAAAACGCTACCAAATTCTAGAAACATCCCACAAAATCTCCTCAATATCCAACA